>NC_090725.1:185720133-185900133 GCF_036898095.1 Palaemon carinicauda
CTAACCCTTTCACCCCCAAAGGACGTACCGGTACGTTCTTGCAAAACACTGTTAATTACATATTTTACATATTTTTTGATAATTTTTTGAGAAACTTCAGGCCTTTTCCAAAAGAATGAGACCAACCTGACCTCTCTAGGACAAAAATTAAGCCTGTTAGAGCAATTTAAAAAAAATATATAGCAAAATGTGCTCGAAATTTAACCTTATGGTGGGGGGGTAAAAGGGCTAATTAAGGTAATTTGTGTAATATCACAAATTATTAGTAATTTGTATTTTTCCTAACATACTTACGAGAAACACTTTCTTAGGAGTTACCTGGAACCTCCTCTCAAACGACCAGAGTTTTGTGTAGGTTTACCCTACTCCCATTTTCTGTAATGGTAGGCCTAGCAGACAGACACGTGCCCTGAGGGCAAACCAGAAGTAGGCCACATATGAGCTTGGGTCGTGATCTCCAGTAAGTTCTCTGGTCGCGTCGTGATCTCCAGTAAGTTCTCTGGTCGCGTCGTGATCTCCAGTAAGTTCTCTGGTCGCGTCGTGATATCATCTCGACGCTCCTCTTATCTCAGTGCGACCCTTGTGTCCCCGACTCGTGTACCGTGTGGTTACCGCATGGCCCGTTGTGCTCTCCCTCGTGCTTAGTGCTTTTGCAGTATAATTCCTTTGTGCTTTCCCTTGTGCTTGTTAGACTTGTACCCGTCGTGCAGGGGCAGAGGTGCAGTGGGTACACTTCGGTACCAAGAATAAGAAGTCTTCCTAGAGGTCGCCCAAGAAGGCTAGCACCTCTTCGCCTTTGACGTCTTCAGGAGGAACGTCAGCTAGAGTTTCCCTACCACCTTCCCCTACACAGAGTAGGGGACGAGGGTAAGTCCGTTGCGGGGAAGAAGCCAGTGGCTCTTCCCCAGGAGTCTGTTCTTCATGATAGTGGGGTAGCAGATTCTTTCCAGGCAAGTGGTGGGCCTGAAGGTGAGGTTAGTGGGTGTCTTAGAGACGGTGCCCTGGTGCTCGCAGGTCACGTCTCGTCTGATTTTCCCTTGTGGAGTAAAAATTGTCCCTGTCTCTTCGCCCGCTTCTTGGGCATGTTTTTCAGGTACCTCCGCAGCTGAAGGCACCCTAGAGAAAGAAGACTCACCGTCGGCGGTTCCAGGAGAAGGCGCTCTCATTCCAGGTCCTGTTCCAGATCGCGACATGGAAGGAGGCCATCAAGGTCCCCGAGAAAGAAGCTCAGGAGGAGCAGCTTTGGCGTACAGAGACAGTCCTCCTAGTAGGGCCTCCGCCAGCCACAGATTGACCCTCGGAAGGACCCAAGGTTCTCGTCAGATAGGCGTAAGGCCGCGAAATAGACGACTCTTCCCGACCAGCGGAAGGAGTCGCCGTTTCGGCGGGCAACCTTGTCGTCTCCTGTTTTTGTAAGTTTGTACCTTTATGATAACTTAATTATGATCATTATTTTATTTTTTTATTGCAAAATAATCTATAAACTTCATTCTAGCTACCATAATATTTTTCTGCAAATCCTCAAACAACTATATAAGTAAATGACTCGCTGATATTGACATATCTTTCTCCATTTCAGGTAGCAGATTTGACCTTCCATGGTGGTGTGGTTGGCGGCCATTTTGTGAGCATATGTGACACAAGCTGGCATAGCTCTATGTATTCCTCTTTTTTTTTTATAATATTTCTGATATTTTCATGCATAAATACCATGCTCAGCAATGGATATAAGGATTTGTCTTGAAAAACTTCATGATATAACTCAGCAAAAAAAAAAAAAAAAAAAAAAAAAAAAAGCAAGCCCCTTTATAAAACATGAAATAATATCCAAGTGCCAATTCTTTTACACATTTTTGTTGTACAGTGATAATACAATATCCTGTAAAAATTTCAGCCACTAACTATGTCATTTACCTACCTCCAAAAAATGTTGAAAAGAGAATAGATTTTTTTTTAGCCAAAAAAACATACACTTTTTTTTCTCATTTCAGGAAACGTTCCCTTTTGGTTCCCCCCCCCCACCCCTCCCCCCTTCGATCTCAGCAAATGGTGCTCAATTATAGAATGGGTGCTTAGAATAGTTTTAGTTTATTTCCGTATTTAGATTTTAGGTGAATTTTTTGTAAAGTCATTTTTTTTGTATACTTACTTTTTTAATTTATTAGTAATAAATATTTATTTTGGACTTAGCTTTTATTTACTTTTTTTGAAGATTAGAATATTCTTTGAAGTTTTTTTTTTTTGCTATTAAAAGGTTGTGAATTCATTTGTAAATGAATTTTTCATGAATTTTTTCGCATCTCCTGCACGATACCTATTTAAGGTGGTCAAACAGCGATACCTATCCAGGGTTAAATTAAGAAAACTATTGATATTAGAGGAACTGTCTCATATTTTCTATATGGAATAAGAATTCCAAACTGTCCTAAGCCAAAGAGGCAATGTCATTTCTACTTAAAAGTTTGGTCACAGAAACCCATAAAGAATAAGATACAAATCTTAAAAAATCATTGAAGCAGTTTAGGATATTGGGAACACACCTACATCTCCCTATACCCCTTTTAACCTTACGTAACCTTATTGCTAAAAAAAAAATCCATAAGAAGTTGTGTAAGATAAGACCTGAGACTGTCTTTTACCTCAAGTATATAGATACAGCTGAATCCAAGACTACAAATTCTCCCTATTCATTGTGAATACAGTAGTCTTGATAAAGAAAGCCAAATAATTTTAGTCTCCTAAATTAACAACTCTAACCACAATGAAAGGGGAGAATTTAGTCTTGGAATAGGCTGTCTTCAAATACTTTAGAAAAAGGAAGCATCAGAAGTTACTTTTACAACTTATCAGGTAGTTTTTTTTGCAATGTTACACAAGGCTTAAAAAAGGGATTTTGACGAAGGAAAAATCTATTTCTGGGCTCAACCTGTGTCGCTCCGTGAAATGCTCCTTAGAGCACCATTTCAAAGGTATAAATACTGCTAAATTTACCAGAGAAAAAAGTTGCCTGGAATGCTAGGAATATATCCAGCTCGCTCACCCCTAAAGGGTGTTGGTATTAAAACTGGGACGAGTGATACCACTACCAGAGATCCCTTTCCAATTAGACTTCTCCCTCCTCAAAATCCCCCGTTACTACGAGGTGTCGTTCACTACAGTTACTGCGCCCCCCACCCCCCCCCCCCACCACCACCACTACTTAACCTTCTCCCATCATTCCTTATTAGCTCCCGTGAACGTTCGGATGTGTTTTTCGTAGCTCTGTGTTATTTTGTGTTTTTGAAGATGTCAAATATTTTGGAGATCTATGCTCGCAAATTGAGTATTATATTTGTCTGTTTGGAATTTCTAGGTAGCGACACACGTTCATTCATAACCTTGTTGGGTTTTATCTCAGCCGCTTTGTTGACGCTCCGTTACGGGTGTGTATGGTGGTCCTTTTGGTGTCGCTTCCTCGGGATCTCTTTGCTTTGCAAGACTTTTTATTAGTTCCTTATACTAATTGTAGTCTTATTTTTGTGTTATGGACACCTAATTTGATGTTTTGTCATAATTTCATCTTTTATTTATGCTATTTGGGCAGTGTTAGTTAGCGGCTTCGGTCAGTACAATTTCATGCGAGAATTCTTGGTTTTTTTTAGTTTTTATGGGGAATCGGAACGCGTTTTCATTAATTTTACTCCTGCCTGTCGAGATCGGTATTTTACCCGATTTTGGAGGACTAGTTTTGTTTAAAATGGTATAGTTTCCTCTCCAAGTCGGCAACTACCCGAAATTGGAAGGTTTTGCTATTATTGCTGTTACGCCGTGTTCATTTTCTCCCATTCTACTCAATATGCCGATTCAGCCTATTTATTGAATTTCATTGTACTTTATTGTTTTTCATTTTGTAAAGTCTGCCATTATATTTCAATACGTTCCGATTATAGCTTAATGCATTGTTCATCCTTATCTTCCTTATTTCCAGACATACCTACATGTAACGGAACCCAGCAAAATCAAACTGTTATACCTCTTAGTCCAATAATAAAAAGCCATTCTAAAATCTTTAAAACTAAAGGGTTACTGGAATTGAAAACTTCTAAAGCTTGAAGGACACTCCATGCATCACTAAAAGTAGTAAAATTACCACCCTCCTCCAATGTTATTTTCTCAATGGCAGTTAGTATGCCATACAATTCTGCAGTAAATATGGAACCTGTTAGAGGAAGTACACCTCTACAATTAAAAGCATTAGTATATATTCCAAATCCAATGCCAGCATCAGATTTGGAGCCATCAGTATATATAAAAGTTGCTTCCCTATGTGCTGCAACATGTTCCATAAAAAGAGACCTGGCTTCTAAGTCAGTCATAATTTTCTAACTATAACATATTTACAAAAAAATATCTCGGCTAATTTCAATGGAGGGGTCGATGATATCTTAAATGGAATCACCTTACTTCTTACTATATCAAGACTGTGTACCAACTATTTCACCCAAAAACTATAAGGTTGAGGAGATTTTCGGTGCAACACAAAGTAAGTTGAGTGCCTTATAAGGTTTGCAGTCTGATAGGCTAAAGAATGAGGAAGTCTT
This sequence comes from Palaemon carinicauda, assembly GCF_036898095.1. Lineage (NCBI taxonomy): Eukaryota > Metazoa > Arthropoda > Malacostraca > Decapoda > Palaemonidae > Palaemon > Palaemon carinicauda. Next base: position 185,724,714 of record NC_090725.1, read on the forward strand.
TGTAACCTAAACTAATACCGAACAGTAGAAGTATTTTGGTAAAGGTCTAAAGGTAACTCTCCAGTGTCAACAAGGAGGTATGGGATAGGCGAAGTTTTAAAGGCTCCTGTGGCCAATCAGATACCAGTAAGGTGTATAGAATCTAAAATCTTTAGTCAACTGAAGGTGGCTGAGGAGTATATTTCACACCCAGAAATAATTTTCTAAAAAAATTAGGGCCTTGCATAACTTTAAAATAGTTTTGCAGTCTGCCCCCATGATGTATGAGACAAACCTTTTAAAAAGATTCAGAGCCTCAAGACACTTTACTTTTAAAGCTTTCAAGTGAGGAACCCATGTAAGTATACCATCAAATAACATATCCTGTGTAAATGAAGTTAAATTTTTTCATGTATATATCCGGGTCAGGATGTGCTCCCCGAATATGACAGAAATGGACAACAAAAGTTTTGCTGGTCGAAAAATTGAATAAAATCATATCAGCCTATTGAATTGTTTTGTCAATTAGGTTGTAATTTACACTCAACCATTGACATTCTAGTTCCAAAAAATGATATGGAGAGATCATCTAAAAACAATGGCAAGAGAATATCTTGAGGAATGACATAGGATATCCCATTGATGGCTAATACAAATAAGGTTACACTCGGCAAACTACCTTGGGGAACTCCCTCTTTCTGAAATTTCCTCTCTGAGTTTCACCTACCCTAACTTGAAAAAATCTTTTGAAAAAATACCAAATTATGAATGGTTTTAAGTATAGCATATCTCCATACAGTATCATATGCGTTTTCAAGGTGAAGAAAAACTCTTACATGGTGCTGTTTTGAAGCAAAGGCTTAACAAATAGACGGCTCAACTCATATCAACATATCACTCGTTAAGTGCCTTTTTCTAAATCCACATTGGATAGGTGATAAAATACCTATCTTCTCCAGGTACTACATCAGTCTTGCATTGGCCATCTTCTCCATAACCTTACATAGCCAATATGTCAATCCAATTGGTCGATAGTTTGCTGCTAAAAAATTATCCTTCTCGGGTTCTAAAAAGGCTAAAATAATGATTAGTTCCCAAACACTTGGATAACTATGGTCATGCCATATTCTGTTAATAATGCTTAAAATAAAAACCTAGTATTAACAGATACATGTTTAATCACTGCATATGGAATTCCATCGGGGCAAGGGGCTGTATCACTGCAATTAGCAAGTGCAGAACCATATTCCCTTGCAGTAAAAAGGGCATTGTAAGACTCCTCCTTTTCTGTTGCAAAATTCAGCACTTTCCATTCTTCAATGCTTATGTACTGGTGACCAGGAGCTGCTTCACACTTGCATGATACATTGTAGAAATTGTCAGCCCCGCCATTGCCAACCTTAGTTGCTCCTATCACATACTGAACATTCACCTTCAACACTGGTGGTGGGTTGGGGTGCATTTGCTTGCTATCTTTTATACTTTTTTCCACACAGAAGATGGTAGTTCTTCTATTGATGGAGGAATCAAAGGATATCCAAGATTGGCGCCTGGCTTCTCACAGGGCATGATGAAAGTGTGCTCTACATTCTTAATAGATCAAATTCTCCTCTGTACAGTATCTAAGTAATCTAATTAAAAATTTTATTGTAGTTCTGTGGATGGCAGTTAATTCTGAAGACCACCACGGGACAGGTCACCATTTGAATTACCCTGTGGTTTTGGAATCAAATTGACTCCTGATGAATGGAGAGTTCCATTCAGTAAGTCTATGGCATCATCAACACATTCAAACTGTTCTGTATTCCTTTCAATTTCACTGAGCTCATGAAATCTATCCCAGACTATCTTGTCAAGGTTCCAAAATGGCGATCTATGTAAAGGAGGACCATTGTTGTTGTTTATAATAATTGGTGCATGATCATTAGTATGAGAATAATCTAATGTTCTCCAATTAAAATCATGAAGGCAGTTAGAGCTTGCAATTGATAGGTCAATGCATGACAGGATACCTGTCTGAACATGAAAGTGTGTGGGCTCTCCTATATTAAGGAGCCCTACGTCTTCATTCTCATCAACTGATGATATATTACCTCTTGCATTTGATAAAACATCACCCCATAAAGGATATCTACTATTCTAATCTCCTAGTTAAGAGAAAAGGTTGAGGGAGTTGTTGAATCATCCCTACTAAATTATTATACGAGATATCATTTGGAGGAAAGTAAAGAGAGCAGATTGCGTATTTTCTCCCTATATCTACTGTATTAGTAAAACCACTGCCTGCAGAGGGGTAGAAATAGACAAAGATATTTTGGGAACATCTATGGGTATAAGCATCGAACTTGCTCTCCAGTATACATACAATAATAGAGGAGTGCTCATGTATAAGGAGCTCAAGTTCTTCATATTTGGCTCTTAAACCCTGCCAATTCCATTGAAAAATGGAGGAAAAAACTGTGGTTTATTTCCTGGAAGACACCTTGAATGAAGTCTTCCCATTAGCAATCTTTGATCCAACACTAATTCCTGGTAGTTTCTCTAGAAAGCGTCTTGATATATTGGGTTTTGTTTTAGTCTTTTTCTGTCCTTTTGATCTAACTGTTGAGGGAAATGGTGGAACTCAACTTGAATTTCTGATCTATCCAAGTTGTCATCCAGTTGATCAGAAATTTCAGCAAACAAGACATCATATTTATTTGAAATCATAACTTTTAATGTTTCTTATGGAAGGGGGCAAGAGATGGAGGTCTCTTTCTCTATAAAAAGGTCGTAAGCGACTAGGTTTTTGCACCTTTCCCACTATAGGTGCACCGTGAAAATTGGTTTTAGAGCGCAACCTCCATCAAATCAGGACTGAGAGAGGTTTGTACTATTGTTTAGAATGGGGGTATATGTTTTTTTATCATCTTTCTGTTTTTTAAGTATCTGCTGTGATTTTGCTACACTTTCTGTAAATAAATTTGCAATGGAACTTTCATCTTTAAATACTTTAATTTTTTTTTTTTTTTTTGAAATGAGGAAACTATTTTCATAAGTATGTTCTGGACAGTTTTTCTTCAAAAGAATTGAAAAGGGCTGCCCCGGCCTTACTATTTCCAAGAGCTCTACTACGAGCCTCTTTAAAAGTAATCATTTCCATGGTCCTAATGGTTTGAGTTTCTTTTTCAAAAATAAACTTAATACAGCCTTTAGATGTAGCTGGGTGTGCTTCCCCACAGTGCATACCATTTGAATTTTCTGTGCATACTCCATACTCCATGACTATTTTTTCCATAGATGGCTTAGGATTTAGTGTTCCTTGCACTTTTAGCTTAAATGACCATACATTTGGCAATAACATAGCAATGGTGAAGGGATGTATGGTTTATCTTTAAAGATAAACAATCAGCTTTATAGCTTACATTGATCAAAAGTTAAAACTAAAGTAGCAAGAAGAGAACACAATGTTCTCCAACTCTTTCTCATTCTACCTACTTTTACTACCACTTGACTTTTCAATTCAAATTCAATTTCTTTTTCCTCTATCTCTAGTAACTCTGGGGCATATATCCCACCCCTACTCTGGTTAAAAATGGGATGAAAAAACCTTTGACATTATAACCATCCAAACTTTAAAGTGCTTTCAATCTTTCACTTTGTAAGGGGGATAGTGTCTCTATCAAGAGATTTCCATTTCCCTGGGGAAGAATTTTTGCCTGCCCTTCACATACTTTTACTATTTCCCTATTGGCTTTAAAAACATTCACATTTTCATGTCTTCCATTTTCAAATTCTAAAATAACAGATCAGGACAAGGCATCGTCTAAACTGTATATCCATTTACTGGTATAAAATGTTACAGAAATCTACCTTAATCAATAGGATTTTGATAATACTTGTGTCACTTAACTGTATCCAATTATAATGCATGTAATATTCACATATTAGTATTTTATTAAGAAATAAAAACATCATTTTAATCTTTTCCAATACTTACGTTTAGTTGATCATCACTACCGTATATGCTTTCCAAGTTAACTGATTAAGGCAAACAACCAAAGGATCTTTTTTTATTTCCATAAGGAAACAATTATTACTTGAATTATCAATTTTGATTTATCATACTAATTTAAATAGTTTTACTTGAAATACTTCTCTTTTATCTTATTTACAGTTGAGTTTAATGGTAAGTAGAAGTTTATCGGAGTTTCATCCATGTTGCCGATGCACGATAATTTAAAGTTTTTAGCTCAGCGGTGCTCAATTATAAAGCTTACTTCTCAAATTTCATAAGTCTTGTACCATATCGTGTTATAACAAAACTATTTTGTCCGTTTTCAGACACTGTCACATTGTCTTCTAAATTCGGCTATTTACATTTACCAGTAATAACAAAATTTGCACATTCATTAATTCCCACCATTTTTCATTTTGTTTACTCCAGTTTCTGACACAGCTTTCCCCAATTCTGAACATTCTAGCAACTATGAATGGTTTTCTCACCTTCAGTTACATCTTGTTTTTATTTGACAGCATATTTCCATGAGGATCTTTTCACTATAGCAAATAAAGGTATAAAGTAAAAACATGTCACTCTTATGTTAACACTGTAACAGCTACGGCAATGGTTTACTAGCGTACGATGGTTGAAATACAAACAAAACAGCTGATATCCGATTCAATTGCTCATAACAAAACGATTTTTTTTTTTGGTGGTTATTTTGCCTGTGTTTATGCAATGATTATAATGTTACTAATAATACTTCTATCATTTTCTTTAACTAGAAGATGCGATACAATAATGGAGTAAAGAGGGATAGCCTCTTGTACGTTGATGCAAAAAAAGAAACTTGCATGATACACGTAATATATGATGAAATCATGTTTTGAGCCTGAAATTTTAAGGATCCCATAATACCCGAGTACAGTATATACGGTACTTGGGATCTGTCGTTTGTGTAGTGGAAGCAGATGTAGACCAGAGTGAATGAAGGATGTAAAGTGTTTGGGGCAGTGAAGGGAGTTTTAAAGAATAGAGGGGTAGGGATGAATGTTAAGAGATTTTTGTTTGAGGAAGTGATTGTACCAACTGTGATGTATAGATCAGAGTTGTGGGGAATGGAAGTGACGGAGAAACAGAATTTGAATGTGTTCAAGATGAAGTGTCTGAGGAGCAAGACTGGTGTATCTCAATTGGATAGGGTTAGGAACGAAGTAGTAAGTGAGAACAGGTGTGAGGAATGAATTAGCAGCTAGAGTGAATATGAATGTGATAAGGTGGTTTGGCCATCTAGAGAGGCTCTAAAATTATTTTCTGCTGAAGGTGATGATTGAAAGAGTTAGTGGGAGAAGTGCAAAAGGAAGGTCAAGGTTTGGGTGGATGGATGAAGTGAAGAAAGCCCTAAGTGACAGGAGGGTAGATGTGAGAGAGGCAAAAAAGCGTATTAGTTATAGAAATGAGTGGCGAGAGATTGTGACTCGGTTCCAATAAGCACTGCTACTCCCTTAGGGTGACTGCTGAGGTAGCAGCAGTAAGGGAGTCAGTATATGAAGCTTCATTTGTGGTGAAAGAATGGGGGAGAGTGGGCTGTGTCACCCTTCGTCAGGTAAGGTGGAACATAAGAAAAATAAGTGAAAACTAAAATCCTCCATTTCTTTTTGGATATAAGCTACATCTCAAAATTGGGGTAAGTACCATGGTAGATAGATAGATTGTGAATTATTCAAATGTACAGGTTGACCATCACTAATCCAGCAATCTATAATAAGGAAACATCAGTTAACCGGCACAATTTTCACTACTGACCGCTTGGCAGCGCTGTTTCCAACGTAAACAAATATAAGACACACCCTCATTTAAGTATGAAAACAGTTTTAAATGTATTGTTAAAAACAGTCTACCTGCACATTACATATGCAGAAACATACCGTAAATTTTTGTGCTTAAGACAACCTTAAGATGAGACGAGGTCGAAAGTTAAGTCAAATTTGAATGAATTACAAAAATATCAGTGCATAGGCTAGCTTTTGTTGTACAGTAATACCTCAACATATGAGTATCCCAACATATGAGAAATTTGAGATACGAGGAAAGTACGAGGAAAGTTCGAGCAAATTTTTGCCCCAAGATACGAGAAAAATTTGAGATACGAGGATACGAAACGGTTCCCCATGCAGCCGCTAGATAACCGAGTGTGCGAGAGGCTGCTCACGAGGACATCATCGCTCGCTCTTTCCCGTCGGATCTCCGTCGCGTAAAGTTATCTCCGAGCATCGGCCATAGTGTTTGCCTTTTTTACGTTTTTTTTGCATTAATCAGTACAGAATTAAGTGAATAAGCAGTAGGACCAAAGCAAGCGAGCGCAAACAAGGGTAGTGAAAAGAAAAAGCGTATGATGACAATCAAGATAAAGCATGAAATAACCAAAAACTATGAGAGTGGTGTAAGAGTGACTGAGCTGGCTCGCCTATATGAGAGGAGTACATCAACAATATGTACCATCCACAAGCAGAAGGATGCTATAAAGAGCACCAAGCCTTCCAAAGGAGTGCCCATCCTTTCCAAGCTGCGCAGTGATATCCATGACGAGATTGAGAGGCTTCTTTTAATATGGATAAAGGAGAAACAGTTGACGGGAGATAGCGTGACCGAGATGATCATCTGTGGAAAGGGCAGCAGGATCTACGATGACTTGAAAAGAAAGCAAGCAGCTGAGAGGGAAGACTTCGACGCCAGCGGAAACCTTCAAAGCCAGTCATGGCTGGTTGGGTAATCTAAAAGAACGGACTGGAATACACTCGGTTGTGAGGCATGGGGAAGCAGCAAGTTCCGACTCAAAAGCCGCAGCGGACTACGTCAAAACCTTTGCCTCAGTTATCACAGAACAAGGATACATCCCCCAACAAGTGTTCAACTGCAATGAAACTGGCCTTTTCTGGAAGAAGTTGCCCAGGAGGACATTCATCACGGCAGAGGAGAAGAGACTACCGGGCCATAAACCCATGAAGCACTGGTTAACTCTAGTCTTGTGTGCTAATGCCAGCGGTGACTGTAAGGTCAAGCCACTGCTGGTGTACCACTCAGAAAACCCACATGCTTTCAAGAGCCAAAGGATCTTGAAAGAAAAACTGCAAGTGATGAGGCGCGCTAATGCTAAGGCTTGGGTTACGCGGCATTTCCTCACAGAATGGGTTAATCTGTGATTTGGTCCGGCAGTCAAAAAGTATTTGGCCGAGAAAATGACTCCTGGTCCTCGACAATGCCCCTGGTCACCCTCCTGGTCTCGAAGAGGAAATTCTTGATGAGTACAGGTTCATCAAGGTCCTTTATCTCCTGCCCAACACCACACCACTCCTCCAGCTCATGGACCAACAAGTTATTTCCAACTTTAAAAAACTGTACACAAAGCATTTGTTCAAGAAATGCTTCGATGTCACAGACAACATCAATCTCACCCTTCGCATATTTTGGAAGAAACATTTCAATATCGTCCATTGCTTAAAAATTATTGACGATGCATGGCAGGGTGTCACACGAAGAACTCTTAATTCAGCATGGAAGAAATTTTGGACAGCTTCCGTCGCAGAGAGGGACTTTGAAGGGTTCGATACGCCAGGCCCTGATGAACCCGAACCTATTAAGGTGGATGAAATCGTGTCTTTTGGAAAGTCCATGGGGCTGGAGGTAGATGAGGCAGACATGAACGACCTTGTCGAGGAGCACCAGGAAGAGCTCATGACACAGGAATTGATCAAGCTCCACGAGATGCAACATTTGGAGGTGTTGCAGGAGCTCAGTAGCAAGGAGGAGGACCGCCTTTCTACGAAGGAAATTAGAGACATGTTAGCAAATTGGCAGGAATTTTCTGATTTTATGGAAAATAGGCACCCGGACAAGTTGGTGTGTGGTCGTGCGTTAGCCTTTTGTGACGACACTTGCGTACATCATTTTCGTAACCTTTTGAAGGGGAGACAAAAGCAAACATCCCAAGATAGCTTCCTTTTGAAAAGGCCGGCCAAAAGTGTAAGTGAAAGAGTCAAAAAGCGAGGCAAAAAGAGCCAAGCCCGAAGAAGAAAAGTAAAAAAAATGAACATGAAAACAAAATTAGAATTAAGTTTAGTGTAACGTAAGATTAACATTTACTTTTAAGTGTGTGTAAAGTAAGCTAATTTCATCTAAGATAAATTTAAAGTTTAATGTTGCCGTCAAGTATCTCTCCTCCCCTTTCTCTCTCCCTCCTCCTCCGCACACACAGCCGTTAGCCGCTACCGTCTGTCTCGAAGGTAAGAACTCCATAATAATGTCACATTCTATGGCAGATCATAACCAGTACATAGGTGTTTGTTATTTTGTGAGCGTAGAATGTGAATTAGAACAATTAAAAACATGTTTTTCCACTGTAATATACTGTTTTTTAGGTGTTTTTTCAGAGGGTGGGAATGGATTAACTTTTTTTAGTTATTTTATAAGGGAAAAATTGATCCGAGATACAAGCGAATTGACACACGAGCTCGGGTCCCGGAACGCATTAACCTTGTATCTCCAGGTATTACTGTATACTTGAAAATCCAAAATAAATTAAATAAAGTGAATTTTATATCATGCTTTTGCTAAACACGCACGCAACCACTGCTTTGTTCAAGTTTTATGACCAACCATAACGAACAAACGAACCAACAAGTGTACAAGTTAGCTCTTGCAGCAACAGATATCTAACCAAGTATTGGTTATGTGATATTAATGATATTAGTTTTATACTTTCTAATCGTGGCTAAAGAAACATGAAGATTTAACAGTGAATTAAAGAGAGAGAGAGAGAGAGAGAGAGAGAGAGAGAGAGAGAGAGAGAGAGAGAGAGAGAGATGTATTATGATAAATAATAATGTCTTTAAACTAACTGTATGGATACTGTCACTATTACATATTGGTGCTGATGTAATATTCATTATGAAGAGATTTCGCATATTTTAAAATGATTACTTAAAAAACTCTGTGTTATTTGAATTGTATGTGTGCATAATCACAATACGGTAGCGTGACCTTGAGATCAGTTGATGCCTACCAAAAGTAATTGTTGATTATTGAAATGCTCAAGAAATTGAAAAAATAGAACACAAACAGTTGATGCCTACCAAAAGTAATTGTTGATTATGGAAATGCTCAAGAAATTGAAAAAATAGAACACAAACATACTTTAATAAACCACAGTAATACCTAATGAAATATGAAGGATTAATCATGAATAGAAAATTAAATACTATATGAAGCTTTAAAAATGAACTTCTCATTTGCGCCCACACACACATTGTCACACACACTCACAGAGAAAGAGTGAGAAGGGACACACTCACAGAAAAAGAGTGAGAAGGTGTTCGGATGATAACTAATAATAATGGCTACAAACGAACTATGAAAACTATGATATCCTGTAACATATTGGTGCTGATGTAATATTCATCATGAAGATATTTTGAATAAATTAAGAAATTATATATAAAATACGCCACTCGTATGTGCGCAATCTTTCGATACGGTTTTGAGGCCTTCAAATCAGCTGATCATAACTAAAGGTAAACAAAATATCAAGTAATTCTTGATGTTTAGTATTCTTTCAAAATTGAAAAATAGAATACAAAAATGCTTCAGTAGAGCATATGATATCCTATTAAACAAGAAAATAAAATAATGATATCCAGTAAAAATATATTGATAAAATATAACTTAAATGATTGCCGAATCGCCGAATCATGACGAATCATAAATCTACGGATACTTCACTTTTCTCGACTTACGACGCACCTCAGTCCCTTTATCGGTCGAAAGTCGACGGCTACCTGTAACATATGGATAATCCGGAAAAATAGATAATCCAGCACCAGCACCCTCCCAGTCCCTAAGTTGCCAAATTAGTAATGGGCTAACTGTATTCATCTCTCAATGTTAGGGGCTCTAATTTGTTCCCTAAATTCTATTACAAACCTTTAAAAACGTGTGCATACTGTATATACTCGTGTAACAACCGACCTCGAGTATTGTGCGACCCCCAAATTTTCACCCGTAAAATATGATTTTATCACATATCTCAAGTATCATGAGTTACTTTTTGAGAAACCAAATTACAATAGACAAATCTCTTTATTCCATTTCTTTATCCCATCTTCTACTTCAAATGGTTAGAAAATTAAAAGGTACAGTGGTGATAAAAGTACTGTATCGTTATAACGTTATAATCATTGCGTAAACGTATACAGCCACAATAACAACCGAACTACACAGCTGTTTTGTTATGAACAATTGAATCAGATAGCAGCTGTTTTGCTTATATTTCAACCATTGTATGATAGTAAACAAAGTAGCATAAGACTGATTTTCATGATACCCTTATTCACTATGGAAAAAAGAACCTCAAGAAAATATAATGCCAAATATAAACTAACAAGCAGTGAATATAGGCAAAAAAAAAAAAAAAAGCAATATCCATAGCCACTATTCTGTTTGGAATCGGGGAAACCTGTGTCCTAAACTGGAGAAAACAAAAAGGAAATTTAGTAGAAACCTGACAATGTGCAAATCTCGTAATCAAATGTAAACGCCGAATTTAGAATATAAGTACAACCGAGAATATAGTTTTGTTATAACATGATAAGAATAATTTCTAAAGCTTTATAATCAAGCACCATAGACCTAAAAACTATAAATCATCGTGCATGAGAAACATGAAGGAAACGCTGGTTAACTTCTATATGCGATTCAACTCGACAGTAAATAAAATATGAGAGACGTATTTCAAATGAAACTATAGAAATTAGTATGCTAATTGGAAAATGATACATCAAGTAATAACTGTTTCTTTCAGGAAACATGAAATATCCTTCAGTAGTTTGCCTTAATCAGCTGATTTGGAAAGCATAGGCGACTGTTGATCGACTTATAAAAGTAAACAATGGAAAAGATTACAATTCCCATGTTTTTATTTAGAAATATGACAAATTCGTAGGAAATTTGTATTTTTCCTATCTATACGAACCTTAGCTATTTAATATGGGTAATTACTTTCGGCGTAGCTGAAATGACGAGCCATTAGAATTTTAACGAGGGTTTACTACCCCACCAGTAGTTAGCGGGGGGTGGGGGGGTGGGAGGGGGGAAGCTTGCTTAACCCCACCCCCCCCCTCACACACACCTGTGATTGAGCTCACTTTGCTTAGAGGTAGGACTTCACGGGGGATAGGGCTGGCGGGCAAGTTTGATTAAATAGCTAAGGTTTGTATAGTTAGGAAAAATACAAATTACCTACGAATTTGTCCTTTGTTCCGTAACTGAAAAACAAACCACGCTATTTAATATGGGTGACTCACCCCTTAGGAAGGGTGATAAGTCCCAGGCAGTACTGGCTTTTGGCTTTGCCCGGGGACTCAGTACCTGAGTGTGTCAGTACTCAATAACAAGGAGTCCCTGCACCTCGCTAGCATCTTGCTGTGCAAGTGCTGCGGCCTACATAAGCTGTGTGTGAAGGTATGAAGTGTGACACGTCCTAGGAAGTTGACCTGAAGTTCTTTAGATAGAAACTTTAGGCTAGGACTCTCCCAATACCACCTCGTCAGGGTATGGGTACGTGACAGTATTAACTTAATACTAGGAACACAAGGAAGCATGGTTTACCTGCAGTGGTTTGAGGTTAGCTGTGCAGAGAACCCAGGATGCTGTTTTCCACAAGAGATGGAAGGATGAAGAAAAGAATAAGGGCCAGACAAACCTTTTCATTCATGCAGACTAAGACCGGCAAACAATGCCCTCAACCTTCTACTACTTGTCCAATAAGGAGCCTGAGGTTTTAAACCAGCTGTTATGCAGCCACCACAGGACCGATAAAGAACATATCGAGTCTCCTGTGTGTCACGTCTTGCAGGTAGTGGGCTGTGAAGGTGTCTGACGCTTCCACACCCCTGCTTGTAGAACCTGCGTGACTGTATAGTTCTTCTTGAAGGCCAGGGAAGTAGCCACGCCCCAACATCATGTGCTCTAGGGCGACGTGACGGAGGGTCAGGATTCAGGGACAGATGGATTACCCTACGAATCCATGCCGAGATGGTATTCTTGGTGACCCTCCTCTTTGTTCTCCCAGTGCTCAAAAACAAAGCTTGCACTTGGGCATGAACTGCATCCGTTCTCTTGAGATATAGCCTCAGACTCCTTACTGGGCACAGTAGGAGATGTCTGGGTCATCTGTTACAGAACGAAGACTCGAAATCCGGAAAGAGTCGAACCGAGGGTCCGGCACTCCCGGATTCTGAGTCTTAGCAACAAACTCAGGGACGAATCTGAACGTTACCTTCCCCCATCCCCTTGAATGGGCAATGTCATACGAGAGACCATGAAGTTCTCTGACTCGCTTGGCCGAGGTCAAAGCTAGCAGGAACACCGTCTTCCAAGTAAGGTGGCGATCTGAAGCCTGGCGTAATAGTTCGCAAGGAGGTCTCTTAAGAGACCTGAGAACTCGAAACACGTTCCATGGAGGAGGTCTCACTTCCGACTGAGGGCAGGTAAGTTCATAACTTCGTATGAGTAGGGAAAGTTCCAGCGAGGAAGAAATGTCCACTCCTTTGAGCCTGAAGGCTAGACTTAAGGCTGAACGATAGCCTTTCACTGCCGAGACTGAAAGGCGCATTTCTTCCCGTAAATACACAAAGAACTCCGCTATTGCTGGAATAGTGGCATCGAGTGGAGAGATACCCCTTCCACGACACCAACCACAGAAAACTCTCCACTTTGCCTGGTAGACCCCTGCGGATGGCGTTCACAGGTGTCCAAACATCATGTTCGCAACTTGTTGCAAAAATCCTCTCTCAGTGAAGAGATGCTGGATAGTCTCTAGGCGTGAAATCGAAGCGAAGCCACGGCTTTATGAAAGATGTTGGCGTGTGGTTGTTTGAGTAGCTCGTGTCATGGAGGGAGTTCTCTCGGAAGCTCCGATAGGAGTTGCAGAAGGTCTGGAAACCATTCCGCGTGATGCCATAGCGAAGCTATCAGGGTCATCGAGAGATTGACCGATATTCTGGTCTTGTTGAGCACCCTCCTCATCAGACAGAACGGGGGAAAGGCGTATACGTCGATGTTGTCCCACCGTTGTTGGAAGGCATCTTGACAGAGCGCCTTGGGATCCGGGACTGGGGAGCAGTACAGCGGAAGCTTGAAGTTCAGCTCTATAGCGAACAGATCCACAGTTGGGGAACCCCACAAAGTCAGGACTTTGTTGGCTACTAGATGATCCAAAGACCACTCGGTACTCACTATCTGAGATGCTCTGCTCAGACTGTAGGCGAGCACATTCCTCTTGCCTGGAATGAAGGGACCCGATATTGGAATCGAGTGGGCTTCGGTCCATCTCAGTATCTCTACAGCGAGATGGGATATCTGCTTTGAAAAGGTACCTCCCTGCTTGTTGATGTAAGCCAATACTGTGGTGTTGTTGCTCATCACCACCACAGAGTGACCCGCCAGGTATTGTTGGAACTGTTGAAGGGCCAGGAACACGACCTTCATTTCTAGCAGATTTATATGGAGGCACTTTTCTGATTCTGATCACAGGCCTGAGGTCTTGTGTTGCAGAACGTGGGGCCCCACCTTTTCTTTGAGGCGTCCGAAAACAGCATCAAATCCGGGGGGAGGACGAGGAGATCCACTCCCCTTCGTAGGTTCTCGTCTGTCACCCACCACTGAAGGTCCGTCTGTTCCGCAGGAACCATAGGGATCATGACGTCCGGGGCATCGTGACCCTGATTCCACCGCGACTTGAGTCGCCATTGCAGGGATCTCATCCTTAAGCGACTGTTGGGAACTAGACGGGCCAAGGATGAGAGGTGACCGAAGAGACGTAACCACGATTGAGCTGGAAGCTCTTCTCGTCTGAGGAAAGGACTTGCGACCCTCCTCAGCCTTGCTATCCTGTCGTCTGATGGGAAGGCTTTGTGGAGATTGGTGTCTATGATCATGCCTAGATATAACAGTCATTGAGTAGGGAGCAGAGAAGATTTACCATGATCCCCAGATCTTGGCAAAGTCCCAGAAGTTTGTCTTGGTGTCGAAGAAAGGCTGACTTCGAGTCTGCTAGGATCAGCCAGTCGTCCAGATAACAGAGGAGACGGATGCCGATCCTGTGTGCCCACGACGATATTAGGGTGAACACTCTGGTGAAAACCTGTGGTGCTGTGGAGAGACCGAAACACACCACCTTGAACTGGTACACCTTGTTGTCTAGGCTGAATCTTAAGTACTTCCTTGAAGACGGATGGACTGGGATCTGGAAGTACGCGTCCTTCAGGTCCAGTGTACACATGATGTCTTGCGGTCTCACTGCAAGTCTGACCGTGTCTGCGGTCTCCATGTTGAACGGGTCTGCTTGACAAACCTGTTCAGAGCCGAGAGGTCGATGACTGGACTCCAGCCTCCAGACGCCTTCTTTACAAGAAAGAGTCGACTGAAGGAGCCTGGGGACCCGTCGACGACCTCTTGGAGAGCGCCCTTCTTCAACATAGTCTGGACTTCTGCCCGAAGGGCTTGCCCCCTTGCCGATCCCATGGCAAGGGAGCTCAACGACACTGGATTCGCTGTCAGGGGAGATATAGATGTTGTGAACGGGACGCGATATCCTTGACTGATTACTGAAATCCTCCAGGAATCAGCCCCGAGTTGCTGCCACCTATTTGCGCAACTTTGTAGGCATCCCCCCCCCCCCCCCTGGTGGACTGCCAATCCTAGTGTTTGCAGCCTCAGCCGCTCCCTCTAGGATTCTTTCCTCCCCTGGAGGACTTTTTGACTTTCATGTCCTTGACAGGAAAGGGCTTAGACACCGTCATCTTCGCTGTAGCTGCCGGTTTCGTGGTCTTGGTAGGACGTAGTTGCTGGGTTGCTGGAGGTTTATAGGGCTTCGATGTTAGAGCTCTATGTAGGAGAGAGTCCTGGTTGGACTTCCTCCACCTCTCAGCCGCCTGCTCCACGTCCTTAGGCTCGAACAAGTTCTTCCCCATAATTGAAGAATGTCTGAGCCTGCTGATCTCGGTACTGGGGACCTTTTGATGGAATCTCTCAGACACCGCATCTCAACGTTTCAAGATGGTATTAGCCCACAAGTTTGAGACTTGGTGGGCTAGAAACTCGATCGTACGAGTGCCCGAGAGTAAAAAGGTCTCCATGGCCTTCCTGGTAATTTCTTTGGACAAGTCCTCTGAACGTAACAGGATGCCCAAGGACCCTAGCCAGATGTCCAGCCACGAAGTTGCCTGCATGGCACACTTAGCTACCTTCTCCTGGCTAAAAATCTCCGTTGCCGAAAACGAGACCTGCCGGTTGGAGAGTCTCTCTAGAGGGACTCCCCTGGTAAGCTCTTCCAAAGAGCAGTGTAAGGGAAGAGCTAAATAAGTATCCTCCATGATGTCAAAGTACCTCCTCTGATGGACATGAGGAGGTAGGAGGAGTTTGTTGCCGGCGCTGGATCAGCTGGAGGAGGCAAGCTCGGAGAGCTGGGCTTCGACCTTGTCTCTGGCACTCTTAACCCCTTGAGACCAGGGCAAAGCCGCGCTGGCCTTTAAGGGTTTTTGAGTACCAAAGACTCGGTCCAAGACCGTGTCCTTGCCCTCACGAGGGGGAATCTCTGGATCCGCAAACCCATTGAGATTCCTCATAAGGGTCAGAAATTGCCAGAAGGCATGCCCTGACTCCTGCAGCTCCCCTCCTGAAGGGCTAGCGGCGAAGTCTCCTGTCCCCAAAAGCTCTTCTTGGGGGGACTCGTGGACATTCTCTGAGTGCTTGGCTGGCTCCGGTCTAATCCTTGAGGATGACTTTGGCAAAGTCTTGGAGTCCTTCGACTCCCTCCTGGGAGGGATGCAGGACTCCAACAGCGATGGTCGGAGGCTCTTCTCCACCCCTACCCGAGAAGACTTTCCAGCGCGAGGTTGGATTTCCCTCATTGGTGCGATGGGAGAACGCCTCACCTCACGTGACTCCCCTGAGGACGGGAAATCTTCGTCCGAAGGGGAGGGAGTGAAAGACTGGGGGAGTGAGGAGGCCTTCCTCAAGGACTTCCTTAGAGTCAGCTTCGCCCTTGGAGAAGTTACCACGTTAGACACTCCTCTCTTCCTCTTCAGGGGAGTAGAAGCTGCCAATGATTTGTGGCCCAGCTCAGAGAGAACAGGCTTAAAAGCCTGGATGACCGCTCAGACCAGGGACCCAAACCAAGGCTGCAGACTGACAGCTGTGCTGTCAGAAACTCCCTCTGGAGGGAAGGGGATCGTTCGATCCCTAGGAGGAGTTACCAAATGGGGGTTCGACTGAAAAGATGAAGGAGAAAAGTCCCTGGACCTATCCGGAATCCTCCCTCCCACCGGCGAGCGCGCTGTTCTGCGCTTGCGGGGGGTGGGGGGGGGAAGCGACGATGATGACCTGGCTAAACGTTGTCCTGCAACCTCACGCGAGGGATCGCGCTGGGGAGCGTGCTGATGCTCGCGCGATGGGAATTGCCCTGGGTCGCGCGCTGGAGATTGTTCGCGCTCGCGCGGGCGATGGCGAGGCCACGTGGGCGATGGTGAGGGCGTGCAGGGGCGCGGGCTGGAGAAGGCAGAGGGCACAATGAAGGATGAATAAGCGCTCGCGCGCAGGGTCCGGCCGAAGACCCCGTGCGGGCGATAACGTTGGGCGCGCGCGCATGAGAGCGCACATCTGGCTGTGGTGATGGGCGTGGTGGGCGCGCGTCAGAGAATGTGCGCAAGGGCGCGCTGGTGAAGGATGGCGCGCACGCAGGGACAGATGGTACGTTGGCGATCAATGGCGCGTTGGTGAGCGCTGACGAGCAGGAGTAGAGGTTAACTTCCCCAATGCGCCCAGATCAAAAGATCGTGGGCGCGCAGGAGATCGTTGGCGCGCAAGCGAGCGTTGGCACACAGGAGAGCACTGGCGCGTAGGCGAGCGCTGGCGCGCAACAGGATGAGGGCGAGTAGTAGCGCGCTGGCGTGCTTTAACAGGAGCAACTTCTGTAGACGAGCGCTTGCGCGCAGGTGAGCACTAGCACTCAGGTGATCGTTGGCGCGCAGTTGAGCACTAGCACTCAGGTGATCGTTGGCGCGCAGGGGATACCTGGCGCGTAAGGGACTTATGCACTAACTTGTGCGTAAGCCCTTGATGACCCGAAGGGACCGTTGCCCGTTTTACAACGGGATGTGTTGGCGCCCACAGCGCATCAGCAGCCAGGAACGGCGACGGCAGGTCAGCAGGTCTGGTGGATGGAAGGTCGGCGTTCCCTTTGTAAGGATGACCTTCCACCGAAGGAGATCGCGAACGATCTGCAGAGAAGTCCAGGGATGTAGCTGGTAGAGTCGGAGAACGACGGCGAGGTTCCTCTGCGGCGGACTGCGGTGACGATGAACGGAAGAGGCGCCTCCTAACACCCTTGTGAGGTGAAGGAAGGCCTCTACGGCGAAGAGGAAGGTGGGCTTTACGCCTTATATGCCCTCTGGGGGCCGTGGGGTCAGCGGGCTGACCATCAGCAGTCCTCCAAAGAGGAGTCTCTGTGAGTGAACTCCCCCGAGGGGAAAGAATCACTGGCAGGAGAGACTGTTGGACCTAGTTCCTCCCTCAAAAGATGTTCAGAGGGGGGAACTAAGCCTTCAGCTACATCAGGAACATCACGAGCAGAGGTTTGATACAACTCATCGGAAGCCTCTGCCACGACAACGTCGACGATAGACAGATGATCAACCTCTGCTAAAGTCGGCGATTGTTTGACAACTGCCCCCAACCTGATCATGTCAAACAAGGCTTCCTTGGAGGGTGAACCCTCAAGCTCCAAGGAAGCCCAAAGCTGCAACAAATCATTATTAGACACAGGCATATTTAAATCCTCCCCCGGGGGAGGAGGAGGAACTCTCTCTCCCAAACCCCGAGATCGTTCAACAGAACTACGGCCTACGCTACCACTCGACGGCCTCTTGGAAGAAACCGATCGAGTGGGAGCTTCGGAGGAGGTTTGGGCCACGGAAGAAGAGCCCTTGGGATTTTCTCCTTCAAAGAAACCTTCGAAGGAGAAATATCCCGTCTGGACTTCTTCTTCCGGCGCCCAGAAAACCTCTCCCACTGGGAGGTAGACCACTCCCTACACTCACCACACACTTTATTTCTATCACACTGCTGGCCCCTACAATAAGGACATAGGGTGTGAGGGTCCATCTCGACCGCCGACATATACGTGCCACAAGGGTGGTTGGGTAATCCAGGACACTTTCGCATAGCAGAGGCCAAACTTCACGCACACCTGTCAAAGGAAAAGAAAAAAGCATTAACAATGGCTGTCAAAGAATGCGAAGGTGACAGCGGACACGTCCGACTACCAACCGAGCCGAGAGCAAAGTGAGCTCAAGCACAGGTGTGTGAGTGAGTGGGGGTGGTAGCAGGCTACCCTCCCTACACCCCGCTAACTAGCGGTGGGGTAGTAAACCCTCGTTAAAATTCTAATGGCTCATCATTTCAGCTACGCCGAAAGTAATTACCCATATTAAATAGCGTGGTTTGTATTTCAGTTACGGAACAAAGAAGAATTTTTGGTTATGAGCTTGCTCCTGAAAAGCATTAAACTCTTAAACCTAAATACTATTTTTTTTCAAAGTTTTCTTCTTAATAAGACTGATTTCGGTAATAAAAATGAAGTGTTTACATTTACACAGCTAAGGCTAAAATGATGAGTCATTGGCCAAGCTTGCAAGTGAACGAAACATACTGCCATCCAAAATATCATGCAATTGATCAGCTTAAGCTGAAAAAAAAATCATTAAAAGGCTATGAGAATCATATATGAAATGTTGTCCATATACACTACATGAAAAATGAGGTTGTTAACCTTTTGAGTGCCAACCCCTCACCAAATGATATGGCACTCAAGTCCCAGGCCTGTTTTTGAGGGCATTTTACTTCTAAAAATGTATTACTTTATTGTATATTTGAATAGATTTCCTCTCCATTGATATATAATCTTATGTTATATAAAATTTTCATATAAATAAGTAATAACTGAATGCAAAATAAAACCAGGTAATTACTATATGTAAATTACATCCAATGGTGCTCAAGGGGTAAGAGCCCTTACTTTAGTAGTGCAGGGATACAAGGATCCAGACTACTAACTCAATCTTCTGTCTCGTAATCTAGTCGTCTAAAGTAGCGACTAGGTACAGTATATGGAATGCAAGGGTTTAGTAGTAGAAAGAACTAAAGTAATGAAATAATTTAAAGCTCTGTAAGAGGATCTTGACTTTGTAAGGTGCAATGAATATTCAGAGCCCTTACTAAACGGGATACAATTACCACTACATCCGACTTAGGAAGTCAGGTTATGGTTAACAACTAGGCAGTTAAGATCAGAATTACACACTATATGCTTAGACTCACTGAAATTCCGAGATTAAATAGGTTAAAAACTTTGAAGCCCATCACTGTTAAAACTTGGCTGGTTAAGTGTATATTACAGAACAGTGCTGGAGTGTCATATTCATCATCATCTCCAGTATAAACCTCTAGTCTAGCCTTCTCTGGATTTCCCACTAAACAAAAAGGTTTCATTAGCAATGGAACATGAAACATACTTTCTCTGTTAGGAACAGTCAGGTAATTGCGCTCCTCCTAATAACCATATAAATCATAGTAATATCTGTGTGTAGTATTTGCAAAAAAAAATCCAGGATAAGACAACTTAAAACAATAAAAATTATCCCAATCTGAAAGGGGTGTACGTTGAGTTTAAACGATGTCAAGAGAGACACTGGCCTTTAGCCAATATTGAATTTCATTACTTTATTCGAGGCATGTTTGCTCATTTGAACAAAGGGTGATGTGTATTGTGTTTATAGAGATTACGAAATACGTTCTTGAGAACAAAAAAGTCAACTTTGTACAGTATAGTACTGAATTTTATATCTTATCTTAATCCCCTGCCACCCACGAGATACACACGACCTCAATGAATTTACGCCATTTCTCTCTTTCCTGAGCCATGTCCCTTGAGCTCAACCCAATTCTTTTTCTATTGTCCTCAGCCACATTTCTCTTAGTCTTCTATGTCCTCTCCTACCGAGCGGCTTGTATTCAAGTACACCCAGGACTAATTCATCCTCCCTTCTAAAAATATGCCCCATCTATCTCCATCTTGATAATCTAACTGTATCGTTCATATTGGACACCCCTGCCATCTCACGAATTGCTGCATTTGTTGTGTGATGCTGCCGTTGATTCTCAAATCCTTCTCAATGCTTTACTTTAAAATGCTGTACCACGACTAGTGCCCATAAGTTAATACCAATCTTACAAGTGAAATGTATATTTTAATTTTGCTGTGAACTGATATTCGATTTGACCTTCAAACTCTATTTGCATGCCCATTACTTGTTCTGCCCTCCCTACTCTCTCCTTGAATTATGTAACTAGTGATCAATTGCTGGTAATGATGGTTCCTAAACATTTGAAAAAGTTTGAGTTGGGTAACATTACTCCTCCGATAAGGCAGTTCACTTCGTCACCACTCTAAATCTGCATAACCTCAGTCTTTCTTAGACTCATAACTAATCCAAACCTTCTCCCCTCCAGTACTAATCTATCAATTATTTCCTGCATTTCGGCCATTGTGAAGGCAATTAGAACTATATCATCTATGTATTCAAGAACACAATCACAATTCTGGTCCCCTTTCCATTGAATGTCGTCATTCATTCCTTGTGTTACCTAGCTCATAACATATCAATAACCATAATAAACAGTAGAGGGGACAGTACTCCTGTATTCCCCTCAAATGCATCGGTAAACTACCATCAACCATTATCGTACAAGTTCCCCTACACATATACAGTATGATGTTTACAATCTTTTCTGGTCTTCTATATTGCCTCAAAATCCTTTTTAAAATACTATGTGAAATACAATCAAATACTTTCTCAAAATTCACAATGAGAGAGAGAGAGAGAGAGAGAGAGAGAGAGAGAGAGAGAGAGAGAGAGAGAGAGAGAGAGAGAGAGAGAGAGAGAGAGAGAGAGAGAAAGAGACTCAAATTATTACCAACCAGTGAAAGTGTGCCTTTTGTTTTCATTTACTAATTTAAATAATCTTAATATTTTATGTAAATTAATTTATTCTATTTTATAGATATTACATATTAATTTGTATAATAATTAGAACTTTGAGGTTTAGATATAATAAATAAAATTTAGGAAATAAGAAATTTGCATATACTGTAGCGGGTATTCAGAAATCTTATACAATGATTACCCAAATCTGGGTTCAACTACTGACTGTGCCTACACACTATGGAGTCAAATTCCATATACAAGTGGCATGATTATTTATAAACCTCTTTATTTCATAAAAAATTATATTTCTAATTTCATTAGCTATGTCTATCTTTGCAATTAATTAATTATATTTTTTTCAATGTACTGTATGAGGTATGCTATTGATAAATCCTTTTAGTCTCTTAAAGGTTAAGGTCGAATTGGCAATAAATACTACTTACAAATCCAGTCTAATAAGAATAGTGTTCAGAAATGTAGCTACTCTGCATCATTGTCAAATACAGTGTATAAAGATCCAATGCTTCTTCCCCAAGTAAGGGAAAATGAGGAAGAAACAGAAGAGCAAGTCATTCTATCTTTCCTTCAGACTTACATCAAACACATTATCATAAACAAAATGCTTTCTTGTCATGTATGAGAGCTGGAGTGGCTGAATGTCTACTTGATAGGCCCCCATGGGCCAGGAACACTAGATTTGAAGGAATTGTGAATAAACTTCAATGAATAGAAGAATGCAAAGGTTGTTTGACATTTGTAAATTCCTTCATTATCGGTCTGACACCGAAATTATTTGGAGTCTCAAATAGAACCAATACCCCTGACTTTGTGAGTTCTAGTTCAAGCTAGTACCTTGACCACATCAACGGTCAAAGCGTAAGCTCTCAATTTTCTCCCAAGGCCAGTGTTAAGGTAGAGTTGCCGACATTCAAACCCAATGTCAAGTACTTATCCAAAAGCACTAAAGTTCTCTTACTGGAGACAAAAGCATTTAATTTTGATTACCACCCAGCGCTTCATGATGTGAGGGGATGGTGAAGATCTAAAACCTGAGTCATGAGCCAACAGGTTCTGGCCTTTGGTCAGGAATTTGGACACTAAACTACGAGACTTTCAAAGTGGATTAATACAACAAGTGTGACTTAGCAATTAGTCAACCTTGTGTTAGATCTAATTGAGGACCTCAACATTGTCTATTTAAAAGGACAAAAGATTTTTATAGGTGTAGGAACAACTATGAGAACACAGCAAGTACAAAGTATAGCCTACATTAATCACTTCTAACAAGTTAACATAAATATAAGTAGGAAAAAAAATGGATATTGCTTTAGATGCCAGACCAAGAGGGAA
The DNA here is from genome assembly GCF_036898095.1 of Palaemon carinicauda. Lineage (NCBI taxonomy): Eukaryota > Metazoa > Arthropoda > Malacostraca > Decapoda > Palaemonidae > Palaemon > Palaemon carinicauda. The sequence continues at coordinate 185,747,124 of NC_090725.1, forward strand.
GTTTATAATGGAAAGGAGCAACAAAAATCAGTTGTGTCTGTACTGAACAGTTCTGGACTTCAAAAAACTATGAGACCTTTTTAAAAATAATATCCAGGTTTTGCAAATACAAAATAGAATACGAAAATTCTAAAAAAATCTTAATTACAAAGATATAAACATGAAAATACATTAAGACTTTTTCATTTCTTAAAGTCATACTGGAGAAACATATCCATACAGTGCTTTCTTAATTTTCTTTTGAAAAGTATTAAAAGTGCTATTAGGAGGTCTTACCTAATATCTAAATTTCTGAGGCAATGATTGCTTCCAAGTGCATTCAAGAGATTGTGAAGATCAGTTTTGAGCCTGGAGTCATTTATGGAGAGAGATTCTAGCACACAATCTTCCTCCTGAAAAAAAGAGAACACTGCATAAACAAAGTTGAATATGGATTTCATAAAAATCATTGGAAACTTTTAAGCAGGGCAAAAAAATAAAAAGTCCCAAATTTTAGACTGTATACAAAACGCTTAAAGGTCGGCTGACATGGTGAATACGTCTTTCTATTACAAAGAGCTACCACAACATAAAAAAAGTGATTGGGTTTGGTTTTGATCAACTGCTGTGTTATTTTGTATTGGAGCTTTATTACAGAACTTTCCACATTTTTTTTTTGCACCAGAAATGTGCCGTTCCTTTTCGGCAAAAGTACCTATGACGCCATAGAGAGACTTTGGTAAGAAGCGGATACATGTACAGTATAAACAATATAGTTTTGCCGGAACAGAAGATTTTAATTTTTAGAGAAGTGATTTTGTATCGACTGTTTGAGATTTATGCATTGTGATGCCTCCCAGGTGTTGCAGAGGAGTGCTTGATTACAGGAAGCAAAAATAGCTCTGTATTTCTTCCCCAAGGAGGAATTGTTAAGAAAATATTGGGTCGCTCAAGTGCAATACACGCGGGCCAGATGGACACCAAAGCCAAACCTTGCAACTTTAGAATCTTCATACAGTACATCATTACATTAATTAAGAGACAAATGGTCTTGTTTGGCCATATAATGTTAACAACCACAAAAACATAATAATAATCCTCATCATCATGAAAACAACAACAGAATTATTCATAATATTGATTACAAAAATGATTAAAAATACACCAACCTACACTACATTTCTAACACCAGGTTATGAAACCCATTAATCAATCCAATATTGGCTATTTTTTGGAAACATTTAAAATGAACTTTGCGATGGTGAAATTGGGTATTTTATCTTCATTTTCATGCTCAATTTAAAATATACAACAGACCCCTCCCTCCCTCCCTCTCTTTTTTTTTTTAAATCCCTCTCTTTTTTTTTGGCTTCAAAAAAAAAAAGAGATACACTGTACTTAGATATGACGGACATTAATAACTAGATTACAGTCATACCTCTCTTCACAAAAGAATCAGCTTACAAAATTTTCATGCTGCAAAACGACATGCGAACATTTTAGACTCACATTGCAAAAAATGTTTCATGTTAAGAAAAGAGATTTGTCAGCCAAGCTGAGATTAAAATAGTCACCCATTAAAAAATGTTGAAGAAATTGGATTTACACAATTGGAAATGTAGCTGTAGCCTATAGTTGGGGTAACTATAATAGTACAGTACATATGGTACTGTATATTTTGTATATGTACAGTATTGTACAGTATGTATTGTATTATTTTCTATTTATTATTACTAAATTTACAGGTATTAACAGTTAGTTTAGGTATATTGAATAGTTCAAGTGTATTTGGCTGTACAGTATTTAATTGTGGTTATACTGTAGCTTTATCATAAGATTTATTGAGGTGTTTTGTAGGGTCTGGAACGAATTAGTCGATTTATATGTAAAATGTGACTCTCAAAACGAAAAAAATAACGTTACGACAGCCACTCCACAACGAATTAATTTCATGTTGCGAGGCATTACTGTATATGCATATAGGCATTAAGGAGCTGACAGCTACCTCATGCACCAGAGCCAAGGCCTTGGAACCTCTATAAACAATGCTGGGAACTCGCTCATCACGTTTTGAGAGACTGGGACGGAGGAATCCCAAGGTGACAGGGTACGCAAGAATGTAATAGTGCTACTAGTGACACGCAAAGCACATTCTTAACGTGAAATTGCTGACCACTCCCTGTGAACGACCCCTAGCAAAATAGGCTCAAATGCTCATGAGGTTGACATGGCTTTTGTGTCTTGTTGATGTCCTGGCCAAATAAGGAGCACAGTTGCTGCTTCTTAGTAACACTCAGTAGTGCCTAACAGTCTGGCTGTTCCTGCATGTCAGGAAATCCCTGTAATTGCTAGCCTTCTGCTGTCAATCCTGCCGAGAAAACAGGCTTCTGCCCTGTGCTGCTCAGTTTGGCGCTGCGGCATGTTAGGGACAGCCCAACTTTGAGGAGACTTGACTGCTGATCTGGGAGCACTATTGGGAGGTTAGGAACAGAAAAGATGTTAAGTCACCCAGAATTAAGAGGATGCAGCAGCAGGTGGGTAACTATCAGCCAATCGCCCCTTTTTACACTAATGGTCACAAAGCTTATAATTATTATAGTTATTAGCTGAGATTTCCATGCAGACAGGCTTTAGACAATATGACAGAGAAATTGAAAAGGAATGAGAAACTGAAGTTAAAGCACAAATGTGTAAAATGCCAAATAAACAAATGGTGTGTAGGCTTCAAAAAAGGGTACGCTGCTAACCTGCACCATAACAGTGTATGCCCGTTCTGTCAGCAAGAACAGAAAATAGAGAAATTGAAAAATGAAAACCAATAACTAAGAACACAATTGAAAGAGATCATGACAAAGTTCCAACAGTTAGAAATAAGGAATAAATTACTCATGGATAATGATATAGAAAATGGGATTAGTATCCAAGAAATACAAAATAAGGTAATATCAAGGACAGAACCTAGAGAGGAAATCACAAACAAAAACAGAGAGTTCATGAAACCCTCTAGTTGAAGGGCAGCTAAGGTCAAGAAGCCTAAACAAAAGCTAGGAAATGTAACCAACACCAAAAACAGATTCTCCCCCTAGCAGAGAAAGACGAAGATGAGACAGTGTTAGTCGGAGACTCTATAGTAAAGAACCATGGGAGTGCTTCAGCCTCAAAAAGAGGAGAAAGGTCAGGTCCTATCCAGGTGCCAATACACAGAAGACAGAGGAAGTGGTCAGTAAAACTCTTAACAGAGAACAAGACCACTATTTTTGTACAGGCAACTGGAAATGACTTATTCCTAAGAAAGAATAACTGCTGGCCAAACAAAACCTTTGGCTAAACAGCTAGGAAAAAAATTTTGAAACAGCTAGAAAAAAAATACAGATATTACTATAGTTATAAGTATTCTCCCAAGACTAAATGTCAGCCACTTCACACTTAGTAAGGCCATAGGGATAAACGAAAGGCTTAAGGCCATATGCAAGAAAAAAGTTAAATTTATAAATCTTTGGGACACTTTCTATGGCAAGAGAAAATTATACAAAAGAGACGGAACACACTTTAGTGAAGAAGGCAAGAGAGAATACAGAAACCAACTTAATCTCAGCCTGTACAATTACCTGAACACAGTAGACCAAGAACAAACTAGACCCTTAGAAAATTCTCCAAGAACAATTACAGGATATTTGGCAGAAAACTTGGATAATGGAGATAAAAGTAAAACTAAAACACTAGTAAATCAAGGAAACTAGCAAAGCCACAGAAGAAGAGAGAAAAGATAGAATATTTCCCCAGAGTGGCACAATTCAATGCTTAGTCAGTTAGGAACAAAATGGAAAACTTCAGGGCAATGATAGCTGGTGAGGAACTAAATGTCATAGGCATTACCGAGACCTGGATTCAAGAAAAAACAAAGGATTTTATCGGAGAACACGAAATCCCAGGTTTCAAGTTTTTCCAGAAGGATTGCCTTTCCAAAAAAGGTGGAGGGGTAATGCTCTATGTTAAAAATCCCTTAACCCATCCCCCATAAAAATTAGATTATAAACTGAATGTAAAGTGACAGGTTCAAATAACACCATAGGGAAAAAACATGTCCATACTATCAATATACAGACCACCACATCAAACACAAGGACAAAGAGCTATATAGACAACTTGGACAAGAAGTTAACAAGAAGCTAGCTGTCTTAATGGGAGACTTCAATGCAGCAGTAAACTGGGACACTATGAATTCTACATAAAAAACAGAGGGACATAGGCTACTAGAATTTGTCAACAATGAATTCCTCAATCAGTGGGTCGATAAACCACCCAGGGGAAACAATATACAATACTAGATATTGTGCCAACAATAGAAGAAAATTTAGTATCCAGTGTTTCAGCAGGCAAAAATAATTGCAAACGTGACCACAGAATAGTTAGGTTTCAGATAAATATTCCTCATCTAAAAGATAAGAAAATTATAAAAAAGCCAGACTACTGATAAACCAGAAGGAATATACCAAGAATTTAGAATACGACGAAATGGAAAACATAGATAAACAATGGGACTCCTTTCTATAAATATATATAAAAAGGGAGATAAATGTATGCTGCATAGAAAAGTTTTACCAAATGGACCTCCACAATCTAAGTGGTTCACCAAAGAAATAGCCAATGCACTAAGTAGCAGAGACAGCAAACATAAATCAATGGATCCACAGCCTTCAATTCATGAAATTTCTGAGCACAAGCAATTAAGCTGAAAGGTAGATAAACTAGTTAGAAAGTCCAAGATCAATAAACATAAAAAAGTGTCTTCAGCTAGTAAAGTAGTCCCAAAAGAGGTTTTTATATATGTAAACAGAGGAAAGCCAATAAAAATAACATTAGCCTATTAAGATAATCGGAGGGTAATCTTTTAACAAATGATTTTGTAAAAGCCGAACTGATGAATGCATATTTCACAAATGTATTCACTAGGGAAGAATCAACGACCCTCCTCAAACCAGCTATCAATTATGAAGGGCACCTACCATTAAATAGAATCACCTTTACAAAAAAGAAAATAAAATCACTTAGTAAGTCTAAGGCACCATGTCCATATGATATTCATCCAAGAGAGATTATAGAACTAGAAGAAGAGATAACCCCACACTTTTACAAAATGTTCCAAAATACAGCCAAAGAAAAAAAGGCACCACAAGGAGGGAAACTAGGCAATGGAAAAGCCTCTTGCTGACCATATCAAGAATCTCAGGGCATAAATGGAAGCATCTATGACATACATTTATGGGTATATACGTAGATATATATTTCTTAAAGTACAATAGTATCGGTTTATGAATTACTCAAAATACGAGCATAAAACTTAAAATTAGTTTACAAGTAGTATATTGGTATGCATGCAAAAATTTTTCTCCATAAGAGTTTTTATTGTGGACAGGTACTTCAGACACTAGCATGCGATGTGCAGAAAGCAGTCATGCGGTGCCCATATGCTAGTCAGGCAGTGTTCACTGGATTTTTACACCATTTTCTATCCCCTTCATGCTTTTTCTCTCTCTCTCTCTCTGCACTACTTATAACAGTATCACCCAAATTTAATTTGTGAGCATCTTTGGAATTGTTCTTTCTAAATTTGAGATTGCATGTTCTTTATAGAATTGTGATTGGTATTATTCACTGTGAAGTTAACAGTAGTAACAGTATAGTACAGCATCTAGACAACAGATTGCTCCCTAGGTGATTAAGAAAGATGGTAAGATGATGATTACCTTCGAGGGGGAAAAAGAAATTATCGATGCATGATCAAATAACGCATGTGGTAGAGCCAACAAAAATGTAAAATCAAACAACATAAAACAATTTAAACAACTCCCAAGAAGAAAGAAGAAATCCAAACAATTGATGCTGCAAAAGGAGTACTGACATTAATGAAACGGCTATGTGCTCTTGATAATGTAGAAAAATTGCTTCTCATCTGGATCATTGAGAAGGAATTAGCAGGCAATATGATAAGAGAATATTATTTGTGAATAAGTAAAGTTTTTGTAAGCTGACCTTGTTAAAAATGAGCCAGGCACAGCAGCAGATGAAGAAATATTTAAAGGGAGTTTTGGGTGATTTAAAAATTTCAAGAGCAATGGCATCTACAATGTTGAATGACAAGGTTAAGCTGTGTGCTCCAATGTGAAGGCAAGAAAGAAATTTGTGGTTGAATTCAAGTAAATAGTTCATGGTTTCCGAGTCCTCAATGCCACAGCAAGTGTTCAGTTGCAATGAGATTGGTCTGTTCTAGAAGATGAGGCCCTGAAAGACCTTCATTACTGCAGACGAAAGGGCAATTCCAAGTTACAAGACCGTGAAAGACCATCTAACGCTGCTGTTTTGTGCCAACCAGCTGGGATTGCAAAATAATAAGTCTCTAGGTGTCTCACACACACACAATTCATGAGCCTTCAAGAAATACATGATGCAGTAGCAACTGAACATTATGTGGAGGTCAAACGACAAGGTTTGTTCATAAAATGTAACAATGAAGTTTTAGGTCCTGAGATCCAGAAGAACCTCACACTCCAAGCCTTGTTGCTTATGGGCAATGCTCCTGCCCTTCATACAACCATTGAAGGCTAGCTAATGGAGGAGTTTATAATATTATTATTATTATTATTATTATTATTAATTATTGATTATTATTATCATTATTAATTATTATTATTATCATTATTATTATATTACAGTCGGTCCTCGGGTTACGACGGTCCCGACTTATGCTGTTTCGTGGTTACGAACGCGCCCCCATAAGAATATAAAAAATAATATTAAGTGTCGTTCCGTCTTACAGTGTTAGCATCGTAAGCGACGTAAACAATTGCGAACTAGTTTCTAGCACGCAGCGGATGAATACGCTTTATGGTGGTTGCGGGCGAGGAAGACTGTGTCCCTCAGTTCCAGTTCTACACCATTTCGGTTGTGTTTGGCTGTTCTCACTCTCATTTTTTGGAACTTTTTGCCCTTCGTTATGGCTCCTAAGCGTAAGGCAGATTCTTCTGATGGTAGTTTGTCTAAGAAAAGAAAGGCCATCACCATGGAAGTGAAATTAGATATTATTAAGCGGTCTAAAAACGGTGAAACGCCAACGAACATTGGCCGAGCGTTTGACCTTAGTCGTTCGACTGTGCCTACTATTCTTAAGGACAAAGAGCGCATCGTTGAACATGTGAAAGGATCTGCTGCTATGAAATCATTAGTGATAACCAAGCAGCGTATTGGTTTAATTATTGAAATGGAAAGATTATTAGTGCTTTGATTGGAAGATCAAAATTAACGGCGTATTCCGGTGAGCCTAATGGTGATTCAGGAAAAGGCTAAAAGGTTGTTTGAAGCGTTAAAAAAAGAAAGCAACTGAGATACTTGCGGTTCTAGTCTTTATTCATCATTATGTAATGGGTATTTTAGTGTATTTCTATGTTGGCATGCAGGTTCAAATCACAAAGAAAGCCTTCGGTAAAGTGCGACGTAGCTGTGTCGTTCTTCAACCATCCCCAGTTCTCCGGTTACGACTCCCAAACGCAACGCCACAAAAACGCGTCATACAAGTTGTTGAAAGCTCTATTTGGCCGAATTCAGTCACACACTTATATCTCAAATCACACCAAATTATGTCCATACTTTAAATAAATACTGTACCTGAAAATGTCTCAATCAATATATATCTTCCCCCAATTTTTTCTAAATTTCTGATTTCCTACATCATTTGCATTTAAATTTCAATTATCACAATTGTAAAACTGATAGCGGTAAACACAATGACACGTGATTTATTTTTTCTTATTTTGTTTCTCATTTTCTCGACTAATCATTTCTACAAATATCATTTTCATGTCTTAGATATTTAATTTATTTCATATTAGTATTGTTCATTGTTTTCAAGAGTAGAAGTTACCCTACTGTCAATCTTTCAAGCGCATTCCCTATTTCTAAGCCGATGAAATACCCAAAACCGGAATCTTCCAGTTCATAGTGTCAATCACACACAAGGTGGAATGACAAAAGAACAAGCGATCCTTTTATCTAATTATTTCATTGATATTACATCTCTCTGTTTAACACACAAAATCACAGTGCTTTACCATTATTAAGAGTAAAATAATACAATATAAAACAAATTCATGAAAAGTTATTCAATAATAACAATTAATGGAAAGAATACTTTAATTGTTTAGAGTGAAATACAATAGAAAATAAAGCACTCTTTCGAAAAATTTATTGTGTAATCAGCAGTAAAACAAATAAACATGGAAATGTAGTTTATTATAGAGAAAGTGTGCAAGTATATCCAATGGTGATAAATTTTGTATTTTATACAATAGTTCATTGATAAAAAAAAATTAATTTAATGTTGTTACTGTTCTTAAAATATTCTATCATGATTGTTCATTACTTCTGTTATAGTTAATTCATTTCCTTTCCTCACTGGGCTATATTTCCATTGTTGGAGCCCTTGGGCTTATGGCATCCTGCTTTTTCGACTAGTGTTGTAACTTAGATTGCAATAATAATAATAATAATAATAATAATAATAATAATAATAATAATAATAATAATAATAATAATATAGCTCCTGAGGGCAGATCGGCTGCCTCGTCGTGAAGGGGTTAACATTAAACGTCTTTAAAAAATTAATGAATATGTGTGTACTGTATTTATGAAGGTGTGGAACACATTTGAGAGCATTTCCTTTATTTCTTATGGGAGTGAGCATTTTGAGTTGCAAGCCCACTACCAGAACGGATTAAACTGGTAAACTGAGGTAACACTATCAACTTACAAGAAAAATCAAATCGTGAATAAATATTATTCATAAATTAGTCCATCTTCAGACTTTGCCTCAGTTTTCACCTTTGAAACTATCATTTTAGTTAAATGATTTATAACTAGGGAGAAGAATTTAGCTAATTTACGGTAACTTTAACTACTAGCTTACTATTTTTCTATGTTCATAATTTTCAAATTATATCTTAGTTTAAAATAAGTTTTAACCAGTAAAAATTTTGTAATTTTTCTAATTTAATCAATATTATTTCATTTAAATTTTTCTCTAATATAAACTAATATCACTACAAATTGCATAATTTTAGCAATAATAATTCATCTACAAGTGTATAATGTATCTATATTTCATAACTAATATTTTGTATCCTTCCTTTTCTCTCTAATTGTGATTAAAACCTCTCCTTGTATAATGTTAGAAGGAATGCAAATACATAATTGTAATCATTATTATAGGCATGCAACTCAACTAATTAATCTTGTAATAAAGAAACTTACCTGAATCATTTTTACAACGGACTCCACAACAGGATATACATGTTTACTCTTGATGTTAATTAAATTTCGACCAAGGTCTAACTTCTTGATACTTTTGTTTTTACTAATTGCATCTACAACAGGTCCTAGCTGACTTTCTAAACCTGAAATATACAAGAAAATAAAACATAACTACAAACTCTGACGATAGAAAAAATATAAAGTAAGCAAACTTTCATGATGTACATTATGGGGAAAATCATTATCAATATTTTTATAACTAGGAGACTTTATGACAACACTTTCAACAGTACTAAGACAGCATGGCATGGTCAATTTAATCATCCATCCAGTTACTAATTCACTCCATAATTTTGTCTATTAAAAATAACTGAAATCAGAATTAATGAAACGTTATTTCTAAACAAAATGAAAAATCAAATATTGCTATACAAGCAGTCGTCCACCGCTTCTCACAACGGTTACGTCCAATGACACGAGGTACTGTACTAAAAATTTTGTGAAAAGCATAAGAAACTAATTTTTCCACTACATAAGGCCATTTCAAGGCATTCATAAACACTCCCCACACTGTTAAAAAACTTTCCCACACTCTTAAACCCTTCACCACACTATTTACTATACAGGTCTTAGGGTTACGATGGCCTTGAGTTACGATTCTCCGTTATGAATGGGTTCCCATAAGATACTTATAAAACCCCTCATAAATCGATTTAGAGTTGCGACGTTTGATTCAATAATATGACGAACTACTTGAGGCCAAAAAACTAAAGCAGCAGAATACTGCATTACCAATCACTTTAGCATTAGTCTGCCATCTTTGTTTACGATAAGCATTAGGTAATTTTATGCTATTCATTTTTTTGATATTTTCTTGCCTTTTTTTCTGCTATGCATTATGTCTGGAAAGAATCAGAGATTTCTAATGGCAGTGGACAGCCTAACTACAGGAATGAATGAATGGTATTTTTTTACTGTATGTATTGTTGGAGGCAGCATGAGGAAGGGCAGTGAATGATGGAATGAAGGAGTGAAGGTAAAAGTGGAAGAGAAAAAGAAGACTTTTGAAGAATGGCTGTAGAGTAATAGTGTGGAGAAGTATGAAAGATATAGAGAGAAAAATGTGGAAGTAAAGCGCAAGGTAAGTGAGTCAAAGAGGGCATCTGACCTGAGGTGAGGTCAGGGATTGGGTCATTCATATGAAGAGAATAAGAAGTTTTGGAAAGAAGTGAAGAGAGTAAGGAAGGCTGGTTCAAGAATTGAAGAGACAGTGAGACAGGGAAATGGAAGGTTGTTAAAAGGAGAGGAGGCAAGGAAAAGGTGGGTGGAATATTTTGAAAGTTTACTGAGTGTTGAGGATAATAGGGAGGCTAATATAATTGCTGTTGAGGTGCCGGTGATGGGAGATGAGAATGAGAGAGAGATTACAAGAGAGGAAGTGAGGAGAGCACTAGATGAAACGAGAGTAGGAAAAGCATCTGGTATGGATGGTGTGAGAACTGAGATGTTGAAGGAAGGGGGTGTGAATGTACCTGAATGGTTGGTGAGATTGTTTAATATGAGTTTTGTGTTGTCAATGGTACCAGTAGATTGGGTTTGTGCGTGTATTGTACCACTATAGAAGAGTAAGGGAGATGTGCATGAGTGTTGTAATTCAAGGGGTATTAGTTTGTAGAGTGTAGTTGGAAAAGTGTATGGTAGAGTACTGATTAATAGGATTAAGGATAAAACAGAGAATGCAATCTTAAAAGTACAGGGTGGTTTTAGAAGAGGTGATGAGGTTACATGGAGTTGGTGGAAGGTTGTTGCAAGCAGTGAAAAGTTTCTACAAATGTAGTAAAGCATGTGTTAGGATAGGAAATGACGTGAGCGATTGGTTTCGGGTGAGTGGGGCTGAGACAGGGATGCATGATGTCGCCGTGGTTGTTTATCTTGTATGATGATGGAGTGGTGAGAGATGTGAATGCTCGAGTGCTTGAACGAGGATTGAAACTGGTAGACGAGAATGATCATGAATGGGATGTAAATCAGTTGTTGTTTGTGGATGATACTGTACTGGTTGCAGACTCGGAAGAGAAGCTTGGCTAATTCGTGACAGAATTTGGTAGGGTGTGTGAGAGAAGGAAGTTGAGAGTTAATGTAGGTAAGAGTAAGATTATGAGATGTACAGGAAGGGATGAAGGTACGAGGTTGAATGTCATGTTGAATGGAGAGTTACTTGAGAAGGTGGATCAGCTTAAGTACTTGGGGTCTGTTGTTGCAGCAAATGGTGAAGTGAAAGCAGATGTACGTCAGGGAGTGAATGAAGGATGCAAAGTGTTGGGGGCAATTAAGGTAGTAAAAAATAGGTTTGGCATGAATGTAAAGAGCGTTCTGTATGAGAAAGTGATGGTACCAACTGTGATGTATGGATTGGAGTTGTGGGGAATGAAAGTGACGGAGAGACAGAAATTGAATGTGTTTGAGATGAAGTGTCTAAGGAGTATGGCTGGTGTGTCTCGAGTAGACAGGGTTAGGAACGAAGTAGTGATGGTGGGAACGGGTGTAAAAAATGAGTTAGCAGCTAGAGTGGATATGAATGTGTTGAGGTGGTTTGACCATGTTGAGAAAATGGAAAATGGCTGTCTGCTAAAGAAGGTGATGAATGCAAGAGTTGATGGGAGAAGTACAAGAGGAAGGCCAAGGTTTGGGTGGATGGATGGAGTGAAGAAAGCTCTGGGTGATAGGAGGATAGATGTGAGAGAGGCAAGAGAGCGTGCTAGAAACAGGAATGAATGGAGAGTGATTGTGATGCAGTTCCGGTAGGCTCTGCTGATTCCTCCGGTGGCGTGGATGACTGCAGAGGTGGCAGCAGTAGGGGATTCAGCGTTATGAAGCTTCATCTGTGGTGGATAACGGGGGAGGGTGGGCTGTGGCACCCTAGCAGTACCAGCCGAACTCAGTTGAGGCCCTTGTCAGGCTGGGAGGAACGTAGAGAGGAAAGGTCCCCATTTTTGTTTCACTGTTTGATGTCGGCTACCCCCCCAAAATTGGGGGAAGTGCCTTGGTATATATATGTGTATGGGTTATTTATTGTCTACTAATACTATTTACGGGTACAGGTATTTTCATATTTACGGTACAATAATTTATGAATACTGTAGTACAAATTTTTTTTTTGTTTGTTCAAAATGTATGTTATATGTATACAGTGCAGTATGTATGTATGTACATCAGTATCTTATGTATATAAATCAGACTTACAACTTTTCATAAAAACGGATATCGTTCATAACCAGTCGACCACTTTTACGTTTAGGTGCAATGCTGTACAATATACAGTATATATCTGTACAATACATGTACATGTGAGGTTAGGCCAGCTTAACCTATTTTACGGTAAATTACTGGAGTATATTGTGCAATACACATTCACTACCATATACGTATGCCAATACGTAGAATATTTTAAGGCTAGAGGACATGGAAAATTTCTCTAAATCTTTACTACATAATTTCAGGCTGCGGGACATGGAACATTTCTTTGAAACTATTTTATTAAAAAAAATACTTAGTTATATATGTACCTAATCTTATTAATGAATAATTTTAATTAATTCTCTATGGGATACTCACATTAAGATACACACTCTTAATGAGACTTGAATGACAACAATGAATTAGCTGTGCAGTAGATGATATTGAAGAAGATGATATTTACTGCACAGCCAAATGTAATTTCCATTATAGGGTTTGATTTAAAGCAATTTAAGTAAAAATTTTCACAATGCATCGCAAAGCACACAAGTACAGAGTAACAATTGTCGATGTACGTCTCGCAAAACGCAAAGTGAAACGTGACAAGGAGGGGATGCTGTGCCTCGTGGATTAATCAGCTCCAAGTATACAGATTACAATTCCCTGATTGGTCAACTCTCATCTGTCAGCCAATAGCATGTGGTATACCACTGCTAAATAACAAAACCACCTGTGTTTAAGCTCGCTTTTGTTATATTCTTAGAAATTCAAAATAAAATAAGGGGATTTTATATCATGCTTTTTCTAGACATGCCGCCTAAAATGGAAATCACTTTTTAGTTCCTTTCATCGGCAATCATAACAAACAAACGTACACATTTCCAAATCTGTGTATAGGTTAGCTTTTGCTGCTAGAGATATCTTACAATCTATTAGTTATGTAATGATGATGTTATTACTAATGTTGATTTACTTATTTTATCCTTATATATTCAAAATAAATGAAATAAAAGCAATCTTATATCGTGTTTTTCTTAAACACGGCGCCTAAAATGGAAGCCATTATTTAGTTTACGTTTCATCGCCCATCATAATGACCAAGCAAGTGCATTTACACATACAAGTGATAACTAATGATACTATGGTTTCTAGTTATGATGTTGCTATTACAGATATTTTACTTTTCGTATCCCTAGAAATTCCTACATGTCGCATAACAGGAAAACAATTTTGGTTGTGTTTAGCCAACAATAACAATCAACCGCTAATGACAGCATGATATTTTATGATAATTTTAAGGTCTTATGATTGTCTTATACTGTTACAAAAAATAATTGTACATTCCATTTCCAAAATATTTTTCCTTGATAATGTGTACCCATAGTAATTATGGAAGCACCAGCAAAAAGAAGAAAATAGAGGGCTAGTTTTAAATTAAAAGTTACACAAGCAGTCAAGGAATCAAATAATTGTGCTACCAATACAGTATAACGTTTTATATGGTAGGTTTAATGTTTTTTAATGCTGATAATCTTGATGGGAAATTATATATATATATATATATATATATATATATATATATATATATATATATATATATATATATATATATATATAAATATATACATATATATATATATATATACTGATATAGTATATATATATATATATATATATATATATATATATATATATATATATATATATATATATACGGGGGACCCACAGTGGGAACTCAGGGTTTTGGGTGGGGAAAACAGTATATATTGGAAAAACAAGCCTTTTCTTCTCTATACATTACCTTCTTGGATGTATAATAAACTGATGAAAAAATACGCTAATTATCTATATCCTATACTAACGGTATATTTTTCATTTACTGTATTTGTTGACCTTCTACGGTTAGGTTGTAGTCAGTCTCGTTCTTACCCACATTAACTCTAAACTTCCTTCTCTCATATACCCTTCCAAATTCTGTCATAAACCGGTCAGGCTTCTCTTCCGAGTCTGCAACCAGTACAGTATCATCCGCAAACAACAACTGATTACCTCCCATTCATGATCATCCTCGTCTACCACTTTTAATCCTCGTCCAAGCACTCGAGCATCCACCTCTCTCACCACTCCATCAGCATACAAGTTAAACAACCATGGCGACATCACACATCCCTGTCTCAGCCCCACTCTTACCGGAAACCAATGGCTCACTTCATTTCCTATCCTAACATATGCTTTACTACCTTTGTAGAAACATTTCACTGCTTGCAACAAACTTCCACCAATTCCATATAACCTCATCACATTCCACATTGCTTCCCTATAAACTCTATCATACGCTTTCTCCAGATCCATAAATGCAATATATACCTCCTTACCTTTTGCTAAATATTTCTCGCATATCTGCCTAACAGTAAAAATCTAATTCTACATCCCTACTTATTGTAAAATCCCCCTGTACTTCTAAAATTGTATTCTCTGTTTTATCCTTAATCCTATTAATCAGTACTCTACCATACACTTTTCCAACTACACTCAACAAACTAATACCCCTTGAATTACAACACTCATGCACATCTCCCTCACCCTTATGTAGTGGTACAATACATGCACAAACCCAATCTATTGGTACCATTGACAACACAAAACACATATTAAACAATCTCACCAACCATTCAAGTACATTCACACCCTTTCCTTCAACATCTCAGCTATCACACCATCCATACCAGGGGCTTTTCCTACTCTCGTTTCATCTAGTGCTCTCCTCACTTCATCTATTGTAATCTCTCTCTCATTCTCATCTCCCATCACTGGCACCTCAACACCTACAACAGCAATTACATCTGTCTCCCTATTACCCTCAAAATTCAGTAAACTTTCAAAATATTCCGCTGTATTTTTGTTTAAGAAAGTATATAAAAGTAAAAACATTCATGACTTTTAACAATGTTCAAAACTTTACAGATTCTCCTTTCTCACTTTCCGTTAAATTCTTCCTTCTTTTATTCAATATTTCCCACTAATATATTTTTATATGCAGTAATATTTCTAAACAAACCCTGATTCTGTGTAGAGGAAGTTAATTTATCGAGTAAAAACAACACTCCTGGCTTTCCCAATACTTGCTAACGTAACCAAAGTCTCTCACTTTTATTTCCTTTAATTTTGGCATTCACGTTACTTTTATTTTTATAACAAATTTCATCTATCATTTTCAAATCATTATTCCTCTCATTCCCTTTTATATCCTTATTACTTTTTCCATCCCTTTTATTCATTATTTTCCACTATACTTTATCTGTGCTAATATTTCAATATTAGCTTAGATTCTTCTCACATTTCAGCTCTCCTGTCACCTCTGCCCTTCCCCTCTTCATTCCGCTCCTCCCCTCACCCCTAACTTCCTTCCAGTACAATCTCGCTGACTAGCCAGGCACCTACTCCTCTGTTTCATAATGCTTTGACCTCCTTTTCTTTTTACTTCACGCTTTGCTCCCTGCACTCCCATAACTATTCATTCACTTCTCTTGGCGCTCAACCTATGCCATCGTTCATCTTTTTCCCTTTCATGTTTTCCTAATTCTTTTCCTTTTTTTCCTTATTTTGCTCATCATTTTCCTTATAAAATAATTTTCATGAACAGTTCTTCATCTCCTGGCTGCCCTTCTTGTTCTCAACACTCAAAGTCAGTAATTGTTGATTGCTAAAATGCTTACGAAATGGAAAAATAGAATACAAAAATGGCTTTATTAGAGCATATGATATCCTATGAGACAATAAAATGAAATAACGATTTACAGTAGGAAAATATTGATAAAATATGACTTAGATGATTACCAAATCATGACGCAGCATAATGAACTACAGAAACTGCACTTTTTAAGTCCCCCATACACCGACGACCACCTGTACACAAGGAATTCGTGCTTTGCACATTAACCCTTTTACCCCCAATGGACGTACTGGTATGTTTCACAAAACTCATCCCTTTACCACCATGGACGTACCGGTACGTCCTTGCAAAAAACTGCTATTTACATTTTTTTGCATATATTTGATAACTTTATGAGAAACTTCAGGCATTTTCTAAAATAATGAGACCAACCAGACCTCTATATGATGAAAATTGAGGCTGTTGGTGCAATTTAAATAAAATATATTGCAAAATGTGCTTGAAAAAGAAAACGCCTGGTGGTTAAGGGTTGGAAAGTTCCAAATAGCGTTGGGGGTAAAAGGGTTAAGTCACTGGCCCTAGAGCAGAGCAGAGAATATTTGCTTGGTATTCTATGTCGCATTGGATATCCTGTTCTAGCCTTTAATAGCAAAGTCCTTGGAGACCACTCAGCACCTCCCCAATATTAGAAAAGAATCTTGTACAAGTAATTATCAATTACAAGATTCTAAAGCACCATAACTTCTTACAAAAACAAAATAGGTATCTCATCACCATCACAGACAATTTTGTGTCGACTTTTCCTCTGTCCTGTGTACTTTTTGATTGAATTTCTATCAGGTCTTGAGCTTCTATCCAACTTTTGCATGACTACGTGGATTTTTCAATAGGTCTCCTCCTTCCTGCTTTTCTGACTATTGTAATTGTTCCTCAGCCCTTTTTGCCCCATTTCCAATCCAACTCACCCTATTTCCCTATAATGGACATCATATCTACACACAATACTGTACCACCATTCTTTATATAGTTCTCCCAACATTTACTGGTTGTGAACATCCTGGTGCAAAGAAGAGTATAGGCTTAGTGTAACTATTAAAAGTTTTTACTCTGCTAACCAGATATTCTAATTCAACCATATTAAAGCTTTCTTTACATTTCACCCGGAATGCAGTTACATTTCATCTAGCTCTAATTTAATTCTCCGCCCCAATTCAATGTGTCCCAATGAAAATTTAAATACTCTATCTCAAGAAAGATCTACCTATTTACCAAAACGAGAAAACTTACACCCGTGAAATATTTCTACATTGAGTAATAAACAAATCACAAAAATTACTTTAATAAACCAATACAAACACTGTCTCTCAACTTACCGTTATCGGAGATATCTAGCAGAGATAAACATCTAACACCGTGAATGCAGGATTCTAGAATTTGTGCTCCTGTTCCACCTAACTGGTTACTACTTAGATCGAGTTCAACCTCCGAGATATTTTCATTGCAAGCTAAACCTAACAATACATTCCTGAAAAAGAAATTTCTATTTAGAAAACATGTTTCAATCACAAAAAATTAATAAATTCATCAACATATCTACAAATGTCAACTGACATTTGACACATGGCTTTTGGTTGCTTTCTAGGGATAATGTGGCACTAAAATAAGTCAAACTTGTAAGTTAGAAGTTACATAGCACAAGATATTTAAAATAAGTCATGTTTGCTGGGATCAACTAATTACTTTTACACTAATCAAAAGACATTTATGGCATTAAAAATCATGTTATCTGAATTTTATATGAACATTCAATTAAATACCTGACAAGAAAAGATATATACTATGCTGAGAATACAGTTCAGTATGGGGTAGAAATAAGATTAAATTGAGTGGTACACTAATAGAAAATCAACTCGCAGAAAAATAATTCACAACAAATGGACAAATATGCATTTCATTTTAAATGGATATCAATTTTTCAACACAAAGCCATCACCTGAATTAGCCAATATCCATAGATCCTAGATCATTTCCAAATAAAAACCAGATCACCTGAGGGAATGAATGAATGAATGATTTGAAGTTCTCTGGCATCCTGACATCGAAGGTCATTGACGCCAATATCATTTTTTATAAATAAAGATTAAAAGAATATTCAATTAAAAGCAGAAAAGTAAATATGTTATAAAGTTAAATAGCATTAAGAAGACCTGCTTCTGAAATAAATTTAAAAATGCCACTGGCATTGTACGACACCTCATGTCCAAGAATCTTGGCAAGGATGAGCCTGCCATCTTCACCTCGAGCCTCAAACAGCTATCTATTCTTTCTGTGCTATAAGTGGGGCATTCGGTCAACAAAAGCCTCGCTGTCAAGGGTATCAAACAGTCGTTGCAATATGGTTGGTGTTGGCCAGCCAGCAGAAACTCGTGTGTCATCACAGTGTGACCAATGCGGAGACGACAAAGAGTAGTCTCCCATTTTTCGGGCATCCCATTATACCTCCAAGGGGATATAACAATCACAATTTCTCTCATCTTATTTTCGGTTAAAGTATCCCAATGCTTTTGCCAATTGCTAAAAATAGAATTCTTAATTTCTGGTAAAAAAAAAAAAAAAATCAATACAGAGAATGGGATACCTTCTTGGTAGCAACTCGGCTGCAGCACTCTTTGCCAGTGAATCTGCCTCTTCACTTCCAGACACACCTACGTGTGCCAGAACCCAGCAAAATCCAACTTTTATACCTTTTAGGCCAATAATTGAAAGCCACTCTAAAATCTTTAAAACTAAAGGGTTACTAGAATTAAAACCTTCTAAAGCTTGAAGGTCACTTCTTGAATCACTATAAATGGTAAAATTACGCTCATCTTTTAACGCTATTTTCTCAATAGCGGTTAGTATGCCATATAACTCAGCAGTAAATATGATATTGAAGATATTCAAGGAAGTGCACCTCTACAGTTAAAAGAACTACTATATACTCCAAATCCAACGCCAGCATCAGATTTCGAGCAATCAGTATATATAAAAGTTGATCCCCTGTGTTCTTCAACATGTTCCAAAAAAAGAGAACTAGCTTCTAATTCAGTCATGTTTTTTAACAGCAATAAAATATTTACAAAAAGATATCTCTGGTAATTTCCACGGAGGGGTTGATGATGTCTTAAATGGAAGCATATCACCTCTAATTATATCTAGACTGTTTAATAATTGTTTTACCCGAAAGCCATAAGGTTGAGGAAATTTTGGGTGCAACTCAAAGTATGTTGAGTGCCTTACAAGGCTAGCAGTCTGAAAGGCTAAAGAGTTAAGGAGTCTTTGTAACCTAAACCAATACCGAATAATGGAAGACCTTCGGAAATGGTCTAGAGGTAACAATCCAGTATCAACAAGGAGACTTGGGATAGGTGAGGTTCTAAACGCTCAAGTGGACAATCTAATACCAGCATGATGTATTGAATCTAATATCTTTAATCAGCTTGTTCTGGCTGAGGAGTATATTTCACACCCATAACTAATTTTTGAAAAAATTAAGGACTTGTATAAATTTGAAATAGTTTTACGGTCTGCGCCCATGATGTATGGGACATTACTTTTTAAAAATTCAGAGCCTCAAGACATTTAGCTTTCAACACTTTTAAGTGAGGAACCTGGGTAAGCCTAGAATCGAAAATCAATCCTAAAAATTTAGCTTCACCTACACATGGGATCCGTTGACCTTTCATGTATATATCTGGATCTGGATGTAATCCCCAGATACAACAGAAATGGACAATAGTAGTTTTGCTTGTTGAAAACTTGAACCTATTCATATTAGCCCACTGAATAATTTTGTCAATTGCGAGCTGTAGCTTTCTCTCAACCATTGACATTCTAGTTCCAGCAAATGATATGGAGAGATCATCAACAAATAGTGTTGAGAAAACATCCCGGGGTAAGACTGAGGATATCCCATTAATTGCTAGTGCAAACAGGGTTACACTCAGCACACTACCTTGAAGAACTCCCTCTTCCTGACATTTACTCTCTGACAGAGTTTCCCCCACTCTCACTTGAAAAATTCTATGTGAAAGAAATGACTGAATAAACAGAGGTAGCTCTCCTCTTAATCCAAATTCATGAATGGTTTCAAGTATACCATATCTCCATGTAGTATCATATGCCTTTTCAAGGTCAAAAAAGACTCACATGGTGCTGTTTGGAAGCAAGTTGTATCAACACATCAGTCGTTGAGTGCATTTTTCTGAATCCACACTGAATAGGTGATAAAATACCCTTCTTTTTTAAGTACCACATCAGTCTTGCATTGACCATCTTCTCCATGATTTTACATAAACAAGATGTCAATGCAATTGGTCAATAGTTTGATGCTAAAAACTTGTCCTCACAGGGTTTCAAAAAGGCTAAAATAATGCCTAGTTCCCAAACACTTGGATAACTATGATCATGCCATACTCTATTAATAATGCTTAAAATAAATAACTCTGTATTAAAATGAACATGTTTAATCATTACATATGGAATTCCATCGGTTCCAGGAGCTGTATCGTTACAATTAGCAAGTGGGGAATCAATTTCTCTTTCAGTAAAAGGATAATCATACGACTCTTCCCTTCCTGTTGCAGAATTTAAAATTTTCATTTCTTCAATGCTCCTATACTGGTGACCAGGAACTCCTTCACACTTGCATGATACATTTGAAAAATGATCAGCCACGGCATTACTGACATCATTTGCTTCAGTCACATAATGACCGTTCAATTTCACACAGGTGGTGGGTTAGGGGTAAATTTTCCGGCAATGTTTTTTATTTTCCTCCATACAGAAGATGGTGGTGTTCTACTGTTGACTGAGGAAACAAAAGATACCCAAGATTGGCGCCTAGCTTCTTTCATGGCACGACGGAACTGTGCTCTACACTTTTTGTATATAATTAAATTCTCGTCAGTACGGCGTCTGCGCAATCTAGTCAAGAGATTTTCCGGTGGCTTTGTGCAGGGCAGTTAATTCTGAAGACCACCACAGGACTGGTCGTCGTTTGAATAATCCTGTGGTTTTGGGATTCCTGCTGTATGGAGAGTTCCATTCAGTAGGTCTATGGCATCATAGATACTTTCAAACTGTTCAGTACACCCCTCAATTTCACTTAGCTCCCAAAATTTAACCCAGTCCGCCTAAGCCCAAAGGCTCCAACAGGGAAAAATAGCCCAGTGAGGAAAGGAAATAAGAAAATAAATACACTACCGGTATATAAGAAGTAATGTAATGCCGAGACTGAGCAGAGCTTTCCTTTCAAAAGAAAAGGTAAGACTTCCACGATTAGGGTATAGACACCCCATTTCCCAAACGCTAAAACCCCAAAATATCGCTTAATTTGCTTGGTAAACTGAGGTTGAGGACCTCATAAGGTAACCCAACATCTGTTTCAGTAGTGGTAGCAGACACTCTCAGTGCGGAGATACTGGATACTCTACAGGCACAAAGTCGTCAGGATCCCACTGTTTGATTGTAAATATTAGCATGTGGTTGGTGTAGTAAATCGAAGCAAGAAGAAAACTCCCTCGGTACATCTGTCAGCAGTAGAAGGCCCAGCAGGTAGCCACTCCTACCTCTTCTTCAATGCACTCGTGAAGAGCATCAACTCGGAAGAGGAAAAAAGATCTACCCTTTTGAGAAAGTTTGGATCTAGGATCCAACAATTCAGGTATTCTCTTGCTTCAATCCCCAAGGAATTTGCATTCCGGCAGGATCCTTGCCTTGAGACCCAAAGGCCTTCAGCTGCCACGAAGTGATTGCATGCCAAGGCAACTTTTAGGCACTAGAAGGTCTAATGAGGTCAAGTGACACTGCCACGGATGGGCTTGAAGAGAGCTTCGCATCAGTAACTGATGAGACACTTATCTGAATCTTGCAATTCTTATCTGCGACAGGAAACCTTTCCCTCGTGTCTATCCACATTTCAAGATATACCAAGCCCTGTTGGGTTCCAAAGAGGATTTCTCCACATTCACCACAACCCCAGAAAATGTCAAAAATCAAAAAGCAAGGCTCAATGTTGGAGAAAAGTATATCTTTCTGTGGAGAATGAAACTTAGGTACTTTCTAAAAGACGGATAGCAAATTTAACTGGTGAGCCAGCCTGGAGCCTCACAGTCTTGTGAGACCCTAGTGGCGAAGCACTGAGTAGCATGAGAGCTTAGCTCTAAAGCTCTGGCAAAAATTCGCACTGGAATTAAGATCAGGATCACGACTTTCCATTGGTTTGCAATAGTGATCGAGAGACACCACTGGCTCATGAATGAGAATCACCCCTGGTGTGCGCTAATTTCTATATCCATAGTAAAGAACAAAGGTTTGTATTTGTGTTGGAACATAACATTTTGGGGGGAGGTGCTGTGTGGTCTCAAAGGTCTTTCCTGGTAAAGGATAGATCAGAGAATGCAATAAGATGTAAATAAAAAGTAACATTGTCTGCCCTGCTCTAGGGCCACTGTATTAACCTGCAAGGCACGGATTCAGTGTGTATAGTGGAGACTTCGCAAGTTTAGGCTTATCTAAACTTGCCACAGCACCTCGGTAGCTGAAAGTTGTCTGCTATGAGTGACGTCATGTACGGTGTCCCAGAAAGGAATCATTCGCTCCAGTCCTCAGCATCTTACTTACATCACAACAAACCCACAACCACTATTCAAGATTTACGGTATATAACAATGCTTCACTCTCCTGCTCAAAGCTAGGGAGAAGGGAGGAATTTGGAGACTACACAGCACTTTCCCAATAATAAGTTTTTCCTTCGTCAAAACTCATTTTTTTGGATTTAAATGCTGTGTGGTCTCCAACAACTTAGTACCAGAGTAAACTTTTGCCCCTTCCACGTCAACAGTCTGTCACCAAGGCCAACCTACAATTCATGTGCATGTTCCCAAGAGTAAGACAAGAAACTAACAAGTTTGACTCTTACCTCACAAAGGTGACTGAAGAATACTGTCAGGTTAAAGGGCCTGGTGATTTGGCCCTGCCTTCCAGACTACCCCTGCAGGAGTCCTGAATACTCAAAGTACTATGCATGTATGTTGTACTGCTTTGATTTATTGCAGGTAGGTTTAATGAATACCCTATGCGCATACCAAACCATAAAACTCTGGGTATCCTGAAATTACCTATTAGCAAACAATACAATAATATTGTAAAGGCAATTTAATTACATCCCGATTTATAGGGAGGGAGACATGATCAGCTTTTAAATAAAAGGGAGGTCATCAGGTATGGATAGCCTCTGTTGAAAGGGGCTTGATGGTCTGGGTGTTTTTTAAAAACAGGCTACCTTCTGAAAACTTGGATCTCTGTAAATAAAATTTCAAGGTCAGTCCCAGACAGAGGTTGCTATCTACTGACTCAAGAGCAGAAATATAAATTGGATCTAATCTAAGAAGGGGTTTTGTTTGGCCATAAAATATAGTCCCAAAGAATCAAGACAATGGATATTGTAATGAATTCACAGCCCCTCCATAAGGCTGTCAGTTCAATGACTGACTCCTAAGTCTAGAGCTATAAAAGTTTAGCTTTTTGTAATAGATGAGTTATCACACCCAACCAAAAACTCAAGAACCTTAGCCAGTGACAAAGAAACAAAAGAAGTGGGTAGATGGTAAAAATAAAAATGGTGATCATATGAAACATGCCCAAGACGAGATCCACAACAAAGGCACGCGTGACAGAGACTGTTGAAAGAGAATTATATGACAATATAGCTGATGGCTGGGTCTTTCTCTCCTCAAAAATATAGACTAGTAAGGAAGCCAAGAACTCTGTATAAATGCCATCTACATCTTCCACCGAGAATGATACTATCTTGTAGATGAAGACCTTCTGCAGTTCATAAAAAAGCAACAATTATTGTGGGCAGAGAAAACTCTCTAAAATACAGGAGAGAAACAGAAGTGTGAAGGTTCTGGGTCAAAAAGGAGGAAGTGAGGGTGATTTGTTCCTCCTCTCCGATACAGCAGTGCATACCAAAGCAGCTGTATTCTTGGTCTCGGACACTGAAGCAGTGAATGCCAATGGCTGTAGGGCCAATGAGGTTCTATATAGGAGATGTTTATTTTAATGCTCTTACTGGTCTTAAAATATCTTATTTCCCCTTGTTTTCTTTCCTCACTGGATTAATTTCCCTATGGAAGCCCCTGGGCTTATAGCATCCTGCTTTTCCAACTTGGGTTGTAGCTTACTAATTAATAATAATAATACATACATACATATACCAAGGCACTTCCCCCAATTTTGGGGGGTAGCCAACATCAAACAAATGAAACAGAAAAGGGGACCTCTCCTCTCTACGTTTCTCCCAGCCTGACAAGGGACTCAACTGAGTTTGGCTGGTACTGCTAGGGTGCCACAACCCACCCTCCCTCGTTATCCACCACAGATGAAGCTTCATAACGCTGAATCCCCTACTGCTGCTACCTCCACGGTCATCCAAGGCACCGGAGGAAGCAGCTGGGCCTACCGGAACTGCGTCACAATCACTCGCCATTCATTCCTATTTCTAGCACGCACTCTTGCCTCTCTCACATCTATCCTCCTATCACCCAGAGCTTCCTTCACTCCATCCATCCACCCAAACCTTGGCCTTCCTCTTGTACTTCTCCCATCAACTCTTGCATTCATCACCTTCTTTAGCAGACAGCCATTTTCCATTCTCTTAACATGGCCAAACCATCTCAACACATTCATATCCACTCTAGCTGCTAACTAGTTTCTTACGCCCGTTTCCACCATCACTACTTCGTTCCTAACCCTATCTACTCGAGATACACCAGCCATACTCCTCACACACTTCATCTCAAACACATTCAATTTCTGTCTCTCCGTAACTTTCATTCCCCACAACTATGATCCATACATCACAGTTGGTACCATCACTTTCTCAAACAGAACTCTCTATACACTCATGCCCAACCCTCTATTTTTTACTACTCCCTTAACTGCCCCCAACACTTTGCATCCTTTCATTCACTTTCTGATGTACAGCTGCTTCCACTCCACCATTTGCTGCAACAACAAACCCCAAGTACTTAAACTGATCCACCTCCTCAAGTAAATCTCCATTCAACATGACATTCAACCTCACACCACCTTCCCTTCTCTAACATCTCATAACCTTACTCTTACCCACATTAACTCTCAACTTCCTTCTCTCACACGCCCTTCCAAATTCTGTCACTTACTGGCCAAGCTTCTCTTCTGCGTCTGCAACCAGTACAGTATCATCCACAAACAACAACTGATTTACCTCCCATTCATGGTCATTCTCGTCTACCAGTTTCAATCCTCGTCCAAGCACTCAAGCATTCCCCTCTCTCACCACTCCAACAAATTAATATTAATAATAATAATAATAATAATAATAATAATAATAATAATAATAATAATAATAATAATACATATACCAAGTCACCTCCCCCAATTTTGGGGGGTAGCCGACATCAAACAAATGAAAAAGAAAAGGGGACCTCTCCTCTCTACGTTTCTACCAGCCTGACAAGGGACTCAACTGAGTTTGGCTGGTACTGCTAGGGTGCCACAACCCACCCTCCCTCGTTATCCACCACAGATGAAGCTTCATAACGCTGAATCCCCTACTGCTGCTACCTCCGCGGTCATCCAAGGCACCGGAGGAAGCAGCTGGGCCTACCGGAATTGCGTCACAATCGCTCGCCATTCATTCCTATTTCTAGCACGCTCTCATGACTCTCTCACATCTATCCTCCTATCACCCAGAGCTTCCTTCACTCCATCCATCCACCCAAACCTTGGCCTTCCTCTTGTACTTCTCCCATCAACTCTTGCATTCATCACCTTCTTTAGCAGACAGCCATTTTCCATTCTCTCAACATGGCCAAACCACCAACACATTCATATCCACTCTAGCTGCTAACTAGTTTCTTACGCCCGTTCCCACCATCACTACTTCGTTCCTAACCCTATCTACTCGAGATACACCAGCCATACTCCTCACACACTTCTCAAACACATTATATTTCTGTCTCTCCATCACTTTCATTCCCCACAACTCCGATCCATACATCACAGTTGGTACCATCACTTTCTCATACAGAACTCTCTATACACTCATGCCCAACCCTTTATCTTTTACTACTCCCTTAACTGCCCCCAACACTTGGCAACCTTCATTCACTCACTGACGTACATCGGCTTCCACTCCACCATTTGCTGCAACAACAGACCCCAAGTACTTAAACTGATCCACCTCCTCAAGTAAATCTCCATTCAACATGACATTCAACCTCACACCAACTTCCCTTCTCTAACATCTCATAACCTTACTCTTACCCACATTAACTCTAAACTTCCTTCTCTCACACACCCTTCCAAATTCTGTCACTTACTGGCCAAGCTTCTCTTCTGCGTCTGCAACCAGTACAGTATCATCCACAAACAACAACTGATTTACCTCCCATTCATAGTCATTCTCGCCTACCAGTTTCAATCCTCGTCCAAGCACTCAAGCATTCACCTCTCTCACCACTCCAACATACAAGTTAAACAGCCACGGCAACATCACACATCCTTGTCTCAAGCCCCAC
This sequence comes from Palaemon carinicauda, assembly GCF_036898095.1. Classification (NCBI taxonomy): domain Eukaryota; kingdom Metazoa; phylum Arthropoda; class Malacostraca; order Decapoda; family Palaemonidae; genus Palaemon; species Palaemon carinicauda. The sequence continues at coordinate 185,773,923 of NC_090725.1, forward strand.
TCTCACTGGAAACCAATCTCCATCTCTATGATGTCTCACAGGATTATAATAATAATGATAATAATATTAGCACAGCTGTCATTGAAAAGGCCTGAAGGATATTCAAAGCCTAGAAAATCAAACTTTGTCAGAGGAACAAGCAGATCAATGACCATTTGTTCAAATCTAATTACGAGCATATCTTGCCACTGGTTAAGAGTTCACAATAGGAGCTATCTACAGTGGTACCTCTACATACGAATTTAATTCGTTCCACAACCGACTTCGGATGTAGAAAATGTTCGGATGTAGAAACGAATTTTCCCATAAGAATACATGGTAATTCATTTAATTCGTTCCTCAGCCTAAAAACCCATAATAAATCCTTAATAAATGGCTACACATAATTACACATAACAATAACATAACTGCATAATATGAAAGAAGCATGTAAAAAAGATAATTATAGAGAAATAATAAATAAAAAATGTGTTTTATTGCCACTTTACCTTAGAGACAGGCCAACGCAGGTGTAGGATTTGCTAAGCCAGGAGGAGACGGACGATCGGCGAGAAGGTAGACATGGTGTCAACATGTTCTTTAAATAAATACACACACACACACACACACACTCACACACACACTCTCTCTCTCTCTCTCTCTCTCTCTCTCTCTCTCTCTCTCTCTCTCTCTCGAGGTAAAGGGAAGTGAACCGTAACCAGAAAGAAGGATCCAATATAGTACAGTCTGGCCAGTCAAAGGACCACATAACTCTCTAGTGGTAGTATCTCATCTGTATGAATAACCATGGTAACCGAGGGAAAGACCAACGGCACAGATCTGTTCAAGCAACTGGCATCAGCCATGACCTGAGAATTCTTTTAAAGAAACCTGCTTACACGGACTTGAAGAGTCTTGTAGGAGTGTCATCATTCATTAATGGTTCCAGCTACAGTATTGGCTTGGCTGTAAAGCCTGACATGGCTCACAAGCTTGAACTGTGCTGGCAACGTCAGAGTTCATGCTAATCCAGAAAATGCTTACATTGCACAAAATTTGGTAGCTTCCACATCTCTCTAACTGTCGTGTAGATAAGATAGGGAGCAACAGAGGAGGGCCGCAGGAACTACATATTTTGTCCCATACATGTTGAGGTCGCCGTCACTGTCAAGAGGATCCCATAGTTTCCAGTAGGGGAGCAAATTGTGAAGGTCGTATCTACTAAAGGGGAATCCTGGGGTGAAGCAGTTGAAGAGATGAAAATAGGTAGGGTCCACTCTTGCTGTGGTTCAAAGACTCGGAAAACTTTTATCAGTATCTTTAGCTTGAGTATTCTCTTAGGGTGATGGCATTTCCAGCCATGATGGTTCATGGCAGCAGAAGCAACACCTAATATTTCATCCTCTTGTGTGAGTTGCCTGACTAGAGCATGTGATAGGGAATCAGGTATGCTGATTAACTTGCTAGTATGCCACACATAGGTAAAATCTTTCAGCACTGGAGGCAGGGATTCTCAATTGCATCCCGCAAGTAATGGTTTAAGATAATTATTTGAGAGCATTGATCCATCATTATCATTAAGTTCTGTATACCTGCCAGATACACCCTACATTTAGACATTGCCCATAATTCTCAGCGTCTGTGAGAAACCGATAGCCACACAGAACTAAGACGTAGGGGTCATCTACCAAAATCCTGCAGGAGAGAATATCCAAGGCCATAAAGATGTGAAGAATCTGTCAGGAGGACACTGGGTGGGTTGAGACAAAGGGGCTAGGAATAAATGAATGGATGAGCACCAACTCGACACATCAAAAAGTCTCTTCATAGTCCAGATTCCAAACGAATGTTCTCTTGGCACTCATCAGGAGTATAGGGGCCACATTATAATAGAAACATCAGGGGTAAACTTTGCCAACTGGTTGACCAGGCCCATGATTGATCCATAACGAGTCAGGTTGGCTGAGGTTAAGAAATCCTTGATGGCACCGACTTTCTCTTCATCAGCCATAATGCCTTCTCCTGAAAGTGGACCTACAGAGAGTTAAGGTAGGCAGGCAACCACAAACATGTCTTTGTTAAGTGATCCCACATTTATAGGACCAGGTGAGCACATTGTAGATATGGTGATCATGTACAAGGTTATGTCATTGATGACTTTTGACACAAGTTTTCTTATTCCCTGAAGGGCCATATTGCTTCAAAGACAGAACACATCACCAGTAGCTGTGAAGTCAATCGGTCCTTTACATCGTGTAAACCAACCGCATGACATAAAGCAGGTAGTCAGACATTGCTACTTTTCTGCAAGTTCCAATTGCCAGTACCCTTAGAGGGCATCTGTTGTGGTAAAATAGGGAGCCACTACAAATAGTGGCAAAAGGTGGGCTGGGCAGGAAACTCTGCTATTAGCTTGAAGGGGTCAACAATAATGCACATTTCTGGGCCATTCCTGGCGATGACAACCTGGGGATGGCACCAAACTGAAGGGTCATCACCAGCAGGCTAGTTATTCCCTGTGCTACCATGCAGTAAAGTTTTTCCTTGACCTGGTTCTGTAAGGCAAAAGGAATTTGTCTTAGAGTATAGATGGCAAAACATACTTCATCATCCTTAAGATGAATCCTTAAGATGAATCCTCGTAAGAGGACCTGCCATAGTTTTCCTTATAAGAGGTTTTGAAAAGAGCTGACTTCAAATCTTCTCTGGAGATTAACATATCTTTAAATTCACAAAGGATATATTTCTTGGTGATGGCAGAGATGGGTAGCTCCTTACATCTGTAAATATGTTCAATTCAAAAAATGTGCTTATGGAAGTCTGAAGATATTTTAGCCACCTCTTGACAATGATCATGGGGCGAGCGAAAACTCAAGACTTTCAGGGACTTGAATCCTAGTAGAACAGGATTACTTGACTAGGGTGAGAGCAGCCTGTTGTGTATCCATCCTCCATGACTGATGATGTTGGCGAAGGAGGTTTCATGCTGTTACTATACATAATAATACCCAAACTTTCCAGGTGTCACTGGCCTATGTATTAGGACCAAACCATAATGATAAGCACAACACTAGCATAAAAAACTGGAGTCAAAACTGACTTACAAGATGGCGTCGTTCCGCTTGTCTTGTTTTCTTATTCCCTTTATAGGCAGAGATGCAGTACAGCTGGCTGGATGGAGTATGCATGGCAGACTTAGCACTCTTGGTTATTTCATATAACTGATAGGTGGGAATAATGTCCTATACTGAAGAGATAGTGTCCAATGAAGTTAGCTTCTGAACTATTCTGCATCTCAGACACACATCAGGATAATCCATTTTCAAAAGGGTCTCCTCACATATTGAAGAAATTCCCAGGCCATAAAAGTCCAACATAGAAGTCTACAAAAAAACTCTCCTTCCAGCTGTTTGCAACCGAGCAATTCCCTGCTGCGGAAGCTCTTTATGTGGGACTGTGGAGAATCCAGAATTTCACCAACAGCCTTGTCGGTCAAGAGAAATTTGTGAGGTGTGCTCTAACACATTGAACTTCAAGGATCCAGCACGTCATCATCTGGATCACCTACTTTTCTCTAAAAACTTAGAAAGACCAACTATGATGGCCTAATTCTCCCACCTCTCCATTCCCTAAATATTTTGGAACAGTGGGAGAGTTTGGGCTTTTTTTTCTGAGATGGAGGAAGAGGCAGCTGATTGGGAGCTGGAAAGATGATTTGGAGGCTCCAACTGCCCAATCAGGTGTGGGGTTATCAAAATTGAAGGGGTTATAGATGGATAAGAAAACCTGGACTAGGGCTGTAAATTTGGCATTTTCCTCCTCCTTACAAGGTCTCTCCTCCTGTCTGCATAATTTCTTTTCTTTTGTTTTCTTCCTCCTGCATTCTTTGTTCTCTTCTTTCTTCATCTTCCCTGAATATTCTCTCTTCATCATATAGGCAAAATTTCTCTAAATACCTTACGAGCTGGAGTATATCCGCGCTTGTCAATGATGAGGGTGGATGGGGTTGGGAGTGGCAGTAAGGGGTGGAAAGCAGGCTTTATCTGCACCCACAATGATCCCAGTGTGGAAGAGTATATCCACAAGGCTGGCTCCTCCCACTCTTATCAATCTTTCTTGATAGGCTAACAAAGTCAAATAGTGGATCTATAAACACTAGGTAAAATATAATTATTTTCTTAAAATACACCTTTTATCAAAAGATTTTTACACCAAGTATGTGCATGCATTCGTTCATGTGAGTGGTTGATGCCTGAGTCTTCGTAGGGCAGGTAGCGGAAGAGTTGCTCATCCTTTATGTTGTATCTTGTGATGTCACTCAAGTAAGGCAATACCGAGAGCATGCATGTAATTCTGAGCTCTTGCTAGGGCAAGTAAAATATAGGCTTGAGCTATGAAAATGAGCAACAAGGGACACCCACATAATAAAAAGATCACTACTCAAAACTTTATAGATCGTTGTATACAGTATACACATTTGCAGGCGAATCACAGAAAATCCCAATGATGATGGTGTCGTCCCTTCCTAAAAACATTTCAAAAATGCTTTCAAACTTGTCACTGTATCATGTATGTTGGGATAGTGCCCATTTGAGGTTCTACTGAAGGATAGGACAGAAGGAAACACTAACTTTCTAAATGTAGGTTATTGTTGACTTACAACTAGGGGCTTATCAACAGAGAGGTTATAAACCCGGTGGTTTCCAGGCAATAGCCTGATACGAAGAGATTGCTTATTACAGTGACACAATGTTGACAAGTCAGTGATATACATAATTAATACCATATTGCAGGGGGCAGATATGAATCATATGTATAGGTATTCATATTTTTTCATGAACTTGTATACGGATTAAGTTATAACTTCCCATCTATGATATCCCTTTCATGTACCTACAATCTTCACACTTTAATTATCCAAAGATCCTTCAGATAAGTCTGAATGTCAAAGTGTTTCAAAGATTTTGTTCATAAGGCCAATACTATAATGTAAACTTCTATTTACATCAAATAGAAATATTCATTGAAAACAAGATACTAAAAATTTTGCTTGAATGCTTTAGATATGGAATTAAAATTATGAATAACTTTGCATATAGATCAACACATTCATATCTGAAAGCAACAGTATTTTAGTGCTAAAGATAAAACACCCAATTCAGACATTAAAATACTGTATAGGTCTTAACAGATTAAAAAACCCGTCAATATAAACTTGCCCTTCAAATCTTAAAATAACATACACTTTAACTTGTAACATTTGTCTAAGAGGCAATAACTTACCAAACCTCATGATTTACTGGGGTATCAAGAAATTTAAAAAACAAAAAACTAAATAGTGAACCCTCGTTTATCGCGGTAGATAGGTTCCAGACGCAGGCGCGATAGGTGAAAATCCGCGAAGTAGTGACAGCATATTTACCTATTTATTTAACATGTATATTCGGACTTTTAAAACCTTCCCTTGTACGTAGTACTGTTAACAAACCACCCTTTAATGTACAGAACACTTAATGCATGTACTACAGCACCCTAAACTAAAACAGGCACAAATATTAAAGGCGATTTTATATCATGTGTTTCCTAAACACCTAAAAAGCACGATAAAAAATGGCAACCAATGTTTTGTTTACGTTCATCTCTGATCATAATGAAGAAACAAACTCATTTAGTGTACACATATATGTATAGGTTAGTTTTTGCATCGATTATATTAATTATACAGTACTGTATGTTGATTTTTTTATTACCAATGTTTTAGTTTACGTATTTTTCTTAGGACTTCCAAATGAAATCTTTTTCTTTATGACGCCGCCTGAAACGACGGCGTGTACGCTCAGTAAACAACCACGCTCAGAACAAACAAGGCATTTAACGCGCATGATGATAGTGATAAATAATGATACAGTACATACAGTATTTACAGTAAAAGCATTTACAAAATATGTTACCTTACAAATATAAATTATACAGTACTTGTACGTAGCAAAACAGGAAAACAATTTGAGAGAGAGAGAGAGAGAGAGAGAGAGAGAGAGAGAGAGAGAGAGAGAGAGAGAGAGAGAGAGAGAGAGAGAGAGAGATTGTTTTACGTACAAATGTAAATTTTAAACAAAAAAAATATGATAGGTTACAACATGTAGACTTTTAAAACCTTCCCTTTAACTTAATGCATACGTACGTACATTACTAAACTATAAAACAGGTTAAAGTAAAAAATAAAGATTGTTACTGTACTCACCACGAAAGAAGTTCAAGAAAAACTTGAATGACGATGGCGATGAATTTGCTGCACAGTAGAAATGATGATGATGAAGCTGATGATGTGTTCTACTGTGCAGTCAATGATAGTATTTTACGTCTCTTCAGACGGAGGTGTCTTTTCCTGGGACACCTCTTCAACTTCTTCCTGGGAAACTTCTTCAATTTCTTCCGAAGGCGTACTAGCAGGAGGAACTGGCTCTTTTTTGCGAGGCTGGAAGAACATTGTGATCGGAAGTTGTTGCCGCTGCTTCTTTTTTCGATCCAAGAGCATCCTGTAGGGAGTCATGATGTCATCGACCTTATTTGAGAATTGCATCGAGCGAACCATATCCTCGTCCCACTCTTGTAACATTTCTTTCGCCTCCTTCATATGGTTGCAGAACTTGGCAAGCCGTTCTAATGTTAAGCCCGTTTCTTCGACATTTTCTTGGCTCTCTTCCTGGGTACCCTCACTCTCTTCCTCACTTGCCGATTTCGTCAGGTCTTCGAGGTCTGCGTCAGTTAGGGGCTGGGAATGGCAGTCCAACAACTCGTCGACGTCTTCAGTCGTCATGTCGCCAAACCCGTCACCTCCAATTATGGCAGCCAACTGCACAGATTTGCGTATTGCAGTGTTGGATTTCCGACGGAGTAAATCCCTTGTCGTCGTAAACAATATCGGGCCACAGCTTCTTCCAGCTCGCATTCACGGTTGCAGGTTTCATCTCTTGAAGTGCCTTTTGAATATTCTGCAGGCACGTGGCTATGGTGTACTGCCGCCAGTACGCCTTCAAGTTGAAATCTTCATCCTCGTCATCTTGGGCAGCATCCACACACGCAACGAGGTCCGCCAAGGTTTTCTTCGTGTAGAGGGCCTTGAACGCCCTGATAACCCCCTGGTCCATCGGTTGAATTAATGACGTGGTGTTGGGTGGCAGGAACTCAACCTGAACGCCCTCACGCGACAGGTCAGTTGCGTGTCCACCAGCGTTATCCATAAGGAGAAGGATCTTGAATGGCAAGCCCTTCTCTAAGAGATATTCATGGACTTGCGGGATGAAACACTGGTGGAACCAGTTGGAGGTCAGCATCTTCGTAATCCATGCTTTTTGATTATGCATCCAGTACACGGGAAGGAGATTCTTATTTTTATTTTTCAAAGCGCGAGGATTCTTCGACTTATAAATAAGCCCCGGCTTTAACAAAAATCCAGCAGCATTGCCACACATCACGAGGGTAACGCGATCCTTGAATGCCTTAAAGCCAGAGGCTTTGGCTTCCTCTTTGAACAGGAAAGTTCGCGACGGCATTCTCTTCCAAAACAAGCCGGTTTCATCCATATTAAACACTTGTTCCGGCTTGTATCCACCTTCAGCGATAATGTTCTTGAAAGTCTGGTTCACGTAAGTTTCAGCAGCGGCAGTGTCAGCGGAAGCAGACTCCCCATGCAGGGAAACGCTTTTCAGGGCGAAGCGTTTCTGAAACTTCGCGAACCATCCTTTGCTTGCGGAAAAACGTTTCCGAGGCTGGGAATCAGTGGATGTCCCTGGTTGAGGATCATCTGCATCATCATCATCTTCAGCATGGTTGCCGTCGTCGTCTTTAGGTTCCTTTGCAGCAAAATTCTCATATAAGCTCAAAGCCTTTGTATGGATGGTGTTCGTATCCAACGCTATGTTCTTCTTCCGGCAGTCGGCAATCCACACAGCTAAAGCACCTTCCATGCGTACGATCGTTTTATTACGCGTTGTAACGACTCGCTTCGCTGATCTGCTAAAGGTGATTGCAGCAGTCTTTCTAATGTTCGCCTCGTCCTTTTTGATATAGCGAACGGTGGATTCGTTGATGCCAAAATGGCGGCCGGCGGCCGCGTAACTTCTACCATCTTTTAACATGTCGAGAAGCGTAACCTTCTCAGCTATCGTCATCATCCTTCGGTGGCGTTTAGGCTCACTACCAGCCTTACTAGAAGCAGAACGCTTGGGAGGCATTGTACAGTAGGATTTAACAGAAAGTTCAACAAAAAGTTCAACTTAAAACAGTCGCACACAGCACAGATTAAACTTCACAAACTTAAGAACGTCTACTCAGCAATACGCGGAAAGAGAAAGTGAACGATCCAGCCCCGCGAGAACTTTGATGCTGCGGGTAGAAGATGCGGGCAAAACACCAATCACAGGCTAGATAACAAAACTTGAGTTTTGATTCGTCATCTATCAGCGCTTGAACCAATCACAACCCGTCTTACAGTACATGGTGCGTTGGTTACTCATAGAAGATGCCCCGCGCATACTGAACGTACGTAGATTAAGTACAATACCGTAATAATAATAAATAATGATAATAATACTGTACAGTAATAATAATAATAATAATGATTAATAATAATAACAATAATAATTTTATTAACAACAACAACAATAATAATAATAATAACAATAATAATAAAAATTTACGTACGCTATTTTACGCCTCTCTCTCTCTCTCTCTCTCTCTCTCTCTCTCTCTCTCTCTCTCTCTCTCTCTCTCTCTCTCTCTCTCTCTCGTACGCTTACAGTATTCGAAATGTGATTTTTGCAACAAAGAATATTATTGGATGCAGTACTGTACTACGTACGTATACATACAAAAGATTCATGGAAAAGAAGCACATCCATTACAGTACACACCATTCTAATATGGTATGACTGCATCTGATTTGCGTTTCATGTTCGATTTAATTTTACTACGTACTGAATTATCGTATGATCACATTCTCTTTTCGTGTTTTATTTCTTTCTGTGCTGAATTATATATCATATGTAATGCAATGAACAATCAGTAAGAGCAGATATTACTAATTACAGTATTAATGGAATTACAGGTAACAAAATATCGTATTTGGTTGTCTTCAGATTTCGCGGTATTTTCGAATTTTCCGGAAAATCCGCGATATGTATATATATATGGGTTATGGGAAAACCCCGCGAAGTGGTGAATCCGCGATTGTCGAACCGCGAAGTAGCGAGGGTTCACTGTACTTAAAAATGTTATTTTCATTAGTAAAATAAATTTTTGAATATACTTACCCGATGATCATGTAGCTGTCAACTCCGTTGCCCGACAGAAATCTACGGTCGGGATACGCCAGCGATCGCTATCCAGGTGGGGGTGTACTTCAACAGCGCCATCTGTGGTCAGGTACTCAAGTACTTCTTGTCAACAAGAACTCAATTTTCTCCTCGGTCCACTGGTTCTCTATGGGGAGGAAGGGCGGGTTCTTTAATTCATGATCATCGGGTAAGTATATTCAAAAATTTATTTTACTAATGAAAATAACATTTTTCAATATTAATCTTACCCGATGATCATGTAGCTGATTCACACCCAGGGTGGTGGGTGGAGACCAGCATACATGTTAACAAAGAAGCTAAGTATCCCGTATTTCATTTTATTAGTTATTCAAAATAACATAAAATAAATAAGTACCTGGTAAGGAAGTCGACTTGAACCATTACTCTGCCTTTATTAAGTACGTCTTCCTTACTGAGCGTAGCGGTCCTCTTAGGATGCTGAACGACTCTTAGGTGCTGAAGTATAAAGGGCTGCAACCCATACTAAAGGACCTCATCACAACCTCTAACCTAGGCGCTTCTCAAGAAAGAATTGACCACCCGCCAAATCAACAAGGATGCGGAAGGCTTCTTAGCCGACCGTACAACCCAAAAACAACAATAAAAAGTATTCAAGAGAAAGGTTAAAAAGGTTATGGGATTATGGGAATGTAGTGGCTGAGCCCTCACCTACTACTGCACTGGCTGCTACGAATGGTCCCAGGGTGTAGCAGTTCTCGTAAAGAGACTGGACATCTTTGAGATAGAATGATGCGAACACTGACTTGCTTCTCCAATAGGTTGCATCCATAACACTCTGCAGAGAACGGTTCTGTTTGAAGGCCACTGAAGTAGCCACAGCTCTCACTTCATGTGTCCTTACCTTCAGCAAAGCAAGGTCTTCTTCCTTCAGATGAGAATGTGCTTCTCTAATCAGAAGCCTGATGTAGTAAGAAACTGCGTTCTTAGACATTGGTAGAGAAGGCTTCTTGATAGCACACCATAAGGCTTCTGATTGTCCTCGTAAAGGTTTTGACCTTCTGAGATAGTACCTAAGAGCTCTAACTGGGCAAAGTACTCTTTCCAGTTCGTTCCCCACCAAGTTGGACAGGCTTGGGATCTCGAACGACTTAGGCCAAGGACGTGAAGGAAGCTCGTGAGGTCCTTAAAAGAGGCTGATTGGAGAGGTTCAAATCTTGATGACATAAGGAACCTTAGGACCACGTCTAGATTCCAGCCTGGAGTGGACAACCGACGTACCTTTGAGGTCTCAAAAGACCTAAGGAGGTCCTGTAGATCTTTGTTGGTGGAAAGATCCAAGCCTCTGTGGCAGAAAACCGCTGCCAACATACTTCTGTAACCCTTGATCGTAGGAGCTGAAAGGGCTCTTACGTTCCTTAGATGTAACAGGAAGTCAGCAATCTGGGTTACAGTGGTACTGGTTGAGGAAACTGCATTGGCCTTGCACCAGTTTCGGAAGACTTCCCATTTAGACTGATAGACTCTGAGAGTGGATGTCCTCCTTGCTCTGGCAATCGCTCTGGCTGCCTCCTTCGAAAAGCCTCTAGCTCTTGAGAGTCTTTCGATAGTCTGAAGGCAGTCAGACGAAGAGCGTGGAGGCTTGGGTGTACCTTCTTTACGTGAGGTTGACGCAGAAGGTCCACTCTTAGAGGAAGAGTCCTGGGAACGTCGACCAGCCATTGCAGTACCTCTGTGAACCATTCTCTCGCGGGCCAGAGGGGAGCAACCAACGTCAGCCGTGTCCCTTTGTGAGAGGCGAACTTCTGAACGGCGGGAATGCATACAGGTCGAGATGGGGCCAATCCAGCAGAAAGGCATCCACGTGAACTGCTGCTGGGTCTGGAATCGGAGAACAATACAATGGGAGCCTCTTGGTCATCGAGGTAGCGAACAGATCTATGGTTGGCTGACCCCACAGGGCCCAAAGTCTGCTGCAAACATTCTTGTGAAGGGTCCACTCTGTGGGGATGACCTGACCCTTCCGGCTGAGGCGATCTGCCATGACATTCATATCGCCCTGAATGAACCTCGTTACCAGCGTGAGCTTTCGATCTTTTGACCAAATGAGGAGGTCCCTTGCGATCTCGAACAACTTCCTCGAATGAGTCCCCCCCTGCTTGGAGATGTAAGCCAAGGCTGTGGTGTTGTCGGAGTTCACCTCCACCACCTTGTTTAGCTGGAGGGACTTGAAGTTTATCAAGGCCAGATGAACCGCCAACAACTCTTTGCAATTGATGTGAAGTGTCCTTTGCTCCTGATTCCATGTTCCCGAGCATTCCTGTCCGTCCAATGTCGCACCCCAGCCCGAGTCTGATGCGTCCGAGAAGAGACGGTGGTCGGGGGTCTGAACAGCTAAAGATAGACCTTCCTTGAGAAGAATGCTGTTCTTCCACCACGTTAGAGTAGACCTCATCTCTTCGGAAACAGGAACTGAGACCGTCTCTAGCGTCATGTCCTTTATCCAGTGAGCAGCTAGATGATACTGAAGGGGGCGGAGGTGGAGTCTCCCTAACTCGATGAACAGGGCCAGCGATGAAAGTGTCCCTGTTAGACTCATCCACTGCCTGACTGAGCATCGGTTCCTTCTCAGCATGCTCTGGATGCACTCTAGGGCTTGGTTGATCCTTGGGGCCGACGGAAAAGCCCGAAAAGCTCGACTCTGAATCTCCATACCCAGGTAAACAATGGTCTGGGATGGGACGAGCTGGGACTTCTCTAAATTGACCAGGAGGCCCAGTTCCTTGGTCAGATCCATAGTCCATCTGAGATTCTCCAGACAGCGACGACTTGTGGGAGCTCTTAAAAGCCAGTCGTCTAAATAGAGGGAGGCTCTGATGTCTGCCAAGTGAAGGAATTTCGCAATATTCCTCATCAGTCTCGTAAACACAAGAGGTGCCGTGCTTAGGCCAAAGCACAGGGCTTGGAACTGGTACACAACCTTTCCAAAGACGAATCTTAGGAAAGGTTGGGAGTCTGGATGGATGGGGACGTGAAAGTATGCGTCTTTCAGGTCTAACGAGACCATCCAGTCCTCCTGCCTGACCGCTGCTAGGACCGACTTCGTCGTCTCCATCGTGAACGTCTGCTTGGTGACAAAAGCATTGAGAGCACTGACGTCCAGCACCGGTCTCCAACCTCCTGTCTTCTTGGCTACCAGGAAGAGACGGTTGTAAAAGCCCGGGGATTGATGATCCCGGACTATGACCACTGCTTCCTTCTGTAGCAAGAGCGACACCTCTTGTTGCAACGCTAGCCTCTTGTCCTTCTCCTTGAAGTTGGGAGAGAGGTTGATGGGAGATGTAGCTAGAGGGGGATTGAGGCAGAACGGAATTCTGTATCCCTCCCTTAGCCACTTCACAGACTGAGCGTCTGCACCTCTGCTCTCCCAAGCTTGCCAGAAGGTCTTGAGTCTGGCTCCTACTGCTGTCTGGAGAGAAAGGCAGTCAAAACTTGCCTTTTGCGGACTTGGAACCCTTCTTGGACTTGCCACGGTGACTGTCTGCACGGGTACCTCCTCTGCTGGAGGTTCTGCCACGAAAGGGCGGGATGAACCTAGAAGCAGGTGTATCAACTGCTGTAGGGCGGAAGGGTCTAGGCACGGAAGGTAAGGTTTTAGCCTTACGTGCAGAAGAAGCCATGAGGTCATGAGTATCCTTCTGGATAAGAGAGGCAGCCATCCCCTTAATCAACTCCTCCGGAAACAGACACTTGGAGAGAGGAGCAAACAGCAACTCTGACTTCTGGCAAGGAGTGATACCAGCAGATAAGAAGGAGCACAGATGTTCTCTCTTCTTGAGGACTCCTGATACATATGAAGCCGCAAGTTCACCAGACCCATCCCGAATTGCCTTGTCCATGCTAGACATGATCAGCATGGCCGAGTCCTTATCTGAAGGGGAAGTCTTCCTGCTTAAGGCTCCCAAACACCAATCGAGGAAGTTGAATATCTCGAAGGCACGAAAGACTCCCTTCAACATATGATCAAGATCTGAAAAGGACCAGCAGATCTTCGAACGTCTCATAGCCAACCTGCGGGGAGAGTCAACCAGACTTGAGAAGTCGGCCTGGGCAGAGGCAGGAACCCCCAAGCCAGGTTCCTCTCCCGTGGCATACCAGACGCTCGACTTAGAAGCCAGCTTGGGAGGAGGAAACACAAAAAAGGTCCTTCCCAGTTGCTTCTTGGAATGCAACCAGTCCCCCATAACCCTCAAAGCTCTCCTAGATGATCTGGCGAGAACAAGCTTGGTGAAGGCAGGCGCAGCAGACTGCATGCCCAGAGCAAACTCGGAGGGAGGAGAACGAGGGGTTGCAGACACAAAGTGTTCAGGATACAAATCCCTGAACAAAGCAAGGACTTTGCGAAAGTCTAAGGAGGGTGGCGAAGACTTGTGTCCTTCAACATCAGAGTGAGGATCATCCAGATGAGCAGCTTCATCATCCGATACATCATCATCCGAAAGTTGAGTTGTGAGAGGCAAAGGCAGAGCAGCAAGCTGAACGGCTGAATCCTGCAGAACGGGTGCATGCGTACCTGCGGATCCATCATCATGCCTCTGCTGGACAGTCTGCGAGCTGGCAACAACAAAAGCAGAGGGCTGGTGTGTGGGAGGGTCTGCGGTGGGCTGAGGAGCATGCGGAATGGTATGCAGAGCATGCTGTAAGGTATGCGGCTCATGCTGCATGGTATGCGGAGCATGCTGTAAGGTCTGCAGAGCATGCTGCATGGGCTGAGGAGAATGCCGCATAGCGCTGGAACCCGGCAACTCCTGATGCGGCAGCTCACGCATGTTAGCAGATGGTGCAGCAAGAACATGCGTCTGGCAGTGAGGACTGCGCATCGGTGGAGGAGCTCTCACAGGTGGGGTGTGGGAGCAGGCAGCCGCAGTATCTGCTGAGCGCACAACCTCTGCGGGTTGTAGGTTAACAGGAGAGGTGTTAACCTTCTCGGCATGATACTCCTGCATAAAAGCCGCAAGCTGAGACTGCATAGTCTGCAGCATGGACCACTTAGGGTCTACTGTGGTTGGAGCAACAACAGACGGAGCAGAGGCCTGTTGAGGGACCACTCTACCTCTCTTGGGAGGTGTGCAGTCGTCAGATGACTGCGGCGAGTCCGAACTGACCCAGTGGCTACACCTGGGCCGTTGGACTAGCTCGGAAGGGACCTTACGTTTGAGCGGTCGTGAGACCTTGGTCCACCGTTTCCTCCTGGAAACCTCTTCCACAGACGAGGAATGTAAGGGCTCATTCGTCTGTAAGTGGATGGGACGATCCTTAGCAGATACGTCCGCAACCACTGAGGATACATCCGTGCGCCGATCAAGGCCTGCCGAACCCTTTGGTCCTTCGACATTGCTTCTCCCCTGGGCTTGGGAGCTTGCAAGAGGTCCTGGACTGGGAGGACGACTGGCACGCACAGATGTACCCTCATGCGCAACACTGACACTGACACTATGCACATCACTAGCACTAACACTTCCCACTGCACTCTTCGCTTTCAGCTCTCTGACATCTGCCAAGAGCTGATTGCGGTCACTAACCAACGACTCCACCTTCTCACCGAGAGCCTGAATGGCACGCAACATATCAGCCATTCCAGGCTGAGCACTCGTAGCAGGTTCGGGAGTCACCACCAAAGGGGAAGGAAAAGGTTGAGGGGCATGGGGAGAGGAAAAATCCACAGAGCGAGAAGAACTCCTCCTATCTCTCTCCTTCTCTAACCTACGTGCATCTCTGAGGAATTCATTAAAATCGAATTCCGAAAGCCCAGCACATTCCCCACATCGATCTTCCAATTGACAGGATTTTCCCCTACAATTGGAACATACGGTGTGAGGATCTATAGAGGCCTTCGGAAGACGCCTAGTACAAGTCCTAACACTACACTGCCTGTATTTAGGAACTTGGGAATGGTCAGACATCTTGAATTTAGAGGTAGTCAAGGGGGAATTCCAAAATTAAGCAAAGATCGTTAACCAATGAATCAAATTAATTCCAAAAGCTTGCTAAGCTAAGGATAAAGCTTCCTGAACAGCGAAGGCTAAACTTCAGAGCAAATACATCACCAAATCGTGAACAAAAGACTCCAAAATCAACAGCGTATCCATGTAGGTCTTGCCGGCGGCACGACAGAGGAAAAATTGAGTTCTTGTTGACAAGAAGTACTTGAGTACCTGACCACAGATGGCGCTGTTGAAGTACACCCCCACCTGGATAGCGATCGCTGGCGTATCCCGACCGTAGATTTCTGTCGGGCAACGGAGTTGACAGCTACATGATCATCGGGTAAGATTAATATTGAAAAATAAAAATTGAAGGTAAAAGTATCTGGATACTATCAGTTGCTTATTTTTCTACCATACAGATACACAAAATATATTAAAACAGTTTTATAAGAAAAACGAAACATGATAAAACAACCAAACTCAACAAAATACTGCCTTGGGATATATTACAATAAAATCAAATAAAATACAGTAGTACCTCGGGGTACGAGTTTAATTTGTTCTGGGAGAAAGCTCGCAACCTAAAATATTTACATTCTAAAAGAATTTTCCCTATAAGAAATAAAGGAAATTCACTCAATGCATTCCACAAGTCCATAAATAACACATACACTCCTTTTCAAATATTATGGAATTTAGTAAAAACTATAACCCCAACACATCAGAAATTAATACAAATTAATCATTCACAATAAAAAAATTCAAAGACAAATAAACTAACACTACCTTTGAGGAGAGCCATGACTAGCTTGAGGGGAGGAGGAGGAGGATCTCCCTCCATGAGCAATTTTAGTAAAATATCACAATCTGAATTGGTTAACATGCTTTATAGACAGTTGGACGTCTTATTTTCCCTTTACATTTAATTATGACAAGGAATCAATCTGGGGACACCTGCTTTTGCCTTTCTTTAAAATGGCTAGAAAATGGGATACCCATAACAAGAACATGGATTCATGGATTGAACACTGAGAGTGTATCATGACACCGCTCAACTGATTTCATACTAGTCTAGTTAATACTTGTCAAAAAAAAAATGCTCATATGGAGGGGAATATTTGCTCGAACACTGAAATAATGCTCGTAACCAGATTTAATTCTTTATTGCTCATATTCAAAGTTACTCTTAAACAGAGGTACTGCTGTATATAAGGAAAAATATTATTTATATATCTAAATATAATCAAATTACTCCTTAAATGTATAATACCAAATTCTATTCTAAAACAGATTTTTCTTCAAAAACTTACTTTAGAGCATCCGCTGGAAGTTTACAATGACTTAAAGTTAGAGACTTAAGGGCTAACGTTGACGTGAAATACTGCTTGAAGGAAGGCAGCATCTCGCGAGTTTTCTTGCTACCAAAACTATTACGTGACAAATTTAGATGTGATAAACTACTCGTACAACCACGCAGTAATGCACCAAAAACCTGGAATCAATTTTTAGCCATTAATACACTGTACTTACATTTTAAAACATAATAACTCTTACAATGTACTAAATTTTTAAACACACTGTACAATTCTAAGTTCAAAATAATGGGTCAGAATCAGGTATTATCTTTACCTTTTTCACTTCTGACCATCTTTCAGTAAATGCCTCGATTTACCATGATAGAATCCATATTTCATTTACTGTAAATACGAGGATTGTATAAGATGTTAACAAAAATGGAATTTTAAGAAAAAAATTTGTTTCTATGCTTACCTAATGTTCATATTGCTTTTCTCTCACATATCAGTTGTTCCCATACTAACAAACCTTCCATTATTTATGTGGATTATCTATCAGCGGCAGCTGGAGGTAGCCATTAGACTTTAATTGCGAGGCGGCAACCCTGCCTAACCGCTTGAGCGGGAAGGCTGGAGGAGTACCCAGCCACCTCTATATATACTCTCACAGCAGTGGGAGATGTCACTTTTTTTTTTTTTTGGCTCAGTAGAGATCGGATGTGTCCGCTCTCCTCCAGACAGTCATTGGACTTTTTCCATTTTTCTTTTACTTTTCCTGTGCATGTTTTCTCTTGCGATTGCCTTCATCATGCTTCTCTGGGGCAACAGGAAGGTGTTAGACCTTCCTCTTCCTATGTGGCTCCTCGTGCTTTTATTTTGAGCACTTCTGCTTGTGAATCGCGTCCATTGACGCATGAAACTCGCGATTTTGCGCGAGAATCTTGCAAATTTATGAGCAAATTGGCGATTTCTGCAAGCAATTCACGAGGAGATGTGTCGGAACAGCGAGCAAGTGAGGTACCAACACCTTCGCCTCGACCCTCTGCATCTTCCACCTCCAGCTTGAGTCTGACACCCTTCCCAGGAAAGTTCAAGGAGACCACCAATAGGTTTGCGAATGTTCATATTGCTCCAGACGTTCCTCTGCGCCGAAAGGAACATGTTCCTCTGCCTCAGAGGTTATCACCTCCGTCGACTGGAGCTCCTTCTAGAATTCCACCCAAAAAGACACTCCTAGGGAATTCCAGGGTTTACCTAGAGGTTCAGAGCTTCCTCCATGGGTGAACGCGTTCATGTCCACCCTCCTGAAGACTCTGAACATGGCTCCTACACTGTCACAACCTGTCTCAGTCAAGGCAACCCCCTAGGATCCCCTTGGAACCCTCACCGAGTTCGTCAGTTGGGAGTCAGGACCCTAGAAGGAAGTCGACGGTACACAGAGCGTGCAGATCACCTCCACCCTGATCGCTTGCTGAAGGTCCTATGCCTATTGATCCTAATATGAGCAACTCACTTTTTATGCCAGTAAAGGTAAAGAAGGTCATTACTAAGGAGCAGAAGAGAAGGATGAGAGGCGTAACACCACCTCACACCTATATCATCCGTCCTAGGATGAGTAGGGACATAGGATCTCCTAGGGAGATCTCAATCCACCCCTTCAATTGATTGATTGATTTGATGTGTTCTGGCATCCTGACATCTACGGTCATTGACGCCGATATTGGTTATGTAAACAAAAATGAAGAACATTCAATTACTGTATAACCATAAAAACAAAGATGTCATTTTGAAAGTTAAATATCTTTCAGAAGTCCTGTTTCTGAAATGAAAGCCAAATATATCACTAGCATTGTAAGACACATCATGAACAAGAATTTTGGCAAGGATGAACCTGCTATCCTCAACTCGAGCCTCAAAAAAATATCTATTTCTCTCACTACTATGTGTGGGGCATTCGGTTAACAAATACATCACCGTCAATGGTATCAAACAGTCGTTGCAATATGGTTGTTGGCCAGCCAACAAAAACTCGTGTGACCAATGCGGAGATGACAGAGAATACACTTCCACTTTCGGGCATCCCGTTATACCTCTAAAAAGATAAAAACAAATTTATTTCTATTGTCTTATTTTCAAGTAAAGTATCCAAATGCAGTTGCCAATTATTGTAAATAGAAATCTTCCCATATAAAATAACTAAAAAAAAAAATAATCCATTCCCACCCTCTGAAAAAACACCTAAAAACAGTATATTACAGTGGAAAAACCTGTTTTTAATTGTTCCAATTTCCATTTTATGCTCACAAAATAACATACCTATGTACTGGTTATGATCTTCAATAAAATGTAACATTATTATGGAGTTCTTACCTTCGAGACGGTAGCGGCTAACGGCGGTGTGTGCGGTAGAGGAAGGAGAGAGAACGGGGAGGAGAGAGACTTGATGGCAACACGTTCTGCACGCTACACTTTTGTAGCACTACGTAACATAACCTAAACTTTAAATCTAACTTAAATGAAATTAACTTAGTGTACACACACTTAAAAATAAATGTTAATCTTACGTTACACTAAACAATCCTAATTTTGTTTTAATTTCTATTTTTCCACTTTACTTCTTACGCCTTGGCTCTTTTTGCCTCGCTTTCACCTTCACTTTTGGCCAGCCTTTTTAAAAGGAACCTATCTAGGGATGTTTGCTTTTGTCTCCCCCTTCAAAATGTTACGAAAATGATGTACGCAAGTGTCGTCACAAAAGGCTAATGCACGACCACACACCAACTTGTCCAGGTGCATCTTTTCCATAGAATTAGACAACTTCTGCCACTTCGCTAACATGTCCTTGATTTCCGTCTTAGAAAGGCGGTCCTCCTCTTCCACCTCCTCCTCGCTACTGAGCTCCTGCAACACCTCCTAATGTTGCATCTCCTGGAGCTTGATCAATTCCTGTGTCGTGAGCTCTTCCAGATGCTCCTCGACAAGGTCGTTCACGTCTGCCTCATCTACCTCCAGCCCCATGGACTTTCCAAGAGACACGATTTCATCCACCACAATAGGTTCGGGGTCATCAGGGTCTGGCGTATCAAACCTTTCAAAGTCCCTCTCAGCAACGGAAGCTGGCCACAATTTCTTCCATGCTGAATTAAGAGTTCTTCGTGTGACACCCTGCCATGCATTGTCAATAATTCTAAAGCAATGGACGATACTGAAATGCTCCTACCAAAATTCACAAAGGGTGAGATTGGTGTTGTCTGTGATATCGAAGCATTTCTTGAACAAATGCTTCTTGTACAGTTTTTTAAAGTTGGAAATTACTTGTTGGTCCATGGGCTGGAGGCGTGGCGTGGTGTTGGGCGGGAGATAAAGGAACTTGATGAAACAGTACTATTCGAGAATTTCCTCTTCGAGACCAGGCGGGTGACCATGGGCATTTTCGAGGACCAGGAGACATTTCATTGGCAGGCTTTTCTCGGCCAAATATTTTTTGACTGCCAGACCAAAGCACAGATTAACCCATTCTGTGAAGAAATGCTGTGTAACCCAAGCCTTAGCATTAGCGCGCCACATCACTTGCAGTTTTTCTTTCAAGATCCTTTGGCTCTTGAAAGCACGAAGGTTTTCTGAGTGGTACACCAGCAGTGGCTTGACCTTACAGTCACCGCTGGCATTGGCACACAAGGCTAAAGTTAAACGGTCCTTCATGGGTATATGGCCCGGTAGTCTCATCTCATCTGCCGTGATGAATGTCCTCCTGGGCATCATCTTCCAGAAAAGGCAAGTTTCATTGCAGTTCAACACTTGTTGGGGGACGTATCCTTGTTCTGCGATAACTAAGGCAAAGGTTTTGACGAAGTCCGCCGCGGCTTTCGAGTTGGAACTTGCTGCTTCCCCATGCCTCACAACCGGGTGTATCGAAGTCCGTTTTCTTAAATTATCTAACCAGTCATGACTGGCTTTGAAAGTTTCCGCTGGCGCCGAAGTCTCTGCTCTCTTGGCTGCTTGCTTTCCTTTCAAGTTATCGTAGATTCTGCTGGCCTTTTCACAGATGATAGTCTCGGTCACGCTATTTCCCACCAACTGTTTCTCCTTTACAGTATACATATTAAAAGAAGCCTCTCTATCTCATCCTGGATATCACTGCGCAGCTTGGAAAGGATGGTTACTCCTTTGGAAGGCTTGGTGCTCTTTATAGCATCCTTCTGCTTGAAGATGGTACATATTGTTGATGTACTCCTCTCATATAGGTAAGCCAGGTCAGTCACTCTTACACCACTCTCATGTTTTTCGATTACTTCATGCTTTATTTTGATTGTCATCACACGCTTTTTCTTTTCACTACCCTGTTTGCACTCACTTGCTTTGGACCCATTGCTTATTCACTTAATTCTGTACTGATTAACGCAAAAAAACATGAAAAAAATTGCAAACAGTACGGCCAATGCTCGGAGATAACTTTACGCGACGGAGATACGACGGGATAGACCAGGCGATGCTGTCCTGGTGAGAAGCCTCTCGCACACTCGGCCACCTAAGGAACCGTCTCGTATCCTCGTATCTCAAATTTTTCTCGTATCTCGGGGCAAAAATTTGCTCAAAATTTTCCTTGTATCTCACATTTATCGTCATGTTGGGACACTCGTATCTCAAGGTATTACTGTACTGGGAATGGGATACCTTCTTGGTAGCAACTCAGCTGCAGCACTCTTGGCCAGTGAATCTGCTTTCTCATTTCCAGACACACCTACATGTGCTGGAACCCAACAAAATGTAACTGTTATACCTTCCAAATGAATAATTAAAAGCCATTCTAAAATCTTTAAAACTAAAGGATTATTTGGTAGTGGCCCCGGACCAACGTCCAGGTTCTGTACCTCCTCCCGAGAAAGAGACCTCAGCTCCTACTGCCAAGGCTTCGTCAAGTACCTCGAAAACCTCACAAGTTCCCAATCTCAAGACCACGAAAGAACGTCCTGTGCGTGGGAAATCGAAGGACAAGAAGACGAAACCTAAGAACGCTGCAGCATGGAAAGCTAGAATGGCAAAGACGATCCCCTGTGGTGGGTCCTCCCAGTGATTGTGTTGACGACCCTGACCTACCCCAGGCTCTGGATGCGAGCTTGGAGGTGGACAACCCCTTAGACCGGGAAGACGAGAATCTTCCAAAGGCGGCCAGTCTGAACTGTTACTCTGAACAGGAGAGACGTGAGTCGGAACATACCTTTTGGCAGGTCCTTGCCTGTATGAGGGCCATCAACAGGCTGTCCACTCCTGGTTCCACCATCCAGGAAGGGAAGGATATGGTTCATGATGGCATATTCGAGACCCAGAAGCCTTCCAGGTCCAGTGCAGCTCTGCCCTGGTCCAAGGGTTTCCAAGCCACCAGAAGGAAAGCTATTGCCCAGATAGCTGGAACTTCTAGTTCCTTGAGGGCAGGTTCCTCCTCTTGGTCCCTTCCACTTTCTTTTGTTTTATAAAGGAAGTTCCACTTTCTTTTTTGTTTTACAAAGGAAGTATTAAGAGATCGAAGGGGAACCACATTCCACAAAGACCCTCGACCCTAGGTAGAGTCCGTAACATAGGATGTAGCAACTCAGACCCTCTCCTTTCTGATGGCCTCCCGCTCGGCAGTTGAGCTCCTGAACATAGAGAGAGGCACGAAGTACGCCATGCTGGCTGCTTCGTGGCTCGATCTATGGCTGGGATCCTTAGGGTTCATGGGTTTCACAGCCACCAAAAGGAAAGCTATTGCCCAGATAGCTGGAACTTCTAGTTCCTTGAGGGCAAGTTCCTCCTCTTGGTCCCTTCCACTTTCTTTTGTTTTACAAAGAAAGTATTAAGAGATCGAAGGGGAACCACATTCAACAAAGACCCTCGACCCTTTGGTAGTGTCCCTAACATAGCGTGTACTGACTCGGACCCTCTCCTCTCGGCAGTTGAGCTCCTGAACATAGAGAGAGACGCGAAGTACGCCATGCAGGCTGCTTCGTGGCTCGATCTATGGCTAGGATCCTTAGGCTTCATGATTCGCTCCAACGATCTTTTGAAGGAGTCGGCCAGGAAAACTATGGATCTTTCCTGTTGTCAGGTACCCGGACTCTTTGATTTTCTATCGCACCATGTTGTCAACCTGTGGGCGAACGCCATTCTCAAGAGAAGGGATACCGTCACTGATAGGTTCCACAAACAGGTGCAGAAAGTGTGGGTCGCTCGGTTGAGGAATTCCACCCTCGAGGGTTCATCTCTTCATTCCAGAAGAGATAGAGAGGGCTGCTGAGCAATGGAGGAAATCGTCAAACGATTCTCTCCTCCATAGGGCTATGATATCACGGACCTATGGTAGGCCTTCACAGTCTTCACGGCCTCAGCAAGCACCTCCTTCTACTCACCAGTCAAATTCTAGGTCCTCTGGACCTTCTTAAGTGTCAAAGCAGCCCTTTCCACCCAAAGGACAGAAAGGGTCCAAGTCCTTCAGAAGAAAGAAAGGAGGAAAGGGAGGTAGTTGAGGTGGTCACCCCCAGTAGAAATGGCATTCCTCATTACCTACCACCTTTGGGAGGATGCCTAAGGTGGCAGCTCCATGAGCAGATCCCTGGACGGTCGAAGTGATCGCCCTCGGGTATCGCATCCCGTTCATTCAATCTCTCCCAACTTTGACTCGGGATCCAGTGCATCGGAGCTTCTACGCGAAGGATCCGCAAAAAAGCTGGCCCTCAGGGGCGAACTCCAGACCATGCTGCAGAAAGGCGCTCTCCGAGAGGTTGTGGACTGGTACCCAGGCTTCTAAAGTCAAATTTTTCTAGTGAGAAAGATGACTGGAAGCTGAAGACCAGTCATCGATCTCTCCCCTCTAAACAAATTTGTTCAACAGACTCGGTTCAGAATGGAGACGGCAGACACGGTCATCCGAAACAGTTCGTCCAAGGTACCTCATGTGCACACTGGATCTGAAGTACGCAAACTTCCAGATCCCAATCCACCTGTCTTTAAGGAAGAATCTGAGATTCATACACTAGTAAAAGACATACCAGTTCAAGGCTCTATGCTTCTGTCTTGCGACAGCTCCTCAGGTATTCACTAGAGTGTTCGCCTTAGTGTCGTCTTGGGCTCACAGGAACGGCATTCGTATTCTCAGATATCTGGACACCTGGCTGATCCTAGCAGAATCAGAGACAACACTTCTTCGTCACCGGGACATGCTTCTCGAGTTTTGTCAGGACCTAGGGCTTTTGATAAATCATGAGAAGTACAGTAATTACTGCAACCTTCACAGAGGCTGGTATACCTTGGTATGATTATAGACACCATCCAAGAGAAAGTCTTCCCATCAGACGAAAGAGTACACAGACTGAAGGAAGTGGCCACACCCTTCCTCAGGAAAGAAGTTCTTCCAGCCTCTCGTTGGTTGAGTCTGTTAGGCTATCTAACCTCCCTCATCTGACTTGTTCCAAACAACTGCCTCAGGATAAGATCCCTGCAGTGGCAGCTGAAGTCCATGTGGAACCAACACTCCGATCCACCCGACATCCGAGTTCCTATAACTCAGGATCAGGTGACGAATTTGAGTTGGTGGATGGTAGACGAAACCCTTAAAAGGGGCCAGAATCTTCTCGTCCCCCCTTCGGATTTGATGCTCCTTACAGATGCATCAATAGAAGGGTGGAGGGCTCACTTGCTGCACCATACCATCTCCGGCCTTTGGTCTGAGTCGGAAAGATATCCCCATATAAATCTTCTTGAGTTCTAACAGTTGCTGGCAGGTCACTTTGTAGTGTTGATGAGCGACAACACCACAGTAGTGGCTTACATAAACATACAGGGCGGTACCTTTTCGCAGCTTCTATGCCATCTTGCAGTAAAGATCCTCAGATGGTCAGAAGAACATTCGGTGTCTTTATCAGCTCAATTCATTCCCGGCAAGAGGAATGTGCTCGCAGACAATCTAAGCAGAGCGACTCAGATAACAGGCTCCAAATGGTCTTTGACTCGTCAGATAGACAATAAAGTCCTGACTTTGTGGGATTCACCGACTATATACCTGTTCGCAACATCTATGAACAGCAAGCTTCCACTGTACTATTCTCCAGTCACGGACCCTCAGGCTCTATGGCAGGATGCCTGCCAACAACAGAGGGACAACATCGACGTGTACGCCTTTCCCCGCGTTTTGTTTGATGAGAAGACTGCACAATAAAACCAGAGCATCCAAAGATCTAAAGATGACCCTTGTAGCTCCGCTATGACATCATGCAGAGTGGTTCCAGACCTCCAGCAACTTCTAGTAGATCTACCGGGAGAACTCCCTCCACGACCAGATCCGCTCAAACAACCAGTTGCGAACATCTTCCACAAGACCATGCAGTCGCTTCAACTTCACGAGTGGCGACTATCCAGCGTCTCCTTTCTCAGAAGGGCTTTTCACGATAAGTTGCAGAGCGAATGTCTGGATACTTGCGTAGGTCCTCAGCCTTGGTCTACCAAGCAAATTGTTGAGTACATATTCTGTGGTTGGTGTCGTGGAAGGAATATCTCTCTACTCGATGCCACTATTCCAGTAATAGCGGAGTTTCTTGTATACCTTCGGGAGGAAAAGCTCCTTTTAGTCTCAGTGGTGAAGGGCTATCGCTAAGCCTTAAGCCTTGCCTTTAAGCTGAAAGGAGTGGATATTTCCTCTTCGTTGGAGCTTCCTTTACTCATACTGAGTTATGAGATCCCTTGCCCCTATTCAGAGATTAGGCTTCCTCCTTGGAACGTGGTTAGCATCTTGAGATCCTTCTTGAAAGGAACTTCTTACCAACCATTACATCATGCAATTGACTTAAATCTCACTTTGAAGACAGCGTTCCTGCTCACTTTAGCCTCGGCAAAGAGAGTAGGCGAACTTCATGGCCTCTCGTATGACACTGCCCTTTCAAGGGGACGGGGGAAAGTGACACTCAGCTTTGTCCCTGAGATTATTGCTAAGACTAAAAATCTGGGGGTGCTGGACCATAGATTCGGGCCCTTTCAGATTGCAAGACTCCGTTCGGTACCCAATGACCCAGATCATTTGTTACTATGCCCAGTGAGGCGTTTGAGATACTATCTTAAAACGTATTGCAGCAAAACGGCCCAGACTAACACCTCTGTTTGTTAGTTCAGGGAGAGTAAAGAGGAGGATTACCAAAAACATGGTTTCCTCCTGGATTCGCCAAGTAATCGAAAGAGCCTTGGCTCCCGATCATCCTCAGGCTAAGCACAACTTTTCCATGTTGCAAGTTCTTCAAGCGGTTAGGCAGGGTTGCCACCTAGCAATAATGTCCAATGGCTACCTCCAGGTGCTTCTGAAAGATAATCTACATAAATAACTCCGGGTTTGTATTAGTTAGGGAAAAATACAAATTATCTTCGAATGTCATGTTTTACTAATGTTAACCCATGAAACTTAAAAATTCCCACATTTCTTTCCTTTCAATAGACTTATACCTCTAGTAAAGTAATGAGATAGTCTGGTATTTAATGGTAATAGCCAATGGTTTAGACAGGTTATACAGCTTGGTCTTCGGTCTCAAAGCCAAAATTATACCCTATCCTCTCATCACTAAAAGTAGCCTAATTGAGGAGCAGGGTGAACATTTATAAAAACATCAGGTAAATATATAAATAAATAAAATATAATTCTGTCTATTTCTATGAACCTCCTCTAGTGTCCAGGTGAGTTGCCAATGAAGGAATAAGATAGGCCAATAATAGTTTGTATAATAATGAAATTATTAAAATTCTACACTCACTTGGTCTAGATTTTTTATATCAACCCATCTCAAAATACATTTTGAAATATGACTCCAGATTGTTTCCTTATAAACTGTACTTTTTATCCTCTTCATTACTTAAGTATATAATCCCAACACTAAGTAAATGCAACTAGATTTCTTTAAATAATGAAAACAAAAAGGTCAGATCTCATCACTAGCAGCCACCATAGGACCAAAAGCACAGCAATCTTGATAAGCAAACCAGGATCCTTAGGTAGTAGGTTGGCCTGGGCACCAGCCACCCATTGAGATACTACCACTCGAAAGTTATTGGGTTCTTTGACTGGTCAGACAGTGCTACATTGGATTCCTCTCTCTCATTACTGCTCATTTTTCCTTTGCCTTCATATACACCAAATAGTCTGGCCTATTCTTTCCACATTCTCCTATGTCATCATACACCTAACAACACTGAGATTGCCAAACATTTCTTCGCTCAAGGGATTATCTACTGCACTGTAATTGTTCAGTGGCTACTTTCCTCTTGCTAAGGGTAGAAGAGACTCTTTAGCTATGGTAAGTAGCTCTTCTAAGAGAAGGATACTCCAAAATCAAACCATTGTTCTCTAGTCTTGGGTAGTGCCATAGCCTCTGTATCACGGTCTTCCACTATCTTGGCGTAGAGTTCCCTTGCTTGAAGGTACACTCGGGCACACTATTCTATCTTATTTCTTTTCCTTTTATTTTTTTAAGTTTTTAGTTTATATTTGAAAGATTTGTTTTAATGTTATTCCTGTTCTTAAAATATTTCATTTTAATTGTTCGTTACTTCTATTGTAGTATATTTCCTTATAGCATCCTGCTTTTCAACTAGGGTTGTAGCTTAGCAAGTAGTAATAATAATAATAATAATAATAATAATAATAATAATAATAATAATGTTTAGCAAATACCAGCTTTGTACGCCATTGAACTGCTGCCAAAACTCTTTCCAGGGAAAGATTTTTTCAATAATCAAGAGATGTAGCCACACTTATACCTTATAACCTCAGGTTCCCCAAAACCTACCTTAATTAATAGTGCTTGCAGTTCCTTTGTGTGTTTAATTGCACCCAAAAGAAGAATTGATTAGCTGTGAGATTTTTAAACGAAAGATTTTCCAAAGGTTCAAAACTCGAACCTTTTAGATATTGTAACACTGCATACTAATCCCAAAATATAGACTTGAATACTGGAGGTCCTTCAATATCACAAGCCCTAAATATATCCACTGTAATACCTGAAATGGACAGATTCAATCCGAGATGCTTGAGTGCACAATTAATCATGGATCCATATCACCTAACCTATAAGAGGTTACATACTTATAACTTAAAAGGCACACTTGCCACTTTTTATGGTCTAAAATGGGAAATTTAAATCAGAAGCATATCTCCCCACCAGCTGTCAAAACATATTCCTCAGGGTGGTGCTGTTTATTTTAACTTTTTCATATTTTTTTCTTTTGCTTCCTTTTTTGTTGAACCCTTCTTACCTCCCATAATCCACCATTTATCTTCCACTAATACAAATAATTTACATTAATTTCGATTACAAATTTAAATTAGAAATAAACTTATTTTATTTTTCTTTAGCAATACAAGTTGCAAACTACATTTTCTTCAGAACATGGTTCCCAACAGTGGAGCTTCAAATTTATGGCAGGCAAATGAAATTGAATGCAAAAAGTCTGGCTGGATCTACACCAGAGCGACAACCGGGTTTAAAGGTTTAAAGGGTTTAAAGGCAGCTCATGAATGGAAGAGGCAAGGGACAGTGACATTCCCCTAGCAATCAGGACAATGCCCAAGAGATTGACCATATTTTATATGATCATCGCCCAAGCCTCCTCTCCATTCAACCTAGGACCAGGGAGGGCCAGGCAGTGGCTGCTGTTGACTCAACAGATAGACCTATAGGCTCCCCTAAACCCCCCAACCTTAGCTCACAAGAGTGGTAAGGTTGCAGACACTAATGGAAGTAACGAGTCTGAGCGGGACTCAAACCCCCATCTGGCAAACACCGGACAGAGACGTAACTAATCAGGCCACAACAGTTTACCTCCTAACAGCTGGCATATCACTTCAATTATGACATCTGGCAGTGTAGATATTCTATGGTTCTTGAGCATATACTGTATTTGAGCATTCAATATTGTACTAGCTAACAAGTAAAAAAAGTTACTTGTACCATTTCAGTGTCTTAAGAGCACAATCAATAGATATTGTCATTACATCTGACTTGTCAACAAATTATTGTTATAATATATGACACATTAAGGTTTGGATATTTTTTCACTAGTAAGAGGCTCAACATTCTGGCTGAGAATCATGAGAGGCTTGCAATCAGATTTGGTTCCCCAGTGAAAAGCAATTACTGTACATTACTTGCTTGCTCATGTGTTACTTAATGATGGGGCGATGTTTGGCATGTTTTTCATTGTCTACTTACTAAACCACAGGCTCCTGTCTTTTTGGAATAAAAATAATGAAAGAGGGCTGGAGAGATATATCAATTATGCACAAATAATGCATAATTTTTTCAAGATAAGGCTCCAGTAAGGATTATCACTACACCGCAAGACAACCCCAAAGTATAGTCAAGTGACACTTCTGTTTCAGTACCAGTGTAGAGTATTAGATTTTAGACAAAACCAGTTTCACAGTCACATAAAACAAACATGTTAAATCTAAATCAGTGATGCTTGGAAAGAATGTCCTGTCTAATTGATATATTAGATCTCAAAAATTGAGGCTCTCATCAATGACAACTGAAAGGAAGACATAAAAAACTTCTTTGCTTTTATTTCTTATATGATTAATCACTGCATGAATTTTGTTTACCTTGCCTACTGTTGGTTAGCTATCCTTCGAGAACTTCAATATTATCAAAGGAGTGCAAAGCACATAAAACTTTATAATATGATTCACCAATATTACTTTAAAAAAATATCTATGATACTGTGATGTCATACTACTGATGTCCAGTGAGCGTTCACTGATATATACACTCCTTCAATAAAATGAAAGTAACAATTTACCTCCTCTGAAACTAGTTCCATTATAGAATCATTCGGAAATAAATTAAAATGACAAATTTTTAAGATAAATTTGTTATTTTCCTAACTATAGCAACCTGAGGCCTTTACAATATACATACATACATATACTAAGGCACTTCCCCCAATTTTGGGGGGTAGCCGACATCAACAAATGAAACAAAAACAAAAAAAGGGACCTCTACTCTCTACGTTCCTCCCAGCCTAACAAGGGACTTAACCGAGTTCAGCTGGTACTGCTAGGGTGCCACAGCCCACCCTCCACCATTATCCACCACAGATGAAGCTTCATAATGCTGAATCCCCTACTGCTGCTACCTCCGCGGTCATCTAAGGCATCGGAGGAAGCAGCAGGGCCTACCGGAACTGCGTCACAATTGCTCGCCATTCATTCCTATTTCTAGCACGCTCTCTTGCCTCTCTCACATCTATCCTCCTATCACCCAGAGCTTCCTTCACTCCATCCATCCACCCAAACCTTGGCCTTCCTCTTGTACTTCTCCCATCAACTCTTGCATTCATCACCTTCTTTAGCAGACAGCCATTTTCCATTCTCTTAACATGGCCAAACCACCTCAACACATTCATATCCACTCTAGCTGCTAACTCCTTTCTTACACTCGTTCTCACTCTCACCACTTCGTTCCTAACCCTATCTACTCGAGATACACCAGCCATACTCCTCAGACACATCATCTCAAAAATATTCAATTTCTGTCTCTCCATCACTTTCATTCCCCACAACTCCAATCCATACATCACAGTTGGTACAATCACTTTCTCATATAGAACTCTCTTTACATTCATGCCCAACCCTCTATTTTTTACTACTCCCTTAACTGCCCCCAACACTTTGCAACCTTCATTCACTCTCTGATGTACATATGCTTCCACTCCACCATTTGCTGCAACAACAGACCCCAAGTACTTAAACTGATCCATCTCCTCGAGTAACTCTCCATTCAACATGACATTCAACCTTGCACCACCTTCCCTTCTCGTACATCTCATAACCCTACTCTTACCCACATTAACTCTCAACTTCCTTCTCTCACACACTCTTCCTAATTCTGTCACTAATCGGCCAAGCTTCTCTTCTGTGTCTGCAACCAGTACAGTATCATCCGCAAACAACAACTGATTTACCTCCCATTCATGGTCATTCTCGTCTACCAGTTTTAATCCTCGTCCAAGCACTCGAGCATTCACCTCTCTCACTACTCCATCAACATACAAGTTAAACAACCACGGCAACATCACACATCCCTGTCTCAACCCCACTCTCACCGGAAACCAATCACTCACTTCATTTCCTATTCTAACACATGCTTTACTACCTTTGTAGAAACTTTTCACTGCTTGCAACAACCTTCCACCAACTCCATATAACCTCATCACATTCCACATTGCTTCCCTATCAACTCTATCATACGCTTTCTCCAGATCCATAAACGCAACATACACCTCCTTACCTTTTGCTAAATATTTCTCGCATATCTGCCTTACATTGAAAATCTGATTCATACAACCCCCTACCTCTTCTAAAACCACCCTGTACTTCTAAAATTGCATTCTCTGTTTTATCCTTGATCCTATTAATCATTACTCTACCATACACTTTTCCAACTACGCTTAACAAACTAATACCCCTTGAATTACAACACTCATGCACATCTCCCTTACCCTTATATAGTGGTACAATACATGCACAAACCCAATCTACTGGTACCATTGACAACACAAAACACATATTAAACAATCTCACCAACCATTCAAGTACAGTCACACCCCCTTCCTTCAACATCTCAGCTCTCACACCATCCATACCAGACGCTTTTCATACTCTCGTTTCATCTAGTGCTCTCCTCACTTCATCTATTGTACTCTCTCTCTCATTCTCATCTCCCATCACTGGCACCTAAACACCTGCAAAAGCATTTATATCTGCCTCCCTATTATCCTCAACATTCAGTAAACTTTCAAAATATTCCGCCCATCTTTTCCTTGCCTCCTCTCCTTTTAACAACCTTCCATTTCCATCTTTCACTGTCTCTTCAATTCTTGAGCCAGCCTTCCTTACACTCTTCACTTCTTTCCAAAACTACTTCTTATTCTCTTCATATGAATGACCCAATCCCTGACCCCACCTCAGGTCAGCTGCCCTCTTTGCCTCACGTACCTTGCGCTTTCCACATTTTTCTCTTTATATTTTTCATACTTCTCTATACTATTACTCTGCAGCCATTCTTCAAAAGCCCTCTTTTTCTCTTCCATTTTTACCTTCACTCCTTCATTCCACCATTCACTGCCCTTCCTCATGCTGCCTCCAACAACCTTCTTTCCACACACATCACTTGCAATCCCAACAAAATTTTCTTTTACTAACTTCCACTCCGCCTCTAAATTGCCAGTTTCTCTTACTTTCACTTCGTCATAGGTCATTTTCAACCTTTCCTGATATTTACTTTTTACCCCCGGTTTTATTAGCTCTTCAACCCTCACTAGATCCCTTTTACATCCACCTACTCTATTCCCCCGCTCTTTTGCTACAACTAATTTTCCTTCCACCAAAAAATGATCAGACATACTGTTAGCCATACCCCTAAGCATGTGCATGTCTTTCAATATTCCAAACATTCTTTTAGTTATCAACACATAATCCATTAATGCCCTTTCTACTACTCTTCCATTTGCCACTCTTACCCATGTATACTTATTTTTATCTTTCTTTTTGAAAAAGCTATTACTTATCACCATCTCTTGCTCAACACACATATCTACCAGTCTCTCACCACTCTCATTTTCACCTGGTACGCCATACTTCCCAATGACACCTTCTACCTCTCCAGCGCCCACTCTAGCATTTAAGTCACCCATGACAACTACATGATTCCTTCTACCCAATCCTTCTACACACCTAGTTAACTCATTCCAGAACTCATTCCGCTCTTCTTCACTTTTATCACTACCTGGCCCATACGCACTGACAAACGCCCAACATTCCCTACCCAACCTAACCCTTACCCACATTAACCTAGATGATATCTCCTTCCATTCCACTACTTTACCTGTCATCTATTCACTCAGCAATAAAGCCACACCCTCTCTCACTCTTCCCCTTTCAATCCCAGACACTCTACCAGACATTTCACCAAACATCACTTCACCCTTTCCTTTCATCTTCGTCTCACACAAGGCCAATACATCCATCCTTCTATTCCTAAACATACTTCCAATTTCACATCTTTTACTCTCAATATGAGAATGGATAATAGTGAAGCTGGAACATAGCAGTTAAAACTTTAACGAGGTGTAAACAACCGGTAGGTAGTTTACCTGTCGGTGATGGGGAGGCAACCGCCTCCCCTTAAACACATTGTAATCTTGCTTGGATTGCTGCTGAAAGTTATTCTGGGAGTTAGAGATGGCAGAAAAGTTTGAGTAAAGGACTCAGGATTGTATAATCAAGAAAAATACAAATTATCTTAAAAATTTGTCATTTGTTCCATTCCAAATACAAACCATCTTCCTTTACTACAGGACAATCATCCTTAAGAGGGAGAAAGTCCCCGTTCCAACATACTGGAAAACCAAACCGGAAACCACAGTCTTTAGCATCGAAAATGCTAAAGTCTGTGTTTCAACACCCCGGATTCACAATATATTATTCATGGCTCATGTAAAGAAGGGTTAACTTGAGCTAGACCTCTCTGTGCTGATAACCAAGAGGAATTGACTTAGAAGGCCATAATAAAGAGATTATAGGGCTTGCTTGGTCACATGTCATCCCCCTCATCAGGAATGTAGGGAAAAGATTCTCCAGTGCATACTCACAAGGTGGCTGAAAGCAAAATGAGCTTACCTATCTAAAGTCAAGTCCGGCTGATAAGGATTCCGAGACTTTACACCAAGAGAAGGGAAAAGAAGGCCAGTCACTTCTCACTTTCACCTTAGGCTTATACGTAACCTCAGCCTTTGATCTACAGATACTGGTCCAGTAAAAGAGCCAAGGTAGCTAAATCACCTATTGAGCAGCTAGAACAAGACCTAGGATGAAAGTATCCATGGTCCTGTGAATCACATCCTGCATGTCATGGGATGTGAAGGCAGTCTTTCTTTTTCAGACCCCTGCCCAAAGATCCTGCAACACAGAGAAGTTCTTTTTATGAGCTAAAGACGCAGCAACGCCTCTGATGTTGTGAACTTTGACCCGAGGTTCCATTACCAATGGAGACCCAAAATAACGAGGGATTACTTCTCTTAACCAGGAGGTGTTTCTGGTGATCTTGTTCCCCCCATACTAATGAAGAGGTTTTGCAGTGAGACCTGGTATGTTTCACATAGCACCTCAGTGCCCTTACAGGACATAGCAGCAGCTGATCCAGATCCTTGGTTACCTCACTAAGACTAGAAATCAGGAAATACAAACAAATCAGGTCCAAGGAAAATGGCTTCTGCATTTTAGCCACAAACTCAGGGACACAGCTTGGAGACCTTCCTCCACCCCTTTGAATAGGTGATGTTGCCAGAATTCTCTTAGCTGGAAGAAGATATATCTACCCCATTATGTTTAAAGAATTGTCTTAAGGCTGAGTGATAGCCTTTTACCGCTGAAACGGAGCAGAGTTTCTCCTCATGGGAGTAATAAAAATATCCTGACATGGAGCTGCCGTAGATGTGGAAGGTATGGGAGCTCCCTTGGAGTTCCTGACAGAGGATGGAGAGTCTGCATACCACTCTCAATATGGCAAAATCAGTACTATCAGAATCATTAGCAGATTTGGTGTTGATTGGACTCTTCTCATGATTCAGAACGGCAGCAAAGCATAGGCGTAGAAGCCGTCACAGGGATGCTGAAACACATACTCGAATGCTGCTGAAAGATCTGGAACTGGAGGGCAACACACTGGTATCTTCCTTTTCAACGACATAGTGAAAAGGGCAATCGTCAGGGAGCCCCATAAAGTCATGAATTCCGTCGCTATCTGAGGACATAAAAACCATTCATCGCCAACAATCTGCGTCCTCCTGCTCAGTTTGTCTGCTATTATATTTCTTTCTCCAGGAGTAAAGTGGGCCAAAAGGGATTGAATTGGCCCTCACCCATTCTAGGGTCTTTACTGCAAGTTAACACAAGCGGTGAACATAGTTCCACCCTTTGCAAATGTAAGACACTACGGAGGTGGTATCATTCATCAACACCCCTAAGTGTCCTTTAGAAGAGGCCAAAATTCCTGAAGGGCCAACCAGGCAACCATCAGTTCTAATACAGTATTACCTTGACATATGAGCACTCCAACATACAAGCATTACCAGATACAAGCTAGCCTCCGAGCAAAATTTTGCACTGAGATACAAACACAATCTTGAGATACGAGCATGCTTACAGATAATAACACTAGGTGGCCGAGCATTTGGGAGAGCTCCAACCCCACATCACTTACTCATTTCACGTGATCATCGAATTTAGCACACGTCTCTCATACCGTCTTTGTATTATTTACATGATTTTAACAGTATATTTGTGAACATTTTTCAAAATAAGTGGTGGATCCTCAGAAAGAGTGATAAAGTTGGTAGTGGAAAAAAAAATGCAATATGATGATAGAGGTGAAGCATGAAATTATCAAGAAACATGAGCATGGTGTCCATGTAAGTTAGCATGCCATTTCGATCCAAATAAATTGAAGATATGTACAATCCTCAAACAGTAAAAATAAATGCAAATCAAAAAAGTAAAAGAAATAGATAAAAATACAGTGGTACCTTTACATACGAATTTAATCCGTTCCACAACCGACTTCGGATGTAGAAAATGTTCGGATGCAGAAATGAATTTTCCCATAAGAATACATTGAAATAGGATTAATCCATGGTTGAGCCCAAAAACCTATGATAACTCCTTAATAAATTACTACACATAATTACACATGACAATATGCACTCTAAATTAGGTAATAGACATGTAAAAAAGAATAATTATCAAAAAATAATAAATAAGAAATGGGTTTTTGGCGTCACTTTACCTTAGAAACTCCAGCGCAGGTATTGGTCTTGCTACGCAGAGAGGAGATGGATGGGTGGCGAGGAGGTAGAGAGGGTGACTACGATAAACGTACACTACCGTAACTTATTCTAACTTACACTAAGTGAACTTTAACCTGACTTAGCTTATTTACTTTTTTTTTATTTTTATATTTTATATTTTTTTTTTACATTTTCTTTTTTTCTTTTTGATGATTAATTTTAATCACTTTCACTCTCTCCACTTAAAATCGATTGAATTTTTTTCTCTTCACTCTTTGCCGTTTTCTTTGAACCACTTCCTTCCTCTTCATCACGAGTTCGCTTTGTAGTTTTTTTAAAGAAGCTATCGATAGAAAGTTGCTTGGTACGGCTTTTCAGAATGTTTCGAAAATGAGTTAGGCAAACATCATCGAACTGCGCAACTACACGACAAACCTGCAATTTTTTTGGATGGTATTTGTCGGTGAAGTCGACGTCTTGATATTTTCCTAACATCTCATTATTTGCGCCGAACCTAACACATGTTCTACCTCCTCGATCCCTTCCTCGTCATCACTCATGTGCTCAGACATAGCATGGAGTTCCTTGAGCTCCTCTGTGGTAAGTTCGTCGTGATGTTCGGTGACGTGTTCCGTGATGTCATCTGCGTCGACCTCCAGACCCATGGACTTGCCAAGGGAGACGATTTCCTCTACGTCTTCCGCTGCACCCACCACGGGATCAGGTTCGGGGTCAAAACCCTCGAAATCTCGGGGAGAAACTGCATCAGGCCACAGCCTCTTCCAGGCAGAAGTCAGTGTCCGTCGAGTTACTCCCACCCAAGCCTGATCTATGATCTTCAAGCAGTGCACGATGTTAAAGTGGCTTTTCTAAAATTCACGCAAAGTTAAGTTTGTGCTTTGCGTGACATTAAAGCACTGTTTGAATAGGTGCTTGGTGTAGAGCTTCTTGAAATTCGAGATGACTTGCTGGTCCATGGGCTGGAGGATAGAGGTGGTATTCGGTGGAAGATACAGCACCTTTATGAACTTGAATTCTCTGAAGATATCATCTTCAAGTCCGGGGGGGGGGGGGGGGGGTGAGCGGGTGCATTGTCAAGGCATAGCAGGCACTTTAAAGGCAATTTCTGCTCATGAAGATACTTCTTCACAGAAGGACCGAAAACTTGGTTAACCCATTGCACAAAGAACTGCCTAGTGACCCAGGCCTTCGAGTTGGATCACCAGAAAACATGAAGCTGGTCCTTATCCACATTCTGTGCCTTAAAGGCCCTAGGGTTCTCAGAATGGTAAACCAGTAAGAGCTTGACTTTAAAGTCCCCGCTAGCGTTGGCACATAGGGCAAGAGTCAACCGATCCTTCATTGGCTTATGCCCAGGCAATTTCTTCTCTTCGGCGGTGATGTAGGTTCGACTGGGCATCTTCTTCCAAAACAGCCCGGTTTCATCACAATTAATCACCTGCTGCTCTACGTAGCCTTCTTCCTGCACGGTCCTTTCAAAGCTCTTCACAAAGTCAACTGCAGCCTCTGTGTCCGCACTAGCAGCCTCTCCGTGGCGAACAACTGAATGAATCCCGGACCGTTCCTTAAATTTCTCAAACCAGCCACGAGATGCCTTGAAATCGTCTGAGGAAGGTTCGGTTGAACTCTCCCCAGCATCACCACCAGAGCTCGCCTCCTTCAAGTCCGTGAGGATGGCGTGCGCCTTCTCACAGATGATAGTTTCGGTGATGGTGTCGCCAACAATCTCTCTGTCCTTGATCCAGATTAGCAGAAGTCGTTCCATCTCTTCAATGATAGGGCTACGACGTTTTGAAATGATGGTGATCCCCTTAGGTTTCACTGCTTTAATGGCTTCTTTCTGTTTCAAGATTGTCGAGATCGTCGACATATTTCGGCCATATTCTTTTGCAAGTTCACTCACGCGGACGCCACGCTCATGTTCTTCAATAATTTCTTGCTTTACTTCTAAAGAAAGCATTTTCTTCTTCCTTTTCTCACCACTAGCACTACCACTTGCGAAACTAAGCCTTTTAGGACCCATGCTTTACGTAAAAAAACGTAAAAGGATGTACCCAAAAAATCATGATTAAAATACAGTTACTGTAATAGCAGAACGCACAGCGCACAACCACACGAAGCCGACGAGAACAGAGGAATGACCCAAGCCATGCTAATTGAGGGTCCCTCCGAGGTCGAAGTGCTGCCTTCTATCGGCGGAAATAAAAAATACATCCGGCGCTATGAGTACCGTCTACACGTACGGGTATTGTTTACTTCGGGTGTCGAAAAAAAATTCGGGTGTAGAGTAGGAACGTGTTCGAAATGTACTTCGCGTGTCGAAAAATTCGGATACAACCGGTACGACGAAAATTGCTTACATCGTGTGTCGAAATAAAATTCGGGTGTAGAGTAAAAAAATTGCTCGCATTTTACTTCGGATGTTGGAAAATTCGGATTTAGATACGTTCGTGTGTAGAGGTTCCACTGTAAAGTTTAAAAAATTAAGGCAAGTTCAGTTAACTTCATTTTAAGCTCAAGTGTTGCGCTAAGTGTAAGGAACAGTAAATACTTTATGGTGTCATCCAAATATCTCTCTCCTTTCCTTCCTCACTCCCTCATCCTTCGCACACACCACCATTAGCTGCTATCGTCGGTCTCGCATGTAAGAACTCCATATTAATACGTATCACATTTTATTGCATATCACAGTAATTATTTATACCATTTTGTGAGTGTATGTGAAGTATGGCTATAATGTATAGTATAGTAATTAAAACATGTTTTTTCCATTATTATTATAATTGATTTGGGTGTTTTTAGAGGCCGAGAATGGATTAAATTTTTTTCAGTTATTTTATATGGGAAAAATTGAATTGAAATACAAGCTAATTGACCTATAAGATAGGCCAAGGAACGAATTATACTCGTATCTCAAGATATTACTGTACTTTTATGTGTCCTTGGTATTCTAGTGCTGACCAAGTTCCCGACGTCAAGTGCTCATCTCGATGAACCCCCCATCTTCTGTTCAAGATGTCTGTGAATAGTCTGAACTCTAGGAGAGGATGACAGAGGACATCCTCTTCTGAGGTTTTCTTTCCACAGCCGCCATCGATGGTCCTCTTTGGATCATGCTCCAATGGGAATCTCAGCCTATGGATCGTCCAAATGCTGGGACCACGATGATGTGAGGATATAAAAATGCTGGGACCATGATAATGTGAAGATATACTGCAGGTTTCTTATGTTAAGTCTTACTCCTGGTATGAGACGCTTCAAGATTGCTAGATGGCCTAGCAGCCTCTGCCACCAAAGAGCTAGTAACTGTGAACACAGAAGAAAAGGAAGAGCTACCTTTTAGAGCCAAAAAATCCTACCTTGGGAGGAGAAGTCTTTCTCCTGTCTCGAGTTGATCTCCATCCCTAGGTAGAAGAGGTTCTTCACTTGGTTTATCAAGACTAGGATCAGCCAATCATCCAGGTACCTGAGCAGGCAAATCCTGTTGGCGTGGACCCAGGATGACAACCATTCGTAAGCAGAGGGCATTGAACTGGTACACCCTGTTGTTGACTGCTACTCGCAGATACCTTATGGAAACCAGATGGATTGGGACCTAAAAGTATGTATCTTCCAGGTCCAGCATGATCATGAAGTCCCCTGGTCTGACGGCTTGAATTACTGTGACTGCCGTCTCCATTCTGAACTGCGTCTGCCAGATGCAAAGGCTCAGAGCCAAGAGGTCAATGACTGGTCTCCAGCCTCCAAACGCTCTTCTTACAAGAAAGAGTCGACTGTAGATGCTGAGAGACCCTGTCCTCAACTTCCTGAGAAGCATTTTTGTTGATCAACTTCTGCACCTACTGTAGTAACACCAAGTACAGTATTCTTAAGACCCGACGATGAGATGATGACATCACTGGGGTTGCAATTAAGAGGAGGAGAGTTGGAGAAAGGGAGGTATCCAGATTGCAGGACCTGGACTGTTCAATCCTCCGCTATGTGAAACCACCACCTCCTCCAATTCCTTTGAAGGCATCCCCCCACCAGTAATAGAGGGGGGAAATCCCCCTACTAGCGAGATCACTTACCTCTTCCCTTACATCACGGGATAGCCTTGGCTATTCTGGGAAGGAACAGAAAGAGGTTTCTTCAGGATGGACTAGGTCTGCAGTCCTCCCTTCTACGAAGGTTTTCTAGATTGCGACGACTGCCCTAGAGTTCTGGGTTGACCTGATGAGGACCTGAGGCTGCTTAAAGAAGACATCTCTCTGCATGCTCAAATCCTGTGACTCCTGCTTCTCTCCTCCAATTCTCCGCTGTTGAGATGATCTCATCTGGAGGAGAGAGAGTAGGATGATCCATCAATATATTTCTCAGGTGTAATACCTTTTCCTTGTCAATCCTCACATGCAGCCTGAAGGTCACAGCCTCCCACCACTTCAGGACTCAGTTAGTTCACTGGTTGGAATTCTGACTTCAAGAATTCAACAGCCTTGGTGCCTGTGAAGACCTGCTTTTCCTTAGGGCCTGTTAAATCTTCAGTACTGTATCTACCAGATACCAGACCGTAGCCAACCAGTGGTCTATCCAGGAAGCTGCCTGAAGCATTCATAGCTCTAGCATTCATGCTTACAGCTTGTTTCAGAGAAGTTGACAACGAACAACGCAAACCTTTCTGCCGAGCATCCTGGAGTGAGTCTAGCCACTGCTGGGTCTAAAGGGAAAGAAGATGGACTCACCTTCATTATTCTAGTATTTTTCTGCTTAGGGAGGGAAGCCAGAAACCGACGAGAGGGTTTCCCAGACTTATCCTTGGCCAAGGTTGACAAAAGCAGTTCCTGTCCTGGCTTAGAGATGGGTGGAGCATGGCACAAAAGGTCAATAGCCGTTCTCTTTCCTCTTGGGGGAAAAAGTTGAGGCCTCTTCGAAGCCATTCACAAAACGAATATGCTGCAAAACCCTTAAAAAAGTTGACTCAGTAAAAGGAATCTTGGTTCCTGCTGGGGAAGTCAGCTCCCCTATGATTCAAATGAATTTTTCTTTTGGGCTTCTTAATCTGGGAAGTCTTCCTTCCTATGGTGCTGCAATTCATGATTCTTTATCCTCAGCAGAGAGGTCAGGAAAGACAAAGGGCTCTTATCTTGATAGGAGATCTTCAAAACTAGAAGCTGGTCTTAAAGTCTCAGGTCATTCAAGGGAGCCTTCTTCCGAATGGGCTTAGTATCCTTCTGCACTTTCCTATTAGCTCATGCAGTAGGGGAAAGAGAAACTCTGAGTGGGGATCCTGGTGTCCCCTCTTGGGGGAGTTATATGAATCTTATCTCTGAAACGCCTCCTGTAGCGTACATCTGACCTTGAAAAATTAAGGGGAGGCCGAGGCAAAGCAGCTGGACAGCAAAAGATGTGAGGCCACTCTCATTCCATCCCTAGAGGGGTATGAATCGACAAAGTCCTGCGAGTCTTGTAGTCGGACAGCACAAGCTAAGGAGAACTTCTCCACTGTTAAAGAAATCTTTGAAGGCTACACGATCGAGATATCATCTGGAGAAGCAGTGCATGACGGAATCCCACCTTTGAAGAAAAGCACTTCACCTCTTGCAGGAGAAGCGTCCTTACAAGACCTTTACGAGGGGCAGTAAATTCGGTTGACTGAGGAAAGCTGGTTGGTCATTGTCCTGAAATGAGTTGAAGTCCAGGCGTGAAGAGTGCCTTGCGCAAGAGCTAGGAGGGTGCTTGTGATAAAAAGATAGTGAGCACTCGGTATCTTCAACACAAGAGCGATCCAGAGATTGATTACGCCACAGTGAGTGCCTAGAAGTAGATAAAGAGGGCAAAACACCCCTGGTGGAGCACAATGGAGAAACGCGACTGGAGAGTGAGGGCGAAGCGCAATTTGAGAGTGAAGGTGAGGAGGGACTGAAGCAAGATGGCAAAGCATGATTGGAGTGCAGAGGGGAAGATTGCCTGGAGCGTGACAGAGAAGAGTGCTTGGAGTGCAAGGGTGAGACAGGTGGCTAGAGTCTGAAGAGGAGTGCCTGTGAGCATGTCAACGAGGTAGGATGACGATTCCTCTTCCCACAAAGCGAGATCTTCCCAAGGAAAGATCTGTAGTGCTGGCACAATCTACGAGGAGACCCACAAGAGATGGGACAAGAGGGCTTTGTGGGCACTAGGAGGAAGACAATCTCAAAAGATGAGCAAGAGCAGGCGAAACAGAAGAACGAAGAGAGCATGACTCGGCCATCTTCAAAGCTCCTTTAGAACTACCAGAGGGACGGCAATGTGAGGAGAAATCCTGACTAAGCAGGCTCTGCATCTAGAATATCTATCGGGCTAAATTATAAAAGAGGGCGAAGGTCTGGTAGGCTAAGGTCTAGCAGAAGGTGACGCCCTACGAGAGGCTGGTCTACGATCTCCATCTGAGATGGAGATATTATGTCGAGGCTGAGGAAAAGCCTGTCAAATAGGCTACAAAGAACTATGAAGGTCCAACATGGAAGACCTCAAAGAGCGACGAGAGCTGATGATGAAGACCTTCTGATAGGTAAGGATGTATGCTGTTGAAGGGACGGGATGACCTGCATCTGAGAAGACATCACTGGGGCAGAGACCTCTGGGTGATGTTTCTCTTCCAGGAACTTATGGAGATTCTCCTTCAAAGGGGGGTCCTGAATGCCTAAGGAAGGACAAAGCACTTGTGAAGTCTCAGCTCTGTAACACAAAGAAGAAGGTGGGTTTCCCCGGGGAGAAGGTGCTGCCATTTTGATAAGGGAAAAGGCGCTTCTGTTTCGCTAAGGGAAACAACAGGGTCTCCTTGCTCTTAAGCTTCTCCAAGCGTTAAACGGCCATCACTCTTACTCGAGTGGCCCTCTGGAGGAGGCAACTAGAGAATTGTTTGAAGTTCCAGGGGAAGAAAAAGTGGCCCTGGACTTCTTAGAGTTTGAAGACGACCCTAAAGACGAAGAAGCATTCTTGAACTTCTTTTTTTCCTCCTCCTAAACAATACTTACTGGGTGGATGGCCAATCCCTATAACCATTGCATGGAGAGGCCTCAGAACTCACATGGCCTCTGCAAGTCCGGTACAGCCTGTGAGGATCTACCTTTAAACTACTAAACTGAGAGTCATGGGTGGGACCTCGGGACATGTCTGCATGACGAGTAGAGGGGAAGAGAAATACGATAATGAGCAAGCTGGTAAAAAAAAGAGGATATAATGAAAAAGTTCTCACAGAAACTTCAAAAGTTTTCCAAGCAGAGAGAGCACTTCTCTGATGGCTGGAATCCAAGTTTAGTTACAAGAGCTAGAGGTGCCTCTCTGCCACCGAAAGGTAAACTACGTCCCAGTTGTTTACACCTCGTAAAAGTTTCAACTTTTGTGTTCCAGCTTTGCTGTTATCTATTCTCCTACAGCAAAGGATGATGGTTAGTATTTGTGTTGGAAAAAATAACTCTTACAATTAGTTCCTTCAAAATCATCCACCTTTTTTCTTGATAAACTTTCATTAAAAGTCAGAGGTGTCAGATAGGAAGGTATTAACATCAATCCACTGCTACCTACGATCAGTTAATATGACATTTCTGAATTGGCCCTACCACCCTGACCACCCATTCCTCTCCTCCATGCAGTTTTTCAAAATGGACAACATATTTGCCTTCCTCTTGTAGGCGTTGGTGACAAGAGATTGGGTGGGGGTTATCAGATGAGATGAGGGGGATCATCAATATCGAGAGAAACACTGAATTGTTATCTCTTCTTCTCTTTCTGATCAATAATAAAGCCCTGATGTTGGAGATGGTGTTGGTGAGTGTTACAGAAGAGAGATATCTGTGGAAGTGGAGGCTACATCTCCAATAGCTAGAACTTCCTTACTTGCTGAAACTACTACTCCACATCCATCTATAGATTCATCACTGACAACTTTCTGTAAATATATGGACCAGCTCCGATCGACAATGCCACATAAACCTCCTGGAGTTTGAAGGCAGCCTTTCTAGCCCTTCAACACTTCCAACAGCTCCTTTCAGGTCACTCACTGTTGATGAGCCACAACACGAATGTAGTAGCATACTTAAAGGAGGTACCTACTCAAAACAACTGTGCCATCTAGCTGTCAAGATTCTGTAATGGACAAAGATAAACAGATCTCACTTTTAGCCTGATTCATTCAAGGCAAAAAAAACATCTTAGCATATAATTTGAGCAGGAAAACTCAGATAGTTGGGTCCGACTGATCTTCGGATCCTTGAATAGTAACTAAAGTCCTGGTATTGTGATGTTCACCTCTAATAAACCTGCCAATGTACAGCTCTCCTGCACTAAATCCGCTGGTAGTATTCCAGGATGCATTCCAACATCCTTGGGATAACCTAGAGGTCTACACATTCCCCCTATTCTGCCTGATCCGGTGGCTCAACAAAAAACACGATTGTCTTCCAACCTATCAATGACACTAATAGCTCTGCTATGGCAACACATAGATTGGTATGTGGAGCTTCAGCTGCTGCCGACAGAGTTACCCCCTTTATAAGACATTGGACATCGACCCTATGCAAAGATCTATCACAGCGCAGTTACATCCCTACTAATTCACACTTGAAGGATATGCAGCATTTCTTCATTCACAAAGGGGTTTTTGAGACCTATGGTGAAAAGAATTTATGAATACCTCAGGAGGTCCTCTATCACAGTGGGCAATA
The DNA here is from genome assembly GCF_036898095.1 of Palaemon carinicauda. Taxonomy (NCBI): domain Eukaryota; kingdom Metazoa; phylum Arthropoda; class Malacostraca; order Decapoda; family Palaemonidae; genus Palaemon; species Palaemon carinicauda. The sequence goes on from NC_090725.1 coordinate 185,818,055, forward strand.
GTTTGTGGTTGGTGTAGTGGGAGTGTCTTGGTCTCTCCTACAAAATCTCCCATTCAAGGGGATGGGAGCATGTTACTCTCATTTTCGTCCCTGAATTTATTGTAAAGACTCGTATACGGGCTGTCGCAGACTCTAGGTTTAGGGCCTTCCGGGTTGCAAGTCTTTGGGAAGTAACCGATAATATGGATCAACTATTACCATATCCTGTGAGGGCACTAAGGCGCTATCTCCATGCATACATCATGAACTTGCCCACAAAACAGTCAGCTGCTTGTTAGTACGGGCAGGGTCAAAAGGATTACCAAAAGCAATGTTTCTTCCTGGATTAGGCAGGTTATTCACCAAACACTCTTGTTTTCCTCATCACCCAGGAAAGCGATCCAGAGCTCATGATGCCAGGGATATCGGCACATCAATGGCATTCAGAAGGAATTTTTCTGTGGAGCAAGTGTTGCAAGCAGGCAGGCATGTGGAAATGCCAAACTATCTTCACCACCCAATATCTGCAAGACGTGACACACAGGTCCCTAAATACATTCTCTCTAGAACCTGTGGTGGGTGCTCATCAAGTGGTCTAGCTGTAATTTCTCTTACAGGATAAATAGCAGTCAGTCAAAGGCAGAAGTTATGGTTTCAAACTGGGATGAATGTAAAGAAATGACTGCCCTTTACTTTTCTCAATATTCCCCTTTCTTGGGGCACAGCATCCAAGGCCATGCTAGCTGGCTCCCATGGAGTGAAGGTAAATCCCATTTTGCAGGTTGCCTGAATATATAGACTATCTGTTCCCAAACAAATATATTCCATTAAATCCCCCAATCTCCTCATGAGGACTAGTTGGGTTACCTATGTCTCTGTGTGTACTTGAACAATTCTTAGTTTATACGTAACAGATGTAGTCACAGAGTGGATCCCCACTAACTGTCCATTATTGCATATCTCAACCACCCGTTGAGATACTACCGCTAGAGTGTTATGGGTTCCTTTGACTGGCCAGACAGTACTATATTGGATCCTTCTCTCTGGTTACAGTTCATTTTCCCTTTGCCTACACATACACCGAATAGTCTGGCCTATTCTATACAATATTCTCCTCAGTCCTCATACACCTGACAACACTGAGATTAAGGGGTTAACTACTGCACTGTAATCGGTCAGTGGCTACTTTCCTCTTGGTAAGGGTAGAAGGGACTCTTTAGCTATGGTAAGCAGCTCTTCTAGGAGAGGGACACTCCGAAATCAAACCATTGTTCTCTAGTCTTAGGTAGTGCCATAACCTCTGTACCATGGTCTTCCACTGCCTTGGGTTAGAGTTCTCTTGCTTGAAGGTACACTTGGCCACACTGTTCTATCTTGTTTCTCCTCCTCTTGTTTTGTTAAAGTTTTTATAGTTTATAAAAGAAATATTTATTTTAATATTGTTGCTGTTCTTAAAACAATTAATTTTTTTCCTTGTTTCCTTTCCTCACTGGGCTGTTTTCCCTGTTGGAGCCCCTGGGCTTATAGCATCCTGCTTTTCCAACTAGGGTTGCAACTTAGCAAATAATAATAATAATAATAATAATAATAATAATAATAATAATAATAATAATAGGCTATCGACCACTCTGTTATTATCAAACCAAGGTGTCAGGAAACCCATGCCAAGTTCTTAAGTTCAGATGGGGCAATACCAAGGCAAAGTTTTCAGCTAGTTGAATGGACTTTCTTCTACCTATAGGTGAGTCTCCTATATAGAGAATGAAGGTTTATTTTAAGGTTTATATTTGTTTCGGAACAAATGACAAATCTGGAAATCATTTGTATTTTTTCTAACTATACAAACCTGAAGTTCTTTACACATACTGTACTTGTCCCAATCTCCCTCCTCCAGCAAGTTCTGCATACAATCAAAAGTGGTCAAGATAGTGAGTGTGTGGTGGGCCGGGCTTCTCCCTGCTACCCAAACTACTGCAGGGAGATTGTTGCCACCTTAAAGTTTATATGGCCATTAAACCAGCTCGCACTAAATCTAATTCCTATATAAGGAACTTTGGGTTTGCATAGTTAGGAAAAATACAAATGACATCCAAATTTGTCATTATCCAAAGTCAGAAATATTTATCTAAACAAGTAAGGTAATCCACGATCACTTTCAAATCCTGATGGCCTACAAATGTCTCTTCTATAAGACTAGAAATAACTACTAAAGAATCCCTACAGGAGATGTTTTCAAAATTACTTACTGCTTTCTCACCTGCAAACAGCTTTTCTTAATAAACCAGCTTGCAAACCTTACATTTAAAGATTTTCTATTACTAGCATTAATGATATGCTCAACTGAGGAGATTAAATTGCGATCTCAGAAAAAAATGTAATTCGTCTGAAGGCAGAATGTCCTAGTAATATGGAAGGCTTTAACACTAAATGAGAACTGCAATTACAAGCCTTTATTTACATTTGAGATCATTTTTTTATCTTATCCAAAACGAAATGGGAAAATTTAGGTGCATAAATTCTCTTGAAAATACATCTCCAAAGCCTTAAAAGAACAAACATCGAAGAGTTTACCCTGAACATGTTACAGTATATTTCTCAGCAACAATTTTCTTGCTGAAGAAGACATACCTCTAGCATTTGGATATCTTCATCTTCCTGTTCAGAAGGATAAACCAAGACATTACTTACTGGGTTACCCATTCATCTAAATCTATGTACAGGAATTGCAGCTCAGTTATGTTTTCAACGGACTTGTTTTGGAAGATGAGGTACTAGTGCCTACATTTACGCTATTTAGAGATAACCTGTGATCAGCTATTGGCTGAGGTTGCATGCATATACAGTGATACCTCTACATACGATCTTAATTCGTTCCGTGAGCTGCTTCGTATGTTAAAACGATCGTATGTTGGAGCAAATATTCCCATAAGAATACAGTACACTGTAATTTGTTTAATTCGTTCCTCAGCCTAAAAACCCATGATAACTCCTTAATAAATTGCTACACATAATTACACACAATATTAATACAATTGAATAATACAGAAATATCTAAAAAAGAATAACAATAAAGAAATAATAAATAAAAAGGGGTTTTTATTGACACTTTACCCTAGAGACAGGCCAGCGCAGGAGGAGACGGAAGATCAGCGAGGAGGTAGAGACGGCGACTGCGATAACGTACCGTAACTTACTCTAACTTACACTACGTGAACTTTAACCTAACTTAGCTTATTTCTTCTTTTTTTTATTTTTATATTTTATATTTTTTTTTACATTTTATTTTTCTTTTCTATTCTTAATTTGCATCACTTTCACTTGATTCGGTCTTACTTTTCTTTGCTTCACTTTCTTTCTCTTCATCAAGATCACAAGACCGCTTCGTAGATTTTTTAAAGAAACTATAGAGAGAAAGTTGCTAGGTACGGCTTTTGAGAATTTTTCTAAAATGTGTTAAACAAACATCATCGAACTGCGCAACTACACGGCAAACCTGAAGATTCTGTGGGTGATGCTTATCGATGAAATCAACCATGTGTTGATGATATGCCAACATCTGTTTTATTTCAGCCGAACTTAAGATGTGACCTATCTCCTCGATCTCCTCCGACTCACTCAACTGCGCTTGGAACTCATCATGATGCATGGCTTGCAGCTCCTTGAGTTCCTCAGTGGTGAGCTCTTCATGATGCGCATCGCTGAGTTCGGTGATGTCATCTTCATCAACCTCCAGACCCATGGACTTGCCAAGAGATACAATCTCTTCTACGTCTTCCTCGACGGCAAGCACAGGTCCAGGATCGGGGCCAAAACCTTCGAAATCTCTGGGAGCAACAGCATCAAGCCAAAGCTTCTTCCAAGCTGAATTCAGTGTCCGACGAGTTACTCCCTCCCAAGTCTGATCTATGATCTTTAAGCAGTGCACGATGTTGAAATGGCTCCTCCAAAATTCACGCAAAGTTGGTGCTTTGAGTGACATTAAAGCACTGCTTAAATAAGTGCTTGGTGTAGAGCTTCTTGAAATTAGAGATGACTTGCTGGTCCATGGGCTGGAGGATAAGGGTGGTGTTCGGTGGAAGATACAACACAACACTTTGATGAATTTGTACTCGTCGATGATATCATCTTCAAGCGGGTGCATTATCCAAGCAAAGCAAGCACTTCAAAGGCAAATTCCTCTCCTGAAGGTACTTCTTGACAGCAGAGCCTAAAACTAGGTTTAACCATTCCACAAAGATATGCCTAGGGACCCAAGCCTTAGAATTAACACGCCACAAAACATGCAGCATGTCTTTATTAATTCTATGTGCTTTAAATGCCCTAGGGTTTTCGGAATGGTAGACCAATAACGGCTTTATTTTTGCAGTCCACGCTGGCGTTGGCACAAAAGGCAAGAGTCAACCGATCCTTCATAGGCTTATGTCCAGGCATTTTCTTCTCTTTGGCGGTAATGTATGTTTGACTAGGCATCTTTTTCCAAACAGACCGGTTTAATCACAGTTGAACCCCTGCTCCTCTACGTAGCCTTCCTCCTCCACGATCTTTTCGAACTTTTTAACAAAATCATTAGTAGCCTTGGTGTCCGAGCTTCAAGCCTCTCCATGCCTAACAACTGAATTCATCCGGGTCCGTTTCCTAATTTCTCGAACCAACCTCGAGACGCCTTGAATTCCTTCGTCGTAGGATCGGTTGAACTTTCCCCCGCGTCACCCCCAGAGCCCGCCGCCTTCAAGTCACAATAGATAGCGTTGGCCCTCTCACAAATGATCGTTTCAGTAATCGTATCGCCAACAATCTCCTTGTCCTTTATCCAGATCAACAAAAGGCGTTCCATCTCTTCCAGGGTAGGGCTACGACGTTTAGAAATAATGGCGATCCCCTTCGATGGTTTGACTGCTTTAATGGCTGCCTTCTGTTTGATGATTGTCGAGATCGTAGACATATTCCGGCCATATTGTTTAGCCAGATCGCTAACACGCACACTTCGCTCATGTTTTTCTATTATTTCCTGTTTTAGTTCCAATGAAAGCATTGACTTCTTCCTTTTCTCACCACTACTCCTTCCTGACCCGAAACTAAGCTTTTTTGGGACCCATGATTATACGTAAAACCCAAAAACAAAACGTGAAAAAGGAAGATAAAAGGCACTGTTAATAACGGAGCGAATAGAGAACAACCACACAATGCGCACGAGATGAGAGGACTGATCAAGGCGACGCTTGATTGGCGTCCCTCCGATGTGCTGCCATCTACCGGCAAAAACAAGAAACTATAATTGACGCTTCGAGAAAATTCTACGTGTATGATCTAAGTCGGATGTTGGAGCAAGACTTCGGGTGTCGAGACGAAAATTTGATAGAATTTTACTTCAGATGTTGGAAAATTCATATGTAAAGACAATCGTATGTAGATGTTCCACTGTAATACAGAATGCCATCCAAAACATAATTCACCCAATTAGCTTTTGCTGAAACTTCAACAGATACATTTTGTTCAAAGGGAATCATAAAATAAACCACCCCATTCCCATATGAAATATGAGGTTGCATTAGAGTGCCTACTTCAGCAAGTCGAGGGATATTAGGACCCAGGCTATAAACACTTTCTTCTGTCTCAGATTCTAGTTGTCTAAAACAGCAGACAGGATTGTAGGAAAACAAGGGTTTCACAATAGAAGGGTCTAAAGTACATAAAGAACTCAAGGTTCTATAAAAAGGTCTCTAAAAATGTAGTGTGTTGTACACCATCAGAACCCTTACTGAATGGAATATTATAACATCTAGACTCGACTTGATAAGGTAGGTTAGGGTCTGAAATAGGCCAAGTTAGTTCAGAATTTTTGCTTTTAATTGAAAAATCACTGGCCTTCTAAGATTACACAAAAGAAGCTAAAGAAGTTAAGAACTATGATTTTCTGAGAGCTGTATTGGAGTTCAGTGCTGACCTGTCATTACCATCATCACTCCCGAAACTAAAAGCATGTTTCCTTTCGTACTTTGAACTTTCAATTTGGTCTGCAATCATAGAAACATACTTTTCTATACAGGGAACAGTGGGACCTTTGTATTCGTCAGAATGAGTTATCCAAGTCACAACTCTGACCCCAGCACGAGACGAAGAAAATGTCGATCACGATCATTCAGAAACAATTCCCTTGAAAAATCTTCCCAGTACTTACCAACATATCAAGAAGTCATCTCTAAAAAAACTAAAAGTATAAATCTGAACAATTTAGTGTTAAGGTTTTGTCGACTAGCCATTATCAACACAGAGCATAAAGAAAAAGGCAGTATGGCTCACTCAAGCCATTAGTTATTGCCATTAAAAGCTAGACTGTCTCATTACTTTATGGGAGGAACATGTAAATATAAAGGAAAGAAAATGGAAGATTATTTAGATTTAGGGGTAAACGTTTATAAAAATCATAAATTTTAAGTAATTTGCATTTTTCCTAACAGTACTTACCTCAAACTACTTTCTTAGGGGTATCTGGGATCTCCTCCCATCCGACCAGAGTTTTGTGTAGATTACCCTAAACCCGTTTTCTATGAGGGGCGACCTCAGGCGGAGTGATACGCGCCCTGAGGCTAACCCCGGATCAGAGAGAATGCATGCTCAGGTCTCGACCTCCAGTAAGTTCTTGGTTGCTAAGGTCTCTAAGAAAACCAGGGAACACTCGGGGAAGGCAGGGTGGGCCATTACCGAAAGTAGTTCAAGGTAAGTACTGTTAGGAAAAATACAAATTACTTAAAATTTGTGATTTGTTCCAACACGAAGTACTTACCTCGAACTACTTTCTTAGGAGACTTATACTTTAGGAGGTGGGCGTGGCCCTAAAAATTTCTTAAGACCGTGCTGAGGAAGCTCCAGAGACCTAGAAGGTGGCTAGGTCGTGTTGACACCATAGAAATGATTGAGAGGAAACTACACAAAAACCCATCTTAGTGTCTAAGAAACTCACCTGTGCAAGAAAAGTTAGGGGACATGTCTTCCTCTTGATGAGGTACTCATCTCTGGCTCAGGGCCCTCACAGAGCCCACTTGAAGCGGAAAAGGGGGAAAGGAAGTACAAGGGGGTTTAAGGAACGAACCTGTGTCTCTTATGCTTGTTACCCGCGGATATCACTGAGGCTATGCCTTTAAACCGTTTGGAGCACTGAAACGACGGTACCTATCGAGAACCCGTCCAGGGATCTTCTTGAATAGTCCTTCAAATAGTGAGCCGTGAAGGTAGACTGGTTGGCCCAGGTGCCTGCCCTTAGGATCTGCCCCACTGCCATATTTTTCTCGAAGGCCAACGTAGTACTCAGGCCCCTAATGTCATGGGGCTTGGGTTTCCCCGGTAGAGGGATTCCCGCCTTACTGTAGGCCCTGATGATGACCTGCCGCAAACAGAAGGAGATGGTATTCTTCGAGACTGGCTTCTTCACGAGGCCAGTGGAAACAAAAACTCTCTTGATCCCGGGCCAGGATTTTCTCACTGCCCTGACGGGGCATAGGCGCAAATCCTTCACACGTCGTCTGACCAGGGGATTGCTGGAATAGAGAAACCCTCAAACCTGGGGTCCCATACGGCAGGGTTCTGGGTCTTAGCTACGAAGGAAGGAACGAACTTGAATGTAACTTCTCGCCAACCTTTCGAGTGAGCAACTTCGTAGGACAGACCATGAATCTCGCTTACCCGTTTAGCTGAAGCTAACGCCAGCAAGAAAACTGTCTTGAGAGTGAGATCCTTGTCCACGATGTCTTTCAAGGGCTCGAATGGAGGCTCGGATAACATCTTCAGGACCCTTGCCACGTCCCATTGTGGCACCTTTACAGCTTGCGGGGGGCATGATTGCTCAAAGCTCTTAATGAGCATTGAGATATGTCTGGAGTTACCCAGATCTATGCCCTTCAGGAGAAAAACTTGGCCCAAGGCGGCGCGGACTCCCTTGATGGCTGGAATGGACATGTTGACCACGTCCCTGAGGTAAACTAGGAAGTACGCTACCTGCGGAATGGAGACCTTCAGAGGCTTGACGTCCCTAGTGGCGCACCATTTGGTAAAGGTGGCCCACTTAGCCTGATATACAGCTGTCGATGACCGTCTCAGGTAGCCCGACATCCTCGTTGCTGTACTCGACGAATAGCCTTCCCTCCTCAAGAGACGCTCGATAACCTCCACGCGTGAAGGCGGAGGGACCGTGTATTTTCGTGGAACCTTTGGAAGTGTGGTTGTCGGAGAAGATCTGGCCTGTCCGGAAGGGGCCAGGGCGGCTGTTGTGTTAGCTCCCTTAGGTCCATGAACCACTCTCTCTCCGGCCACCAGGGCGCTACCAAAGTCATCTGTAGGTTGCTTGTCTTTCTCACCCTGTTGAGGACCTGCCTGAGCATCCCGAAGGAGGAAAAGCGTACACGTCGAGATTGTCCCACGGATGTTGGAAGGCGTCTTCGAACGCCGCTTTTGGGTCTGGAACAGGAGAACAGAACACGGGGAGCTGCATGTTCAGCCTTGTTGCGAAGAGGTCCATCACCGGCGAACCCCATTTCTGAATGACGGACCTGGCTACTTCCGGGTGTAGGGACCATTCGGATCCCACCACTTGCCCCATCCTGCTGAGGCCGTCGGCGAGGACGTTCCTTTTCCCTAGGATGAACCTCGCTGATATTCTTCTCTGTTCCACTTCGGCCCATTCCAGAAGTTGTAAAGTGAGGACGCACAGCTCCTTCGACCTTAGGCCTCCCTGCTTCTTTATGTAAGCTACTACCGTGGCGTTGTCGCACATCAACGCTACAGTGTTTCCCCGGAGTAGGTGTACAAACTCCAGGCACGCTCTTTGTACTGCCCTCAACTCTAGAACGTTGATGTGCTAGGACTTCTCTAAGGTTGTCCAGTTTCCTCTTGCTGATTTCCCTAAAAGATGAGCACCCCACCCCTCCTTCGACGCGTCCGAGAACAGGAGCATCTCCGGAGGGTCGGCTGCAAAGGGCATCCCTTTGAGGGTGTTCGTCCTGCAGCTCCACCATTCTAGGACCCGTTTCGTGTTCAGAAACACCAGGACCACTCTGTGGGGGGAATCCGTTTGGATCCAGTTCTCCTTCAGGTTCCATTGGACCTCCCTGAGCCTTAGCCTGCCCTGGGGGACCAGTTTCTCCAGAGACACAAGGTGACCTATTAGTCTCTGCCAGTCCTTTGCCCTCCTGGGTTGGTCCGTCAGGAAGGGGCAGAGGACCTGGTCTAAGTTGTCCAGTCTGTCCGCGGAAGGGAAGGCTTTCACTAACCGGGAGTCCAGAACCATCCCGAGGTAAGTCGTCCTGGTGGAAGGAATCAGTTGAGACTTCTTTAGGTTGATGGTGATCCCCAGAACGTTGCAGAACTGCAGTAACTTCGCGCCTTGCTCCTTCAGTACTTCCTCTGAGGCTGAAAGTAGCAACCAATCGTCCAGGTAACGAATCAGGCGGAAGCTTTGTTTGTGTGCCCAGACTGAGACCGTTGTGAAGACCCTCGTGAAGACTTGGGGGGCAGTGGACAGCCCGAAGCAGAGGGTTTTGAACTGCAACGTCTGGTTCTTCCATTTCACCCGTAGGTACTTCCTGCTGGAGGGATGAACCGGGATCTGGAAGTAGGCATCCTTGAGATCTACTGACATCATGAAGTCCCCTTCTCTCAAGGACGCCAATACTGATTTTCGAGTGTCCATTTTGAAGTCCGTCTTGCAGACGAACTTGTTGAGGGCTGAGAGGTCCATGACCAGTCTCCATCCTCCTGTTGCTTTCTCCACCAGGAACAGCCTGCTGTAGAACCCCGGACCTGGGTCCCGAACAGGTTCCATTGCCCCTTTCCCCAACATCGCTGAGACCTCTCCCTGCAGAGCTGTCCGTTTCAAGGGATCCTTGGGGGCTAGCCACTCCGCCTGCTGATCTGGTATCAGAGGAGGAGAGTCCGCTAGGAAAGGCCATCTGTACCCTTCTTTCAGAACTCTCACTGTCTACGGGTCTGCTCCGTGTTTTTCCCATGCCTGCCAAAAAAGTTTGAGGCATCCCCCCCACCTGAGGCTCCGGCAGGAGTAGGGGGCCTCCCTCCTTATCTCCTCCTCGATGAGCAGCCTGAACGACCTCTTCTGGATGCGGAGAAGGACGGTCTATAGGCGGCTTGATTCGAGGCTGATCCCCTACAGGAGGGCTGAGACGACTGGGACCATGTTGTCGCCAAGTTGTCTCTTCTAGGGTGGTTAGGAGCGGGCCAAGGAGGGCAAGGCGAGTCGACGGAGGGTCTTCTAAACGTCAGCCCTGACCGGGTGGGGCCTGGTCTCGTACGGCTCCTTCATCCTCCGAATTCTCTCCATCGCTTCCTCCGCAGCCTTCGGGGGAAAGATTGAGTCGTCCCACAGGGTCAGGTTCCTCAGAGATCTGGCCTCTCTGTCCGGCAGCCTCCTGGATATCTTGCTCAGAACAGTGTCCCTCCTTCGTAGGACCCAGTTGGCGGACATGGCTAACGACTGGTAAGACAAGAATTTTAGGACCTTGCCTCCTGAGCTGATGAGTTCCTTGAGCAAGGCCTGGGTCTCCGGAACTGACAGGTCGTATGACGACTGAACGCCACCAGGGTGGCGGCCCACCAGTCTAACCAGGAGGAGACATTGACAAGGTCCTTCGACATCTCCTCCATCATGACCGCCTCCGAAGGATAGAAGCAGATCGGAGCCGTGGACGCCCTTTCTTCTGAGGCTCCTTGCCCTAGTACGGTGAGTGCTGGCTCCAGCGCACAGGCGCCCGCTCGTTGTCCCTCTGGGAGGTAGAACCTGCTCTGGGACTTCAGGCCCTGGAGCAGCTTGGAGGAGCTCTGGCTCTTGGGCGCCTCGGCGTGGTTGGCCACTATCCTGTCCACGTGAGCCTTACCCAAATAAACATCCCTCGCCAAAGGGAGGGCCAAGGAGGGGCGCTGCTGGACTGGGGCATCCACTATTCTATTTAGGCTGGAACGCCAAGCATCTTCGGAGGAGGGTTCCGGTATGTCCAGCCTGTGGTGACTTCTGATGAGGCCTATCACCCTCCGATAGGCCGATACCTCCGCTGCTGACCCCTCTCCATGGTCGTCGAGCTCCTCCGAAGGGGGTGCAGGTGCAAGTGACGAGGGTACCCCGACGGAGGACCTTGCACGTGGGGGAGTCCCGGACCGACGCTCTCGCGGGGGAGTCCCGGACCGACGCTCCCGCGGGGGCTCCCGACGAAGGACGGGCATCTCCGTCGGAACGGGGGCCTCCATCCTGGGCCTAACGTCTCTCCTGGAGGTCCTCGAATCTACGGGCCTGCTCGTTGAGGAAGGCCGAGGGCTGCACTCGTGCCAAGCTAGGTGGCCCTTGGAGGTCAGGACTCGGCTGCCAGACCGAAGGGGCGACTCTCTCCGCTGGGCGGATGGAGTTGGAACCTTCGCGGTCTTATGCCTGTCAACTGGAACCTGCCATGAGGAATCCCTCCGTCAGGTGGCGCTGCTGCCGGAGGAGTATCTATCCGGGGAGGCCGTCCTCGGACACCAACCTGAGGCGCCGGCGCCGCAGCTAGTTCCAGAAGTCTGTCTCGGTGAACCATCACCCCTTCGTTGTTCTTGGGGGATCTTGGGCGCCGACTCTCGTGGCGCGACCTCGAGGGGGAGCGGGAACGCGACAACTTCCTGCGGGACTTCCCTTTTCGCCTCCTGAGGTTCCTCAGCGCCTCATCCTCCGAAGAGCAGGAAGGATCCTCCACCGATGAGACCGACGACTTATAGGCCCTCTTCGAAGGCCTCGGCTCCCGCAGTGATGTAGAAGGATTCCTGCGACGCTCCGTGGACGACGACGCCTGCAGAAAAAAATCTGGGAAGACAGCCGACGGCGCTGGGGGGGGAGCGAGGAGGCTGTCCTGTGGGAGCCCAGGTCCCGAAGTCATCCTCCATCCTCATCGGGGACCTGAAGGGCGTCTTAGGGGGAACCCAAGCAGTGGGGTCCGACGGCGGGGAATGCTCCTTCTCGACGTCGCCCTCGGCTGCTTAACCACCTGAAATGCAAGCCCAAGAGGCTGGGGAGAAATTAGTAGCATTATTACCCCACATGGGGTGATCAGAGGAGACGTGACCAGCAGGCACCAGGTCACCATCTCCCGAAAACACTCCCGCCCCTCCCTCAGGCCCCTCACTCGCCTGAATAGACGCCACAACCTCACTGTCATGAAGATCAGACTCCTGGGGAAGGGCCGCGGGCCTCTTCCCCGCAACGGACTTACCTCGTCCCCTACTCTGGATAGGGGAGGCTGGGAGAGAAGCTCGGACCGCCGAGGCGCTCATCGAAGCAAGGGGGGAAGGGACGTTGGTCTTCTTAGGCGACTTCATCGCCGCCGCCTTCTTCTTGGTGTTTTACCGCACCCACTGCACCTCGTTCCACAACTCGCACTCCGGACACGTGTCGGAAGGGGAACACACGCTGCCCCGGCACGATGAACACAAGGAGTGCAGGTCAACTTATGGTTTCGAAAGGAACGCTCCACACGATTTGCCGGCCATAGGCCCAGGACAACAGCGAGGATGCTCCATGATGAAGGAGAAGCACTACGAGACACAAGCACGCACAGAGAAAGCACAAAGAGAAAGCCCAAAGGGACCCATGGGAAGCGCGTGGGACACAAAGGGTCGGGGACACACAAATCACACTGGGATAAGGAGAGCGGCGAGATGATATCGCGACGCGACCAGAGAACTTACTGAAGGTCGAGACCTGAGCAAGCATGCTCTCTGACCCGGGGTTAGCCTCAGGGCGCGTATCACTCCGCCTGAGGTCGCCCCTCATAGAAAATGGGTTTAGGGTAAACTACAAAAAACTCTGGTTGGATGGGAGGAGATCTCAGATACTCCTAGGAAAGTAGTTCGAGGTGAGTACTTCGTATTAGAACAAATAAGCTTTGAGAAAGAAGTACTATGAACATCAAAGGAAGTTTAGAGAAATAATGACAATATATATGCATGTATGTATATATAAAATCTACTTACTGCATCAATGGCACATTCAGTAGCAGACAAGTCAAGCGTCTTCAGAGCATTTGGTTGAGCCAGAAAGTTATATAAATTGTTGATGTCATCTCGAAGAGAGTTGCCACCAAGATTGAGGAATGTCAGAGTCTGACACATGTACTGAAATAAAAAAAATAGATCTACACATTCTATGAAAAACATTTATGCACACAATATGAGGCTGACATTCATTACAATACAGGTTGATCTCACAAACTATACAATCTAAAATTTGGAGATGCCAAGTAAAGGCTAGTGAATTGTTTTAAAATCTAGACTTATAAGGAAAAGTGTATTTGCTACTAATTCAAAATTGCCAATAAATGTTAATTTAAAGGTTCTACAGCATACGCACAGAGAGAGAGAGAGAGAGAGAGAGAGAGAGAGAGAGAGAGAGAGAGAGAGAGAGAGAGAGAGGGTTAGTTTTTTATGTTCAATGGTAACTAGTAAATATATATATATATATATATATATATATATATATATATATATATATATATATATATATATGTATGTATATGTGTGTGTATGTGTATACACATACATACATACAAACACACATATATATATACAGTAGGGTCCCGAATTATGCGAGAATTTGGTCAATCAATGACCTCGTATAAATGGAAAATCGCATATTTTGAAACACACAACTAACAGAAATAATTCCATTGGGGCCATGGCAACCAGCAACTTGCCTATTCAAACGTGTTTACTACCCATTTCCAATACTTTCTATGTACTATACTGTACTGCATTTTTTATAATATCAAATTGTTCTTGTAAGTAAATTAAACATATAATATGCTTTAAAGTTCTAATAACTTGAAAAAATGTTAAAATCAAAACCAGGAGGGGTGTAAACACCGTATATTTCTCGTTATAACACGACCCAAAATACAGACAAATTTTAATGTTTGTCATATCTATTGTATAAGACAACTGGTGAATTAAAAAACCATCACTCTATAGACTAGCTTTTGTTGTATCATTGAAAATCCAGAATTATCAAAATAAAGGCGATTTTATAGCATGCGTTTCCTAAACGCCAAAAAGCACAATAAAAACGATAACCAATGTTTTGTTTACGTTTACCTCTGATCATAACGAAGAAACAGACGCATTTACACATCTGTGTATAGGTTAGTTTTTGCATTGACAGCAATCTTACCAAGTATTGATTATATGTCGATTTTGCTATTACCAATGTTCTACTTAATTTTTCTTAGAACTTCCAAATAAATGGAATGAATGCCATTTATTTAATGTTTTTCTTTATGACGCCGCCTGAAACGGAAACCTTCCATTTGTTTACTGTACGCTCCATCTTCGATCTTAATAAACAAACGAAGGCATTAAACACCCATGATCAAAGTGATAAATAATGATATTAAAAGCTTTTAGTAAATATGTTATTACAAATATTATTTACCATATCTATATAAATTCCTACATACGTAGCAAAGCAGGAAAACTATTTTTTCTTTTTGCGTTTAATCAACAATAACATTTGCCGCTAATGACAGAATGACAATTTACGATAATTCTAAATTGTTACTAAAGATGATTCTCCATTCAGTATCCAAAATACTTTTCCTAACTTTAGTTATAAGTCAACTTGTACCCACTTCAATTATGAACCCATCTATAAAAAAAAGTAAGAGAAGAAGCAAGTACTAGGCCGATTTTTAAAGTTATCAAACAATTAAGTTACCGCTATAACGTTCGATGTGACAGAGATGGTGCGAGATTGGAGAAAGTAAGGAAAATTGAATCATGATTGATTTTCAATATAACTAAAACTTTGTGAAGCAACAAAGATTTCATTTGTTAGAGAGAGAGAGAGAGAGAGAGAGAGAGAGAGAGAGAGAGAGAGAGAGAGAGAGAGAGAGAGAGAGAGTGTGTGTGTGTGTGTGTTAGTTAGTTTTAAATGTACTAAAAGAAAAAATATGATAGGTTATAACACATTGGTGCTTATGTTATATCAACTGTATAGATGTTTTGAAAAAGTTAAGAAATGGTATAAACAATACTTTGTTACTGTATTCGTATGCGCCTATTCTTGAGACTGGCAGGTAGACGTCAGCTGATCTGATCTTAGCCAAAAGTAAAACAAAAAGAAGTCAACAATACTCGAAACACACCCGAAATTTAAAAAAAACTACACGCTTTCTTAATGTGCAATTAACTATTTAAAGAGTAGCAATTTTCTAGAATAAAATGATGTTTCCCCAAAAATAGTGGTTTGCTGATGAAATCGGATGCCGTATTTTAAGCTACGACTGAAATGGATTTATATACGGTATAATTTTTTCGTTTCGTATTTGATTGTCACTTTAAGAAAACTGATTTTGGTTTCTTCATCTGTTTGTAAGTTTTGTATAACACGAGAGAGAGAGAGAGAGAGAGAGAGAGAGAGAGAGAGAGAGAGAGAGAGAGAGAGAGAGATACAGAATAAATCAGCTGTCGTAATCGAATGCCGTGTTTTTGTTTTGTGAGGAATTGATCGCCACAACTAACAATAATCATGTTAATTTCATTCTTAAACTCAGGTTGCCATGTGTGAACTAAGGTTTTATTTCTTACAGAGAGAGAGAGAGAGAGAGAGAGAGAGAGAGAGAGAGAGAGAGAGAGAGAGAGAGAGAGAGAGATATTTTTATAATTATACCATGTACTCTACAAAACCAATCTTTGCAAATCAAATGTATACTGTTCAAAGTATGACAAAATATTGCCGACTCGTTACCGAAGTTAAGGCTATTCACTGCCGATAAACGAACCCAGTCTACTCATGAAAACCTTGAATGCCCGAAGGGAAAAATAAAGCTTTTATATATACTGTACTAAACAAAAATAATGTTTTAATATACCATCATTAACACTACCATTAAAATTATCGAAAGGTTGGAGAAAGATAAAGATTGCCGAGAACGTAACCACAATTCTGTTTACATTTTGTCAGCTGGACTCGCACAGTTAACAGTTGATTTCATTGTTGTGGAATTTTATCCTTAAATAGGCTTTTTATTATGAAATTATGTTAATAAGATGTAATGTTAATATTGTTTTGTAACATTTATTATAAATCACCGTATTTAGGGCTACCAATAGACTTAAAAAGACAATATATTTGATACGTTTTGTAGTCCTTGACTAGCAGACTTTGAACAGCTTTGCAGATACAGAAAATTTATTTTTGAAAAATAGCGATCGCATAAAAGGGGAATCGTATAATTCGAACATGTATAATTCGGGACCCTACTGTATATGTATATGTATATGTATATGTATATATATATATATATATATATATATATATATATATATATATATATATATATATATATATATATTATTACTAGCCAAGCTACAACCCTAGTTGGAAAAGCAAGATGCTGTAAGCCCAAGGACTCCAATAGGAAAAAATAGCCCAGTGAGGAAAGGAAATAAGGAAATGAATAATTGATGAGAATAAATTAACAATATATTCTAAAAACAGTAACAGCGTCAAAACAGATATGTCCTATATAAACTATTAACAACATCACAAACAGATATGTCATATATAAACTATAAAAAGACTCATGTCAGCCTGGTCAAAATAAAAACATTTGCTCCAACTTTGAACTTTTGAAGTTCTACTGATTCAACTACCCAATTAGGAAGATCATTCCTCAACTTGGTAACAGCTGGAATAAAACTTCTAGAATACTGTGTAGTATTGAGCCTCATGATGGAGAAGGCCTGGCTATTAGAATTAACTGCCTTCCTAGTATTACGAACAGGATGGAATTGTCCAGGGAGATCTGAATGTAAAGGATGGTCAGAGTTATGAAAAATCTCAAGCAACATGCATAATGAACTAATTGAACGACAATGCCAAAGATTAATATCTAGATCAAGAATAAGAAATTTAATAAACTGTAAGTTTCTGTCCAACAAATTAAGATGAGAATCAGCAGCTGAACACCAGAGAGGACAACAATACTCGAAACAAGGTAGAATGAAAGAATTAAAAAACTTCTTCAGAATAGATTGATCACCGAAAATCTTGTAAGACTTTCTCAATAAGCCAATTTTTTGTGCAATTGAAGAAGACACAGACCTAATGTGTTTCTCAAAAGTAAATTTGCTGTCAAGAATTGCACCTGAAATTTTAAAAGAGTCATACAATTTAAAGAAACATTATCAATACTGAGATCTGGATGTTGAGGAGCCACCGTCCTTGACCTACTTACAATCATACTTTGAGTTTTGTTAGGATTCATACTTTCAACCACATAATTTGCACCATGCACTAATTTTAGCTAAATCTCTATTAAGGAATTCACCAACCCCAGATCTACATTCAGGTGATGGAATTGATGCAATGAGAGTAGCATCATCTGCATATGCAACAAGCTTGTTTTCTAGGCCAAACCACATGTCATGTGTATATAGTATGAAAAGTAATGGGCCAAGAACACTACCCTGTGGAACACCAGATATCACATTCCTATACTCACTATGGTGCCCATCAACAACAACTCTTTGAGATCTATTACTAAAAAAATCAATAATAATGCTAAGAAACGACCCACCCACTCCCAACTGTTTGAGTTTGAAAACAAGGGCCTCATGATTAACACGGTCAAAGGCAGCACTAAAATCAAGGCCAATCATACGAACTTCCTGACCACAATCAAGGGATTTCTGTACAGCATTGGAGATTGTAAGAAGGGCATCACATGCTCTAAGGCCTTTACAAAAACCAAATTGCAAACTAGGGAGTATAATATATATATATATATATATATATATATATATATATATATATATATATATATATATATATATATGGTTAATGTGGGTAAGGGTTTAGGTTGGGTCAAAATATTGGGCGTTTGTCAGTGCGTATGGGCCAGGTAGTGAGAAAAGTTAAAAAGAGTGGAATGAGTTCTGGAATGAATTAACTAGGTGTGTAGAAGGACTGGGTAGAAAAAATTATGTAGTTGTCATGGGTGACTTAAATGCTAGAGTGGGCGCTGGAGAGGTAAGAGGTGTCATTGGGATGTATGGCGTACCAGGTGAAAATGAGAGTGGTGAGAGACTGGTAGATATGTGTTGAACAAGAGATGGTAATAAGTGCTAGCCTTTTCAAAAAGAAAGATAAAAACAAGTATACATGGGTAAGAGTGGCAAATGGAAGAGTAGTAGAAAGGGCATTAATGGATTATGTGTTGATAACTAAAAGAATATTTGGAAGATTGAAAGACGTGCACGTGTTTAGGGGTACGGCTAACGGTATGTCTGATCATTTTTTGGTGGAAGAAAAATTAGTTGTAGCAAAAGAGTGGGGAAATAGAGTAGGTGGATGTAAAAGGGAGTTAGTAAGGGTTGAAGAGCTAATAAAACCGGGGGTAAAAAGTAAATATCAGGAAAGGTTGAAAATGGCATATAGTTAGTAAAAGAAAATTTTGTTGGAATTGCAAGTGATGTGTGTGGCAAGAAGGTTGTTGGAGGCAGCATGAGGAAGGACAGTGAATGGTGGAATGAAGGAGTGAAGGTAAAAGTGGAAGAGAAAAAGAGGGCTTTTGAAGAATGGCTGCAGAGTAATAGTATACAGAAGTATGAAAAATATAAAGAGAAAAATGTGGAAGTACTGTAAAGCGTAAGGTACGTGAGGCAAAGAGGGCAGCTGACCTGAGGTGGGGTCAGGGATTGGGTCAGTCATATGAAGAGAATAAGAAGAAGCTTTGGAAAAAAGTGAAGAGAGTAAGGAAAGCTGGCTCAAAAATTGAAGAGACAGTGAAAGATGGAAATGGAAGGTTGTTAAAAGGAGAGGAGGCAAGGAAAAGGTGGGCAGAATAGTTTGAAAGTTTACTGAATGTAGAGGATAATAGGGAGGAAGATATAATTGCTGTTGCAGGTGTTGAGGTGCCTGTGATGGGAGATGAGAATGAGAGAGAGATTACAATAGAGGAAGTGAGGAGAGCACTAGATGAAACGAGAGTAGGAAAAGCGTCTGGTATGGATGGTGTGAGAGCTGAGATGTTGAAGGAAGGGGGTGTGACTGTACTTGAATGGTTGGTGAGATTGTTTAATATGTGTTTTGTGTTGTCAATGGTACCAGTAGACTGGGTTTGTGCATGTATTGTACCATTATATAAGGGTAAGGGAGATATGCATGAATGTTGTAATTCAAGAGGTATTAGTTTGTTGAGTGTAGTTGAAAAAGTGTATGGTAGAGTAATGATTAATAGGATTAAGGATAAAACAGAGAATGCAATCTTAGAAGTACAGGGTGGTTTTAGAAGAGGTAGTGGTTGTATGAATCAGATTTTTACAGTTAGGCAGATATGCGAGAAATATTTAGCAGAAGGTAAGGAGGTGTATGTTGCGTTCATGGATCTGGAGAAAGCGTATGATAAAGTTGATAAGGAAGCAATGTGGAATGTGATGAGGTTATATGGAGTTGGTGGAAGGTTGTTGCAAGCACTGAAAAGTTTCTACAAAGGTAGTAAAGCATGTATAGAATAGGAAATGAAGTGAGTGATTGGTTTCCGGTGAGAGTGGGGCTGAGACAGGGATGTGTGATGTTGCCGTGGTTGTTTAACTTGTATGTTGATGGAGTGGTGAGAGAGGTGAATGCTCGAGTGCTTGGACGAGGATTAAAACTGGTAGACGAGAATGACCATGAATGGGAGGTAAATCAGTTGTTGTTTGCAGATGATACTGTACTGGTTGCAGACACAAAAGAGTAGCTTGACCGACTAGTGACGGAATTTGGAAGGGTGTGTGAGAGAAGGAAGTTGAGAGTTATTTGGGTAAGAGTAAGGTTATGAAATGTTAGAAGGGAAGGTGGTGCAAGGTTGAATGTCATGTTGAATGGAGAGTTACTTGAGGAGGTGGATCAGTTTAAGTACTTGGGGTCTGTTGTTGCAGCAAATGGTGGAGTGGAAGCAGATGTACATCAGAGAGTGAATGAAGGTTGGGGGCAGTTAAGGGAGTAGTAAAAAATAGAGGGTTGGGCATGAATGTAAAGAGAAAATTCTATATGAGAAAGTGATTGTACCAACTGTGATGTATGGATCGGAGTTGTGGGGAATGAAAGTGATGGAGAGACAGAAATTGAATGTGTTTGAGATGAAGTGTCTAAGGAGTATGGCTGGTGTATCTCAAGTAGATAGGGTTAGGAACGAAGTAGTGAGGGTGAGAACGGGTGTAAGAAATGAGTTAGCAGCTAGAGTGGATATGAATGTGTTGAGGTGGTTTGGCCATGTTGAGAGAATGGAAAATGGCTGTCTGCTGAAGAAGGTGATGAATGCAAGAGTTGATGGGAGAAGTACAAGAGGAAGGCCAAGGTTTGGGTGGATGGATGGAGTGAAGAAAGCTCTGGGTGATAGGAGGATAGATGTGAGAGAGGCAAGAGAGCGTGCTAGAAATAGGAATGAATGGCGAGCAATTGTGACGCAGTTCCGGTAGGCCCTGCTGCTTCCTCCGGTGCTTTAGATGACCGTGGAGGTAGCAGCAGTAGGGGATTCAGCATTATGAAGCTTCATCTGTGGTGGATAATGGGGGAGGGTGGGCTGTGGCACCCTAGCAGTACCAGGTGAACTCGGTCGAGTCCCTTGTCGGGCTGGGAGGAACGTAGAGAGTAGAGGTCCCCTTTTTGTTTTGTTTCATTTGTTGATGTCGGCTACCCCCCAAAATTGGGGGAAGTGCCTTGGTATATGTATGTATGTATGTGTGTATGTGTGTATGTGCGCGTGCGTGTGTGTGTGTGTGCGTGTGTGCGTGTGTGCGTGTGTATATATATATATATATATATATATATGTATATATATATATATATATATATATATATATATATATATATATATATGTATATATATATATATATATATATATATATATATATATATATATATATATATATATACACAGTAGTGTCCCGAATTATGCTAGAATTTGGTCGATCAATGACCTCGTATAAATGGAAAATCACATACAGGTATTTTGAAACACACAACTAACAGAAATAATTACATTTGGGCCATGGCAACCATTTCCAATACTTTCTATGTACTATACTGTATTATTTTATAATATCAAATTGTTCTTGTAAATAAATTAAACATTTAATATACTTTAAAGTTCTAATGACTTGAAAAAAAGGTTAAAGTTACAACCAGGATGTGTGTAAACACCGTATATTTCTCGTTATAACACGACCCAAAAAAAACAGACAAATTTTAATGTTTGTCATATCTATTGTATAAGACAACTGGTGAATAGCAAAATCATCACTGTATATAGTAGCTTTTGTTGTATCATTGAAAATCCTAAATTATCAAAATAAAGGAGATTTTATATCACGAGTTTCCTAAACACGCCAAAAAAGCACAATGAAAAATGACGACCATTGTTTTGTTTACGTTTATCTCTGATCATAACGAAGAAACGAACGCATTTACACATCTTTGTATTGGTTAGTTTTATATGATGATTTTGTTATTACCAATGTTGTTCTACTTAATCTTTTTTAGAACTTCGAAATAAATGAAAAAACGTTTTCCTCTATGACGCCACCTGAAACGGAAACCTTCCATTTGTTTACTGTACACTTCATCCTCGATCATAATAAACAAACGAACGCATTAAACACACATGATTAAAGTGATAACTATTGATATTAAAAGCATTTAGTAAACATTATGTTATTACAAATATTTTATTACTTGCCTAATCCATATAAATTTCTAAATTCGTAGCAAGGCGGGAAAACTTTTTTTTTCATACATTTAATCAACATTAGAAAAGAGCCGCTATTAACAGTATGGTAATTTACGATAATTCTAAACTGTTACGAAAGATAATTGTCCTTTCCATATCCAAAATACTTTTCTTAGCTGCAGTTATAGGTCAACTTGTACCCACCTCAATTATGGAACCATTTGGAAAAAGATAAAAGAAGAAGAAAGTCCTAAGCCGGTTTTTTAAAGTCATCGAACTATTAGGTTACCGCTAGAACGTTCGATATGATAGAGATGGTGCGAGATTGGAGAAGTAAGGAAAATTGAATCATGCTTGATTTTTAATAAAACTGGACTTTGTGAAACAACAAAGATTTCATTTGTTAGAGAGATAGAGAGAGGTAAGAAATGAGGGGGGTAGTGAAAGGTATGAGAGAGAGAGGAGAGAGAGAGAGAGAGAGAGAGAGAGAGAGAGAGAGAGAGAGAGAGAGAGAGAGAGAGAGAGAGAGAGAGAGAGAGAGAGAGAGAGAATGATGGTTTTAAATGTACTAAACAATAAATATGATAGGTTATAAGACATTGGTGCTTATGTAATATTAACTGTATAGATGGTTTGAATAAGTTAAGAAATGGTATAAACAATGCTTTGTTATTGTATTCGTACGCTCATATTCTTGAGAGCGAGAGCTAGACATCAGCTAATCTGATCACAGCCAAAAGTTAAACAAAAATAAGTCAGCAATACTCGATTTATAAAACATTTCCGAAATTTAAAACAAAAGTACAGGGTTTTCTTAAAGCACAATTAACTATTTAAATAGTAGCAATTTTCTAGAATAAAGTGAAGTTTCCTAAAAATAGTGGTTTGCTGACGAAATCGGATTTCATATTTTAAGCTATGATTGAAATGGATTTACACGGTATCATTTTTTTTTGTTTTATATTTAATTGATGCTTTTTAATAAAACCTATTTTGGGTTCTTCATCCACAGTATATGTAAGTATTGTATAACACCGGAGAGAGAGAGAGAGAGAGAGAGAGAGAGAGAGAGAGAGAGAGAGAGAGAGAGAGAGAGAGATCGGCTGTTGTAATCGAATGCCATCTTTTTGTTTCTTGTACCACTTGAAGCGATGAAATGATCACCGCAACTAATAATAGTCATGTTAATTAAATTCTTAAACTCGGATGTAATATGTGAACTATGATTTTATTTCTTACACAATTACAGAGAGAAAGAGAGAGAGAGAGAGATTTCTCTCTCTCTCTCTCTCTCTTGGAGAGAGGATTTTATAATTACACCTTGTACTATACAAAACAAATCATTGTAAAGCAAATCTATACTGTTTAGAAGATGACAAAATATTGCCGACTTGTTACCGAAATTTACGCTATTCACTGCCGATTAACGAACCCAGCCTACGTGTGAAAACCTTGAATACCCACAGGGAAAACTAAAGCTTTTATATATTCTATACTAAATAAAAATAATGCTTGAATATACCTTCATTAACAATACCATTAAAATTATCGAAAGGTTATAGAAAGATAAAGATTGCCCAGAATGTAACCACAATTCTGTTTACATTTTGTCAGCTGGGTTCGCATAGTTAAAAGTTGATTTCATTGTTGATATGGAATTTTTTCCTTAAATAGGCTATTTATTATGAAATTATGTTAATAAAATGTAAGATAAATATCGTTTGGTAACATTTATTACCAAGCACTGTATTTAGGGCTACCAATATACCTAAAGAGACAATAGATTTGATATATTTTGTAGTGCTTGACTTGCAGACTTTGAACAGCTTTGCAGAAACAATTTTTTCTTTTTTTAAACTACCGACCGTATAAATGGGGAATCGCATAATTCGAACACACATAATTCGGGACCCTACTGTATATATACACACAGTAGGGTCCCGAATTATGCGAGAATTTAGTCGATCAATGACCCCCGCATAAATGGAAAATCGCATATTTCGAAACACACAACTAACAAATAATTCCATTACGACCATGGCAACCCGCTACTTGCCTATTCCAACATGTTTACTACCCATTTCAAATACTTTCTATGTATATTTTATTTTTATAATATTATATTGTTCATGTAAATAAATCAAACATTTAATACACTTTAAAGTTCTAATAACTTGAAAACGGTTAAAATTACAACCAGGATGGGTTTCAATACCGTATATTTCCTGTTATAACGCGACCTAAAATCCGACAAATTTTAATAAGTTTGTCATATCTATTGTATAAGACAACTGGTGAATAGCAAAACCATCACTGTATAGACTAGCTTTTGTTGTATCACTGAAAACCCAAAATTATCAAAATAAAGGCGATTTTATATGCGTTTCCTAAACATGCCAAAAAGCACAATAAAAACGAAAACCATTGTTTTGCTTACGTGTATCTCTGATCATGGTGAAGAAACAAATGCATTTACACATTTGTGTATAGGTTAGTTTTTGCATCGACAGCTAACTTACCAAGTATTGAATATATGATGATTTTGTTATTGCCAATGTTGTTCTACTTGATCTTACTTAGAACTTTGAAAAAAAAATAAAATGAATGCGTTTATATAATGTTTTTCCCAAAGACGCCGCCTGAAATGGAAACCTTCCATTTGTTTACTGTACGCTCCAGCTTCGATCATAATAAACAAATGAACGCATTAAACACTCATGATCAAAGGGATAACTAACGATATTAAAAGCTTTTAGTAAATATTATGTTATTACAAATATTTTACTTACCGTATCCATATAAATTCCTACATACGTAGCAAAGCAGGAAAACTATTATTTTGCGTTTAATCAACAATAGCAAACTGCCGCTAATGACAGAATGATCATTTACGATAATTCTAAACTGTTACAAAAGATAATTGTCCATTCCATATCCAAAATACTTTTTCTAACTTCAGTTAGTCAAAATGTACCATCTGAAAAAAAGTAAAAGAAGAAGAAAGTACTAGGGCAGTTTTTAAAGTCATTGAACAATTGTGTTACAGCTATAATGTTCAATGTGACAGAGATGATGCGAGATTGTAGAAAATAAGGAATATTGAATCATGATTGATTTTTATTATAACTGAAACTTTGTGAAGCAACAAAGATTTAATTTGTTGGAGATAGAGAGAGGTAAGAAGAGAGGTAAGAAATGAGAGGTAGCAAAAGGTAGCCTAGCTGGAGAGAGGAGAGAGAGAGAGAGAGAGAGAGAGAGAGAGAGAGAGAGAGAGAGAGAGAGAGAGAGAGTGTGTTTTAATGTACTACACAAAATATATAAAAGTTTATAACAAATTGGTGCTTATTTAATATTAGCAGTATAGATGGTTTAAATAAGTAAAGAAATAAGGATCTCTCTCTCTCTCTCTCTCTCTCTCTCTCTCTCTCTCTCTCTCTCTCTCTCTCTCTCTCTCTCTCTCTCTCTCTCTCTATATATATATATATATATATATATATATAAAGTCACTGGCAGGGTGACGGATGAATTTAAGGCGAATGACAAACTTGTCTCTTCGGCTTCTATTACTGAAGCCTGGCAGTTGATCTTACTAAAATTAGTATGGCCCGGCAGGGGTCACTTGCCTTAGTTGGATAGGCACTGCGCATCACAAGAAACTGGCTATCCTTTGATGTGTCTAGCCAATGAATCCTCTAAGGATTTACTTAGTCATGGATAGAGAAGATGAAAGAATGGCCACAAGTCCCAGGCGTAGCGGGGTGCTAAGAATCTCCCGATTTATAAATACTAAAAAAAATTGAAAATAACTATTCGGAATGAACCATGAATCAGATTGGGAAGTTACAGCAAGTGGAGAGTGAGTTTACGAAATATAGTTTGGATATCTTGGCCTTAGTGAAACACGTAAGGGAATTGGTAAGGAAACTTTAGACCAAGGAAATATGTTATTTTTATTAATAAAATAAATTTTTGAATATACTTACCCGGTGATTATATAAGCTGCAACTCTGTTGCTCGACAGAAAACTCTACATTCAAAATACGCCAGCGATCGCTACGCAGGTAGGGGGTGTACATCAACAGCGCCATCTGTCGAGCAGGTACTCAGTACTCAATGTAAACACAGAACCAATTTTCTCCTCGGTCCACTGGGTCTCTATTGGGGAGGAAGGGAGGGTCCTTTAATATATGATCACCGGGTAAGTATATTCAAAAATTTATTTTATTAATAAAAATAACATTTTTCAATATTAAACTTAGCCGGTGATTATATAAGCTGATTCACACCCAGGGGGGTGGGTAGAGACCAGCATTACTTGTTTACATTATTATGAGCTAAGTATTTTGTATTTCATTTTAGCAGTTATTCAAAATAACAAACATAAAATAAATAAGTACCTGGTAAGGAAGTCGACTTGAACAATTACTCTGCCTTTTTAAGTACGTCTTCCTTATGGAGCCTCGCGATCCTCTTAGGATGCTGAGCGACCCCTAGGATCTGAAGTATCAAGGGTTGCAACCCATACAACAGGACCTCATCAAAACCTCTAATCTAGGCGCTTCTCAAGAAATGACTTTGACCACCCGCCAAATCAAGTAGGATGCGAAAGGCTTCTTAGCCTTCCGGACAACCCAAAAAACAATAATAAAACATTTCAAGAGAAAGATTAAAAAGGTTATGGAATTAGGGAATTGTAGTGGTTGAGCCCTCACCCACTACTGCACTCGTTGCTAAGAATGGTCCCAGAGTGTAGCAGTTCTCGTAAAGAGACTGGACATTCTTAAGATAAAAAGACGCGAATACTGACTTGCTTTTCCAATAGGTTGCGTCGATTATACTTTGCAGAGATCTATTTTGTTTAAAGGCCACGGAAGTTGCGACAGCTCTAACTTCGTGTGTCCTTACCTTCAGCAAAGCTTGGTCTTCCTCATTCAGATGGGAATGAGCTTCTCGTATTAACAGTCTGATAAAATAGGATAAAGCATTCTTTGACATAGGCAAAGATGGTTTCTTAACTGAACACCATAAAGCTTCAGACGGGCCTCGTAAAGGTTTAGTTCGTTTTAAATAGAACTTAAGAGCTCTTATAGGACACAAGACTCTTTCTAGTTCATTTCTAACCATACGATAAGTTTGGAATATCGAACGATATTGGCCAAGGCCGAGAAGGCAGCTCGTTTTTGGCTAGAAAACCAAGTTGTAGAACATGTAGCCGTTTCGGATGAGAATCCGAAGTTCTTGCTGAAGGCATGAATCTCACCGACTCTTTTAGCTGTGGCTAAGCATACCAGGAAAAGAGTCTTTAAGGTGAGATCTTTCAGGGAGGCTGATTGTAGCGGTTCGAACCTGTCTGACATAAGGAATCTTAGTACCACGTCTAAATTCCAACCAGGTGTAACCAAACGACGCTCCTTCGTGGTCTCAAAAGACTTAAGGAGGTCCTGTAGATCTTTATTGTTGGAAAGATCTAAGCCTCTGTGACGGAAGACTGATGCCAACATGCTTCTGTAACCCTTGATAGTGGGAGCTGAAAGAGATCGTTCTTTCCTCAGATATAAGAGGAAGTCAGCTATTTGAGTTACAGAGGTACTGGTCGAGGATACGGATACTGACTTGCACCAGTTCGGAAGATTTCCCACTTCGATTGGTAGACTCTAAGGGTGGATGTTCTCCTTGCTCTAGCAATCGCTCTGG
Organism: Palaemon carinicauda; assembly: GCF_036898095.1. Lineage (NCBI taxonomy): Eukaryota > Metazoa > Arthropoda > Malacostraca > Decapoda > Palaemonidae > Palaemon > Palaemon carinicauda. The sequence continues at coordinate 185,845,463 of NC_090725.1, forward strand.
CTGCCTCCTTCGAAAAGCCTCTAGCTCTCGAGAGTCTTTCGATAGTCTGAAGGCAGTCAGACGAAGAGCGTGGAGGCCTTGGTGTACCTTCTTTACGCGTGGCTGACGTAGAAGGTCCACCCTTAGGGGAAGTGTTCTGGGAACGTCTACTAGCCATCGAAGTACCTCAGTGAACCATTCTCTCGCGGGCCAGAGGGAAGCAACTAGCGTCAACCTTGTCCCTTCGTGAGAGGCGAACTTCTGCAGTACCTTGTTGACAATCTTGAACGGAGGGAATGCATATAGATCTAGATGTGACCAATCTAGTAGAAAGGCATCTATATGAACTGCTGCTGGGTCCGGGATTGGTGAGCAAAATATTGGGAGCCTCTTGGTCATCGAGGTTGCGAAGAGATCTATGGTTGGCTGGCCCCAGGTGGCCCAAAGTCTCTTGCATACATCCTTGTGGAGGGTCCATTCTGTTGGAATTATTTGTCCCTTCCGACTGAGACAATCTGCCATGACATTCAAGTTGCCTTGGATGAACCTCGTTACTAGTGATATGTCTAGACCTTTTGACCAGGTGAGGAGGTCCCTTGCGATCTCGTACAATGTCAGAGAGTAGGTCCCTCCTTGCTTGGAGATGTACGCCAAAGCCGTGGTGTTGTCCGAGTTCACCTCCACCACTTTGCCTTGAAGGAGAGACCTGAAGCTTTTCCAGGTCAGATGTACTGCCAGTAGCTCCTTGCAGTTGAAATGCATTGTCCTTTGACTCGAGTTCCATAATCCCGAGCATTCCCGACCGTCTAATGTCGCACCCCAGCCTACGTCCGATGCGTCCGAGAAGAGAACGTGGTTGGGAGTCTGAACAGTCAGGGGAAGACCCTCTCTAAGGTTGATATAGTCCTTTCATCAAGTCAGACAAGACTTTATCTTTCCGGAAACCGGGATCGAGACCGCTTCTAGCGTCTTGTCCTTTTTCCAGTGAAAAGCTAGATGGTATAGAAGAGGACGGAGGTGTAGTCTTCCTAGTGACACAAATTGATCCACGGATGACAGTGTCCCTACCAGACTCATCCACAGCCTGACTGGGCAGCGTTCCTTCTTCAGCATCTTCTGGATGGATAGCAGGGCTGGGGGCTGATCGTCTTGTTCAGCAACGTCCTCATCAGAGGGTTCCTCATCCGAAACTGATGAGGAAACGGCAACGGAGTGGGCAACGTCTGACTCGCTGAATCCGGTCGCACTGGTGGATGCGTGACGGAGCCGGACGCAATATCATGGAACTGCTGCACAGTCTGTGAACTGTCAACAACCATGGGTGCGCGAGGAAGTACAGCGTCAACCCGAAACTGTCTAGACTGTCTGGGTTGTGCAGTCAACACCCTACCGGGTTGCTGAGGTTGACGAACTGCGTCACAACAAGTCACCTCTGCTGGTTGTTGAACGTCCTGAACGTCAACAACCACCTCCGAGCGTCGCTTAACGTCAACGTGCGACTGGCAACCCACACTGGGTCGCATCGGTGGAGGAACCACCTCAACTGGCAGACGCGAGTAGGTTACCTCAGCGTCAACAGGGCGCACAACCGACCGGTTGGAAGGTTGTTGGCCAGAAGGAGGAACCACCTCAACTGGCAGACGCGAGTAGGTTACCTCAGCGTCAACAGGGCGCACAACCAACCGGTTGGAAGGTTGTTGGCCAGAAGGAGGAACCACCTCAACTGGCAGACGCGAGTAGGTTACCTCAGCGTCAACAGGGCGCACAACCGACCGGTTGGAAGGTTGTTGGCCAGAAGGTTCTTCTCCGCATTTAAGTCCTCTATCAAGGACGCAAGCTTGGACTGCATGTCTTGCAGCAAAGCCCATTTAGGGTCTACGGGAGCAGGTGTGGCAACAGACGGGGTTAGCGACTGAGGCGGAACCATTTACCATCCCTGAAAGCCTTGTAATGTGTGACATAATAGTACAGCAAAACTTCAAAGGCTCGACAAAAGTTGAGAAGTTGACCTGTAAACAACTTGGAGCGTCTCCTGGCTAGGCGCCAGGGCGAGTCCACCAGAATTGAGAAGTCTATCTGGGCAGAGGCATGAACTCCCAAGCCGAGAACTTCTCTCGTGTCCTATCAGACTCTCGCTCTATAAGCCAGTTTAAAAGAAGGGAAATCAAAGGCTGTATCCCTAAAACTCCTCCTGGTGTAAAAACCAGTCGCCTAGCCAACGTAACGCTCTCTAGGAGAGCGAGAGAGCACTAGCTTAAAAACAACGGCTTCGAAGTAGCTAGGCCTAGTGTAAGTTCTGACGTTTAGGCGAACGAGGAGCAGCAGTTACAAGATCCGGACGAAGATCCTTAAAAAAAATCATCATGATTTAATTAAAGTCCATAGGAGGCTAAGCAGCTTAAGGCTCCTCTCCAAATGACAGAGTCCTCAAGGGAATATCAGTAGGAGGGAGAACAGCAACTTCCTCATCTACAGGAACCTTGTCCGATAAAAGCTAGGTTACCTCAGTGAGTCTCTCACTGGTGCATTAGTAGCAGACCAGAAGGCAACATCATGTAACTGCTTGACAGTCTGTGAACTGTCAACAACTGAACTGTCAACCACAACAGGTGCGTGAGGACATACAGTGTCCACTCGAGACTGCTTTGACTGTCTAGACTGAGCAGTCAAAACAACTCTAGAATGCGGAGGTTGACGCACCGCGTCAAAACAAAACAACTTAGACTGTTGTTGTACCTCTCGAACGTCAACGGAAGGTTCCGTGCGTTACTGAACGTCAACATGCGGCTGGCAGGGTACACTGGAATGCATGGGTGGCGGGACTCTCTCAGCTGGAGTGCGGCAGAAGGTCGCCTCAGCGTCCACAGGACGCACAACCGTGGTTGGTTGTAGGCTAGAGGTTGGTGCAGTGTCAACCTTCTCCGCACGAAAGTCCCGCATCAATGACATTAACTGAGACTGCATGGTCTGCAGCAAAGACCACTTAGGGTCTACAGGAGCAGGTGCGGCAACAGACGGTGTGACTGCCTGATGCGGTACCGCTTTGCCTCTCTTAGGAGGTGAGCAGTCGTCGGAAGACTGCAGCGAGTCCGAACTGACCCAGTGGCTACAACTGGGCCGTTGGACTTGCGCGGAAGGGACCGACTTGCGCTTAATAAGCCGCGAGACCTTGGTCCATGGTTTCTTACGAGAAACCTCTTCCGCAGACGAGAAATAAATGGGCTCTCACGTCTTTGTGTGGGTGGGGCGATCTTGGGTAGATACGCCCGAAACCACGGAGGGAAAAAACGTCTGTTCGTTGATCAAGGCCTCTCGAACCCATAAGTCGTTCGACATTACTTCTCCCCTGGGCTTGGGAGCTTGTAAGAGGTCCCGGACTAGGTGAACGACAGGCACGAACAGACGAACCCTCGGACGCAACACTGTAACACTTTGCGCATATCACTTTATCGATTTTCTGTTTTGCACTTATTTCACTGAAATCGAAACTTTTACTGATTTCTACCTGAAACACGCAATTCTACCCTTCATTAAAAGGAAGTAATTGCGAAATCAGTCGTATAATGCAGCTCATTAATACTAGCAAAAAACAGAAAACATATATAAAGATAAAAAATTCAGTGGCTGGGAAAGAGACTAAACACTAGTTCAAATAAACTACGTTTACAATCTCTCACCGCACATAGCCTGGGGACAAGAATAAAACCCTAGAAACGTTTTACCTTCTTCCCCTTACAGCGACTAGGGACGAGAGTAACACGAGAACAACGTTACCCGCTTGAACGGAACGTTTTCTCTCCTCTCTCTCCCTCCGTCTCTATCTCTCTCTCTCTTTCTCTCTAGATTTCGCACCTAAGAGAAGAGCCCAATTATATATCGTCAAAAAAACATGTTATTTGACTAAAGGAAAAAACTGAAAGGTTTTCCAAATAAAAAGTTCCTTTAATTTAGAATTTAAAACATTTAAGCTAAGAAAGAATGAACAAAACGTCAGAATCGATTTACTCTTACTGCAAAGTGAAACCGTGATACACTCTCTCTCTATCGTAACGATAGAGCGCATGTTGAACGTCCTGAACGTCAACAACTGTGTAGTCTAAAAAACTAAACGTTAGTTCATCTTTGAAAACAGTACGAAGACTATCAAAGAAATTCTTTCATAAAACATTAAATTTAAAAAGTTTTAAATTCTTTAAAGGCTAAATACGATATAACGGGCTCAACGTTGATTAACTTCGGTTCCAAGTTAGGACCGCCTACTATCAGGAAAGGTCGCATATAAACAAAACATAAAAATTTATTTTTATATGTTTATAATAAATGGAAAGTTAATCGAAGAGGCCTAATAAAGGCGGAGAGATATAAAATATATAGATCTATAACGTGTTAAGCGAAATTACTAAAAACCTAAACACACTTCCGTCTAAGGGAAGGGTCGGCCATTTAAAAGTGAAAGAGAGTCCATACTCTCTTTGTCACCATAAATAAATCTATCCAAAACGAGTTCAAGTTTTGAGATGAAGATAAAACACCTGCATAGCGAAAGCTCAAAACTAGAATAGTGTACTTCACCAAATAGTTGTGAAAACAAATCCAGTTAGTAACAGCGAATTAGTAGGTCTTGCCGGTAGCCCGACAGAGAGAAAATTGGTTCTGTGTTTACATTGAGTACTGAGTACCTGCTCGACAGATGGCGCTGTTGATGTACACCCCCTACCTGCGTAGCGATCGCTGGCGTATTTTGAACGTAGAGTTTTCTGTCGAGCAACAGAGTTGCAGCTTATATAATCACCGGCTAAGTTTAATATTGAAAAATATATATTTACTCCGGAAGATCAGATGGAGCTGGAAGAGAAGGGGCAGGAACGATGATGAAAACAAGAGCAGAAAAGGCATTAACCGAGTGGAGAGCTGTAAATAGTAGATTGCTATTAGCAAAGTTCAAATTAAAGCAGTGCAATATGAGTATTATAGTTTGCTATGCCCCAACGAATGATTCCCCTGAAGAAAGGAAAGATGAATACTATGAAGAACTGCTGAGGATAATAGACGAGATCCCTGAGAGAGATATGAAAATTGTGATTGGCGACTTCAATGCTAAATTTGGAAGAAATAATCAAGGGATAGAGAATGTGATGGGTGTCGAGGGTCTTAGCGAAGTTGCAAATGAAAATGGAGCACATTTCATAAGTTTCTGTTCAGCAAACAATCTTGTTATTGGAGGTACTCTGTTCCAACATTAAAACATCCACAAGTATACATTGACTTCCCCATGTGGCAATTACAAAAATCAGATATAACATAGCCATTAATAAAGAGAGAAGGAGGACTCTGAAAAATGTAAGAAGCTATAGAGGTGCAGATATTGGTAGTGATCAACAGCTCCTCATTCCAACACCAAAATTAAAACTGAAAGCGCCCAACAAAAGGATAGACAGAATACCTAGGTTTGATACAACTAAGCTTTTAAAGGAAGAGCACAGAGAAACATTTCCAATTGAAAGTAGGAATCGATTTGCAGTCTTAGAGACTTTGAGACGAAGAACAGACAATTAATGAAGAATGGTGTGATATTAAGAACATATATCAGTCAGTTGGTAGTGAAGTTTGGGACAAACAGTCACAAGGAGAAAGCCATGGATATCGAATAATACTTGGGATAATATTAAAAGGAGACAAATACAGAAATTGAATGTTGAAAGTTTTCGAGGAAGTAATGAAAATTACAAGGTAGAGCATGCTAAGTATTCCAGTATTGACAGCGAGGTAAAAAGAAAAGCCAGGAATGACTGGAGACAGTATTTAGACAGTAAAGCAGATGAAGCCTACAAAGCTATGAATTCAGGAAGTGGCTATGGTGTGAGAATTACTTATAGAATTATTAATGAAATCTCGACTGGGGCAAAGAAGAAGAAACATATACCCATCATAAAGAGATACGGCTCTTGTTATAGCAACAGAAGATGAAGAAAGACAACGTAGGATGGAACACTTTAGTGAGGCTATGAATAGGACATATGAAGGGAATAATTTGATTGATATACCTGAAGCTGATGAAGACCTTGATGTGCCCAAGAATGAATTCAGTGTGTTTGAAGTCGAAGCTATCCTCAAAAAACTGGAGATGGAAAGCCCCTGGATACGATGGAATAACTGCCAAGATGATACTGGCCGAAAATGAAGTGACTCCCAGACTACTTACAAGATTATTTTGTAGAATGTGGCATGAAGAGGCAAAACATGATGAATGGGAGTTAGGAGTGTTGGTGAAAATACCAAAAAAGGGAGACCTGACTGATTGCAATAATTACAGAGGCATAACACTTATGTCAGTTATGAAAATATATAGTATGCTTATTCTTAAGAGACTGGAGAGAAAGATTGATGAAAAGCTAAGAGACGAAAAAGCAGGATTTAGAAAAGGTAGAAGTTGCACTGACCAAATTTTCTTTTTGAGACATGTTGTACAGCAATGCGAAGAATATAGAAATCCCCTTTTGATTGTATTTGTGGACTATGAACAAGCCTTTGATAGTGTGCACCGGCCAATTTTGTGGATAATCCTGCGTTATGTAATTCCTCTTAAATATGTAAATTTGATTAAGTCTCTTCATGAGCATAGCAAGTGCAAAGTTAATGTTAATGGAGTCTTATCAAGGGAGTTTCCAGTGAACAGCGGAATACACCAAGGGAATGTGTTGTCATCTATGTTGTATATCCTCCTCATGCACTTTGTAATGTGTAGAACAGTCACAGAAGGTGGAGTAGGATTTGACTGGTTTGGTGATAGGAATTTAGCAGACCTAAAGTATGCTGATAATGCTGTCCTTCTTAGCAGAACACCACAGGATTAGCAATGCTTGCTTACCAGAATGCATGAAATATCACACGAAGTGGGGCTCAAGATAAATAGAAGAAAGACAGAGATGATGAGAACAGAGTATGCAATGGAAGATGAAATATAATTGGAAGGAGAAAGGATTAATGAGGTAGAATCATTTAAGTATTTAGGAACAATGATCTCCAATACAGGATCTTTAGGATTAGAGTTTACTGAAAGATTGAAAAAAGCAAATCAGGCAATGGCTAGGTTATGTAAAATTTGAAAATCAAAACGCCTAAAATTTCATATAAAAATCAGACTATATATCAGTTTAGTGAGATCGGTGTTACTGTATGGACATGAGTCATGGTATGACAATGAAACAATCCTCGACAGATTTAGTAGATTTGATAATAAAGCCCTCAGAAGGATATTGGGAGTTAAATGGCAGGACAGGATTAGAAATGAAACTATAAGAGATTACTCAAGTACCATATGTGGATGAGATCATGAGAGGCAGATGGAGATGGTTTGAGCATGCTCTTCACACACACACACATACTCACTCTTAAGTATCTTTTATCCTTCAATCAAGATACTTTTGAACAATAATAAAAAAACATGTGTGATCCTTCAGTTAAGATCTCAAAGTACTAGATATAAAACAGAAAACAAAATCAAATAAGCTATTACAGCCCATACCTTATTCACAGAGAGGGAATGTGACAGCATATTAACACCCTTGCCGGTGAGCCCACAATGGGAAAGGTTCAAGTGACTCAGACCTTTTGCCTGTCGTCCAATTGGATTACTAATATGTACAGCACCTGTAAGGAACGGATGTATTTAGAAATAATATTACCCTAAGGCACCTGCTTTTAAAGACAAGTAAAAAATCCCACATTAAACACATCTTAAAAATAAAAAGAATACAGTATAACAAAATTCATTCTAAATTTCAATATAAACTTGAACAGTAAAATGACAAAATTGACAGAATTCCCTGCACTGGATTTCAACTACATATATACTGTCAACTACATATATACTGTAATATGAAGACATGAAAAAAAAATAAATCACCCAATTCTTTAAATATCAGCACTAAAAAAAATTATTTTAATAGGTATACACTATAAAAACCTTAACGATGTGAAATTCATGTAAATATATAATGAATTTTTTTTTCAAATAAAAAAGTCTAAACCAGCCTTCTTTAAAATCTAATTCCAATTCATCTTAACCCTTTTACCCCCAAAGGACGTACTGGTACGTTTCACAAAAGCCATCCCTTTACCACCATGGACGTACCGGTACGTCCTTGAAAAAAAATGCTCTAAATATTTGTTTTTCATATTTTTTGATAATTTTTTGAGAAAATTCAGGCATTTTCCAATAGAATGAGACCAACCTGACCTCTCTATGACAAAAATTAAGGTTGTTAGAGCAATTTGAAAAAAATATACTGCAAAATGTGCTGGGAAAAAAATAACCCCCTGGGGGTTAAGGGTTGGAAATTTCCAGATACCCCGGGGGTAAAAGGGTTAAATACCACTAAAATCCTTATCAAACAAATCAATCAACATTACTGGGATCATACTATAACCCTACAAACAAGATTTTTCCTAGTAATGTACTTATACAGTGCTAAACACATTAAAGTCAGTAAGATTTCCTTTATCTATAAAAACGTGACATTAATAACATACTTTACATCATCAGCTTTCTCCCAAATACATCTTACAAGATCAATTTGAAGTACTGTACTTCAATCTACATACAACTACTCATAAAAACTTACCATATATGAACAGAAAACAATAATAAAAAACATTGATTTCAATGTTAAACACAAGTTACTTTTCTTTCTTTTTTATAAATATAATGTTATAAAAACCACTAAATTACAGTATATTCCATAGTGAACTTCTACATATTTTCTATTTGAATTAACATTAACATTTCCAAAGACTTAAATAATTACACACTAAACTAAATCATAGATAAAATTTCCTGTGAACTGAACATTTTGTTAGCTATCAACTTAGAGCATCAAAGATTTAAGAAAGCATCTCAGTCGTCAGATAAGGACAGTATTCCTCGTAAAAGCCATACTATACTTCTAACAAAATGTCAGGATTTATCACAAGAGAGAATGGTTCCATTTATCTTAAAAATTATCAAGTTAATGCTATAAAACTAGAAGGGGATCTGGTTTAAAGCCAGTGGCTCATATTGTAAAATGATTAGACTGCCTCGATTGTGTTGATTGGCGAGATTTGGGATTTGTTTACATTATCATCATTGTCAATTAATATCATTACAATTGTATTGTCATTATTAATATTAATAATCATTATCTAACCAGACCACTGAGTAAAATAACTCTGCTATCATATAGCAGGCTCAAAGATATGTTCTTAGATTCAAAAGTTCAAAATATATAAATCTATACATTATTAACCTAATAATTCAATGAAAACACTAATGGAAATTAATGTGTATAAAGGTGTTAAAATGGATCTCAACACATCCTTCTTTGACCATCCAATCAAAATTTTGTAATTTATTTACTGATTAACAGCTTAGTTAAAAAAAAAAAACTTCATTTTTCATGACAGTTTGAAGCTGCCATACACTACACCCGATGTTTGCGCCATTTTGTAAGACATGAATGATTAACTGATACCCCAAATTAGTGTAGCATAAATATCCTATAAGGATATAATTATTTCCTCCACCGTCTGTTTCAGTTATAGGAACTAGCACGGATCAAATATCTATCCTCAAATCTATTTGAAAATCCCATAAGAATATGATCACTTATTTGGTATTCTTTTAATTAAATCTGCATAACGCATCAAGAAACAAAACTTTTCAAAATTCAATCCTCATAGTTTCATCAATTCTCATTTACATTGGCATATCTCTTCACAGAGTTAAATGTGAAATGAGTTCTCTCCATTCTCTTCTATTCTGTGCTTTTCCTGACAGAACTTCCATCGGGCATTGGTTTTAATGCCTTTCTTAATGTCTAAGACATCAAATGATAGTTAACCAGCAAGCAAAGACTAATATAGGTTAAAATATAACATTTCTGCTAATATGAAGAGTAGATAAAAATTATATCACCTCTGGCTAACATAAAGTGTTGTTAAAGATTAAGACAGCTAACATTAAAGTATAGTTGAAAAAAAAAAAATTCTGGATTATATAAGTTAACAATTATAAAAACTCTGGCTAACATAAATATAAGTAAATGTAATCAAATGTACAATAAAAAATCAATGCTCACCAAAGTATAATAAGTGTAATAAAATTCATTACCCCATAAATTACTCATTGAATAAATTTGTTCTGGAAATCTCTCAATGAATTATTCAACAATCTGTCATAAAATAACCTTACAAAATCTATATTACAGGCTGATATAAAGCATAATGCATAAATAAATTATGAATTTCCTCATATCTAAGCTCTGGTAAAAGAAATGGGACTAAAACAATTGAAAAGATTGGCAATCATGATCAAGCAATTCACACCCATACTTAATACTCCAAACCGACATCAAATTAAAGCTTTAAATTACTCTTAAGGGGACAGTCCACTATGGCCTGCATCTCTTTTATAAACATTCAAAATAAACAATTTCTATATATATTTTAGACATATATAATACCTTCATCATACAAAAATTTCAAGTCATTTGATCCAAAACTTTTTGATTTATCAGAAAAAATCATGATTTTCAAAATAAAATTTAGGTACATTTCTCTCCACTAATATGACACCAATTGTATTGAAAATCATACCATCAAAACTTCTTTATAAATAGAATAATTCAGTGCGACAGATTTCCGATTTTCCGTTTTCTTTTTTTTTTCTTTTAAGGAATTTTTCCTTAATATTCTTCGTCTAGATGTAAAATAATCATGAAAAAAAAAGAGAAAAAGGAAATCAAAATTCTGTTACACAAAATTGTGGGATTTTTATTCCACTTTTCAATGATATCTTCCTCTCTAAAATCAAACAATAAATGAGAAAAATGTACATAAGTGTGAAGAAGTATGTTTTTGAGTTATGAGCCCCCAATGATTTGCTATAAATATTTGCTGTTTTTCTCAAAAAAATCAAGACAACATTATTATGATAATCTTACTTTGTACTTTTATTGTTTATTCCTACATGAAGGCTCCCTAAACGAGGTACTTAAACCCATTGTTAGGCAACATTGGCCTTGCTATAAAGTTCACGAGGACGTTGTGAAAACACAATGTACATACGAACTGCAAGTAAACAAACACACATGCAGCGTAACTTCTATACGTCTTTGGAAACTCTAGCTGTTCTTCTAGTAGATTGTAGTTTGCATTCGCCTACCCTCTACTAATGCCTTCCATCTATGCCAGACGTACGAGAATGTGAAACATAAGTGGAAACAAATGCTGTATATGTGCAAAAATAAACACGCAAAGAAGATTCTTTCGAACTCAAGTCATGCAGACGACGCAGTAAAGATGACGTCATCATTTAAAGACCGCTTTATCTTCATTATTTGTAAAAATAATAGGCTGAAACTTCTGGAAAGCATGTACAATATGTTTCTGCATATATGGAAACAATAAAACAATTTTCGATTTTTTAAAGTTATGTCAAACGCCATAACGGGCGGTCCCCTTAAGAGTTGATTCTAACCTACCTATAAATTACAAAGCAATTCAGTGGAATTTAACTTACCAAAAGACAATACTGTATTCTTAAATATCAAATCAAAATTATGTTCTATAGATTTCATCTCATAAAAATGGAATTTACAACAATAAAATTTTTTATTCTTTGAAATTCCCCTGACATTCATATTACTTCTCACTGGAAGCTCAATTTTATTAATATTTATCACTAAAAACATAAAAATGTCCCCATTGCCTTTTGTAGTGTAATGAAACACTCTAAGCAGTTAATGGCAATACATTAACCAATGGTTTGGGCAACCCATGGTGTCTTTGCCTTCAGTCTTTGTGTTGCCTTCTGCTTGTCAACAGCCCCCAACTTCAAATTTCTCCTACAGTATTTATATCTTTAGTGCATCTAAATATGTCTTCTGGACTTGTTAGTAACTACTGAGTACATTATTCAAGAGAATTGTTTATACGCAATCCCGAACTGCAATCTCTTTGTGTTTTGTGTCGAGGGTCAGTATTAAGACTTGAATAACCATTGTGAGGAGTGTGAAAGTCAACCAAATTAAGAGTTCAAAATGCAAAAACCTTGCTTTTAATTTCAGGAAAAATCCAGAGAAGACTGAGGTAGTTGATGATTGTGGGGATGATGGCGATAATGGTGCATCAGCACCGACCTCTAATACAGCACTTTATGAATCAAATTTTGATAGGGATAACCTTCAATAGCTCTCAACTTCCTTAGCTTCTTTTGTGAAATTCACATAAACATTCTATCATATACCTGTTTCATAGGTCTAAATAATTTTTTAAAGAAGTTATTTAAGCAAAGCATTAAATCATATTTATGTTCAAAAGAAAACGTCCTCAAGAATTAAGTTGAATTACACCAACCAGGCAATTCCTTCGAAACATGTCCCTTTACTACAAAATTAGTTATTCCATTAGAATCTCCAATAAAGTTTTAAAATCTTGCATTTCTGTTACTTCTTAGCCAAACTAAATGTTATATCACGGAGATATTTCTATAAGCAACATGAAAAATAATGTAACTAAACTCTCTATTACTGTACATAACCTTAATACAGTACAGGTATTATACAAACCAAGACTTGGGTAATTATCATTGAAACCTTTAGTTACTGTTCATCATGTTTTCTATGGATATCCAGTATGTCAAAAATATCATTTCCATCCAACAAATGACATCAACTGCATTTCAAAACATGCAAAACTTTCTAATGTGAAATTAAATTGGAATAACAATTCAATATAGACTCGAATGTTTTTTATCAATTCACTTAATGTTGAATGCTATATCCTAAAAAATCAATTAATTATCAACATTGTTAGTAAAATAAAATAGCATATACTGTACAATTCTGTTAGGATATATAAAATGACTTAAAAATTAAAGTTAATAGAGATGCAGGTACTTCACATCTAAGTAATGTGAATAGGTTATAGTGTACTGTATATACAATATTAATATTATATGCTAAGTAAGTCCTCTACTTTGTGTGCTTTAGAATTAGTTAGATTCCTTACTAATGACTGTACACACCAGTTTAATCACTTACGGTATGCATAAGAGAGTTGATTTTTCTGCTGCCATATAATCTAAATTGTTGGAACATCTATCATACTAACACTTACAACAGTAGTAAAAGGTGACTTTTCATTAATTCTTGAATTAACAATTAAATATATAAAAAATAAAATTCTCTGCCAGTTTGGGATACCAAGCAAGCTAGATTATAGTGGTATCAATAATTAAAATCAATCAATCAGAAGTCAAGAATAATTTTATCTGCCCGATTGACACAAGCATGAGATTACCAAGACAAGAAGGGAATAGTAAAAACCATAATACCATACTACAAATGTCCAAAAAAATTTTCAGTATAGTATAGATTATTTCTACGAATCTCCCTTAATGTTCACAAAGCTTCTCTCTGGAAGCTGTTGTATCTACATTTACCCTTAAGACTCAAAACTTTCCGGATTCTTTTACCTTTCAATAAACTTATGCCTCTAGTAAAGTAATAACGAAATCTAGAAGTGAATAGCAACCATTGAGAGTTGTCAAGTCATAGGTCCTTTGTCTTTTCAATCTCAAGTTGACTGTTGACTCTATGGTTTTTTAGTGCCTTCAAAGATGTCTTCTGGATATGACAACAACTATTGCATCCATTGTTCAAGGGTTTTATTTCTGGGCAACCATGATTCGCATTCTTTGTGTCTCGTGTTGAAGGCAGTATTGCAATTCAAATAAGATGTGAAGAGTGCAGAGGCCTTATTATGGTTGTGCAGCAATTATGCTTCTATGGTTACAGACATAATAAGCACTCGGCGCAAAAGGAAACATGCTTCCAATTCAAAGGGATATTCAAAGAAGACTAAGATAGTTGATTATAGTGGTGAAGATGATGATAAAAACCACTAGTACTGAATTCCAATACAGCCCTTGAAGAATCAGTTTTGATGGTAATAAGTTTCAAAATCTCTTAACCCTTTTACCCCCAGGCTCTTTGGAAATTTCCAACCCTTAACCCCCAAGGGGTTATTTTTTCCCCAGCACATTTTGCAGTATATATTTTTTAAATTGCTCTAATAGCCTTAATTTTTGTCATAGAGAGGTCAGGTTGGTCTCATTCTTTTGGAAAATGCCTGAATTTTCTCAAAAAAATTATTAAAATAATGAAAAAAAATAAAATTTTTATAGCATTTTTATGCAAGGACGTACCGGTACGTCCATGGGGGTAAAGGGATGAGTTTTGTGAAACGTACCAGTACGTCCTTTGGGGGTAAAAGGTTTAACACTTTTAGCTTCTTTTATAGAATCTCTGAAAGTCAGTTAGGCTTTAATTATCCAGTAGGCAGCAATTCCGAGTAACCTTCTTTACAAACCCTAATCTGACTTCTTACATAAAGTCCGGTGATTCAAGCACTTCATTTAGTAAGGGTTCTGATGGAAAAAACCACATTACAGATTCAAAACCTTACAGAGCCTAAAATCTTTCAATAACCTTCATCCTTTCTGCTGGAAAATATCCCATAAGTTAGACAATGTAAGGTCCGATTATGTTTATTCTTCCAAGACTTCAGAGATGCATAATCCAAGACAATTTATACAACAAAATTCTCCCATTTCATTTTAATTGACGCAAGAAATTATCCCAAAGGTAAAAAAGTGGTGGTAATTTTAGTTCTCATTTAGTGTTGAAAACTTCTATACCACAAAGATTTTATGAATTATATGCCTATTTTTCAAGGTCATATTTACAAATCAACTACCAAAATCCTGTTCTATATTTATATTTAATTTCCAGTCTCAAGCTCGCCGTTGATAATACAAAATCCTTAAATATAAGGTTTGCAAGCTGATTCATTAAAGAAATGTTGCTTGTGGGTAATAAAGTAAAGTATTCTTTAAATACTCTCCTTTACTGATTCGACAGAATGAGTTATTGCTAGTCTTTTAGAATGTGTAGGCAATGGGGATTTGAATTTCATCTTGGTTTATCTGACTTATCTAGTTAAAAATGATTCTGATGGGATTTACAAAGCTGTAGCAGCCTTTATGCTTTGTGATTAATAGAAGTGAACTGGTATACTAGTAATTCAATGGCCGAGACATTCTCTGAGATGCAGAAACATGATTGTTTACAGAATTTTTCTTTCAAAAGGTTTTTGACAGCAGATCAATGGTGTACCAAGTCAATTTTTGCTAAACCTTATCTTAAAGATTCCTGTTTTGTTTACCAACTTTACTAAGTTTTATGCCCTATAGTGGCTGCTGGTGATGTGGCCTAATATTATTTTTGGGTTAGTTAATTTATAATTTTCTTAAAAAGAATTCTACTTTAGTTACATGGTGTTGGGGATATATAAATATACGAAGCTTCGATGAACAAATTTTCGAAGATATGAATAAAATAATTTTGTCCCATGCTTTGATTTACATACAAAAAATTCACTTGTAGCTTCAAAATGTACTAAATTGGAAAATGAAAAATGGTGTTATGTTATATATAACACAATCTAATAGAAGACTATTAAATTCCCGATAATACATTAAGTGTAAGATGGTGTATACACTTTATTGCACAAAAACTACCTAACAAATTGTTTGAAAATTTGTAATTTCCTAAGCTGTATAATCAGGCACCACAAATCTGAACACTATAAATTATCACGCATCAACAACGTGGATTAAACTATGATAAAAAATATACCATTAAACTCTATAGTAAATAAAATAAGAAACAAAAGTATTTTAAATAAAATCTTTACCATAGTATGCATGATAAAATGATAGTTTAAGCATTAATTGTTTCTTTGGGGGGAAATGAAAAAAAGGCTTTGTTATTCAGTCTTAATCAGCTGATCTAGAAAGCATAGAAAGTACTGTTGTGTCCTTAATCTTAAAAAAGAAAAAAATAGAAAAGACGAGTTATTCTGTTTTTCTTTCTTAATTCGATACAGTACTAAAACTATATGTGAATATTACAAGCATTATTATTGGGTACAGTTAAATGAAACATCAGTATTATCAAAATGTTGATTATAACAAAAAACCATTGTTCGTTAAGTAGGTTGTTTAAAATTACCTCACCTTGTGGAACACTCACTCTTAAACAAATGAATGAACAGCTGCGTTACTGTATTCAATATAAACAAGATTCTAATAAAACTGATGTTTCACTTAACTGTATCCAATAATAATGCATGTAATATCCCCATATTAGTATGGGATTAAGAAGTAAAAAAGAAAATTTTAATATTTTCCCTTATTTTCGTTTATAAGTTTCTGAACACAAACTTCTATGGTTTCTGGATCAACTGATCAAGGTAAAATTCTGCAAGATCTTTTTAATTTCCTAATAGAAACAATTACAGTAATATCTCAACATACGAGTGTCCCAACATACGAGAAAGTTGAGATACGAGGAAAGTTTTGAGCAAATTTCTGCCCCGAGATACGAAAAAATTTGAGATACAAGGATACGAGACTGTTCCCTATGCAGCCGCTAGATGGCCGAGTGTGCAAGAGGCTGCTCACGAGGACAGCATCACTCGCTCTTTCCCGTCGGATCTCTGACGCATAAAGTTATCTCCGAGCATCGGCCGTTGTGTTTGCATTTTTTACGTGTTTTTTGTGTTAATCAGTACAGAATTAACTGAATAAGCAATGTGTCCAAAGCAAGCGAGTGCAAACAAGGGTAGTGAAAAGAAAAAGCGTATGATGACAATTGAGATAGAACATGAAATAAATGAAAAACATGAGAAAGGTGTTCGAGTGACTGCGCCAGCTAGCCAATATGAGAGGAGTACATCAACAATATCATATATGTACCATCCTTAAGCAGAAGGATGCTATAAAGAGCACCAAGCCTTCCAAAGTACTAACCATCCTTTCCAAGCTGCGCAGTGATATCCATGATGAGAGAGAGAGGCTTCGTTTAATATGGATAAAGGAGAAACAGTTGGTGGAAGATAGGGTGACCGAGACAATCATCTGTGAAAAGGCCAGGGAATCTACGATGACTTGTAAGGAAAAAAAGCAGATGAGAGAGGGGAAACTTCGGTGCCAGAGGAAACCTTCAAAGCCAGTCGTGTCTGGTTGGATAATTTCAAAAATCGGACTGGGATACACTCGGTTGTGAGGCATGCGGAAGCAGCAAGTTCTGCGGCGGACTACATCAAAACCTTTGCTCAGTTATCACAGAACAAGGATACATCTCCCAACAAGTGTTCAACTGCGATGAAACTGGCCTTTTCTGGAAGAAAATGCCCAGGACATTCATCACGACAGAGGAGAAGAGACTACCGGGCCATAAACCCATCAAGGACCGGTTAACTCTAGAAATGTGTGCCAATGCCAGCGGTAACTGTAAGGTCAAGCCACTGCAGGTGTATCACTAAAAAAAAAACCCACGTGTTTTCAAGAGCCAAAGGATCTTGAAAAAAAAAACTGCAAGTTATGTGGCGCGCTAATGCCAAGGCTTGGGTTAAGCGGCATTTCTTAACAGAATGGGTTAATCTGTGCTTTGTTCCGGCAGTCAAAAAGTATTTGGCCGAGAAAAGCCTGACAACGAAATGTCTCCTGGTCCTCGACAATGCCCCTGGTCACCCTCCTGGTCTCGAAGAGGACATTCTTGATGAGTACAGGTTCATCAAGGTCCTTTATCTCCCGCCCAACACCACGCCATGCCTCCAGCCCATGGACCAACATGTTATTTCCAACTTTAAAAAACCATACACGAAGCATTTTTTCAAGAAAAGCTTCGATGTCACGGACAACACCAATCTCACCCTTCGAGAATTTTAGTAGGAGGAACATCTCAATATCGTCCATTGCTTAAAAATGATTGACGAAGAACTCTTAATTCAGCACGGAAGAAATTGTGGCCAGCTTCTGTCGCTGAAAGGGACTTTGAAGGATTCGATATGCCAGACTCTGATGAACCTGAACCTATTGTGGGGGATGAAATCTTGTCTCTTGGAAAGTCCATGGGGCTGTAGGTAGATAAGGCAGACGTGAACAACCTTGTCGAGGAAGATCAAGAAGAGCTCACGACACAGGAATTGATCGCGCTCCAGGAGATGCAACATTCGGAAGTGTTGCAGGAGCTCAGTAGCAAGGAGGAGGTGGAAGAGGAGGACCGCCTCTCTACGAAGGAAATTAGAGACATGTCAGCGAAGTGGCAGGAGTTTTCTGATTTTATGGAAAAGAGGCACCCGGACAAGTTGGTGTGTGGTCGTGCGTTAGCCTTTTGTGACGATACTTGCGTACACCATTTTCGTAACATTTTGAAGTCGAGATAAAAGCAAACACCCCTAGAAAGGTTCCTTTTAAAAAGGCTGGCAAAAAGTGAAGGTGAAAGCGAGTCAAAAAGCGAGGCATAAAGAGCCAAGCCGGAAGAAGAAAAGTAATAAAAATGAAAATGAAAAGTTTAAAGTAACATAAGATTAACATTTATTTTTAAGTGTGTATACAGTAAGCTAATTTCATTCTAAGTTAAATTTAAAGTTTAAGTTATGTTACGTAGTGTTACAAAAGTGTAGTGTTACAAAAGTGTAGCGTACCGAACGTGTTGCCGTCAAGTCTCCCTCCTCCCCTTTCTCTCTCCCTCCTCCTCCGCACACACCACCGTTAGCCGCTACCGTCTGTCTCGAAGGTAAGAACTCCACAATAATGTCACATTTTATTGCAGATCATAACCAGTACATAGGTATTTGGTATTTTGTAAGCATAGGTTGTGAATTAGAACAATTAAAAACATGTTTTTCCACTGTAATATAATGTTTTTAGGTGTTTTTTTCAGAGGGTGGGAATGGATTAATTTTCATTTTAGTATTTTATATGGGAAAAAAAGATCCGAGATACGAGCGAACTGACATACGAGCTCGGGTCCCGGAACACATTAAGCTCGTATCTCAAGGTATTACTGTAATGCTTGAACTATCATTTTTTCATACTATGGTGAATAGTTTTATTTGAAAAACTCTATTTTATTTACTATTGTGTTTCATGGCATATTAAAGTTGAATTTTTAACTTGCCAGTGTGAAAAACTGACCATGCTTGCATTTCCTCTTTTTTTCTACAATTATTCGCTGTGCGTTAAGATTGTAATTATTCAATTTTGTGAAGTTACGTATCATTTGGATCGTTAATTTGTGACTTTAAGAGTTATTAAAGAACTCGTGGCTTGACAAGCCTGAGTGGTTGGCTTTAACTGGTAGACTCTCATTACTTTACTATATGACCATTAAAATTAAAGAAAACCGGAAATGTCATTAAAACTAAGATTCCAGAGAGAAGCAATAAGAATAACAGGTGAGTAAGCAATAATATATTTTAAAAATTTCTTATTCATACATGATCTGGTCAAGTCAATGACACCATACTGTGAATAATATCATGCTTTCTTTTGAATAAAAAAATAAAAGAAATAATGCCTCACTGACAAATGTAGAAAAGGACTAAATGTACTCATCAAATTTCCCAAGAAAACTACTCACAATGACAAAGTATAAAGTAGATTATTATTATGTAAAGAATTCCCCACAAGTTATGAAATACATACTAATATACAAAGATGACCTCTATAAGACACCCTTGACACCTCAATATGTCAATATACAGTATATAAAGGTCCAATCTCGATGCTTATTCAACTCTCCAATGATAAAAATCATTAAGACAAGTGTAAACCTAAACTGGATAATAATATCAATGACCTTATAAAAGCTTATATACTCATCTAAATGCAAATGAAGTATTATGATTCCTGGCTAAATTCACATCCTAAAACCTCTGCATAGAAATTTACTTATTATTTGACATGTTACCTACAAAAATATTTAATGCAAAAGTTGCCAGTATAATCTTCATTTTCATAACAATCATCGAGATTGGACAGGATCATTAGCATCCCAAAAAATCATATAAGAGCAAAAGGTAGCAGCAGTCACCCCTAGATATCATATAGACCCAGCATACGGTATTTAGCAGAAGCCAAAGGTGTCATCTTTAAGGATGGCCCATCAGGGATTTTCAGCAGTTTCATTTCCCTTCAGAAATCCACAGCACATAAAGCACCAGAGCAACCAGATCACGGGTACCCATGTAAGTCACAACAAGAGGCCAAATGCTAAAGACTGCTTAAGGTGCTGTGGAACAAAAAAGGAACAATTACAACTTGAAAAAGCACTCCAAGACCATCCTGAGAGATGACCCCAATGCTTGTAACATCAACCAAGAATGATAACAAACCCCCAGCTACTGGAGACAGCTTGGCTACCAGACCGCACAGATTGCTTAAACCTGTTGGAAAAAAAGTTGTGAGCAGTCACATCTAGCAAACCCTTTCACCTCTCTCATGACTTGACTGATCAGCCTCTCACAATTTTTCAGCGTTTATACTACTAACCAAAACAGGAAAATAAGTGATACTCTTTCATGTTTACAGATGCTGTTTATAAATCGAATTGGCCTAGTTTTACAGGCTTTTCCTAAAATGTGAAATATATATGCACAAATCAATCAAACTAAAGTGCTGCACTGATCAGAACACAACAGTGAATCACTGCCAAACTTGATTTTAAAATACTAATCACAACCATACTTGAATATCACTGCACAGGTATTCCAAGATCCAAAATCCACTCAAAAATTATTTTTATGAAACTCTCTGATGTTCATATTTCTTGTATCTCGAAACTGTTTGAATATTGAGCCTACAATAAATAAAAAAATCTCCCATTTACACTTCCTGCAAAATGCCTCCCCTCTGGGAACCATCGCGCCATGCGGAGATTGATGGAAACAAACCAGTCGATGATGCATCATAGTTTCCTTGTCTTTTAATTTTCCTATCGGCTGTTTACAATTCATAGGTCTACATTTAGCCCTACAAATCAAATTTGGTTTTCATGTTACTTAGCTTTTTTCCGAGGGTGTCTTCTGGATTTGCCATGAATAACTGTCTATTGTTCAATATGAGCTAAAAATCACAATGTGATTACAAATTATTCCCAACTTTGTCAAACATTCCAGAAATAGTATTCTGTTGTTTAATTTCTATGTATGGATGATGGTTCTTCACTTACATTCTAATTTTTTTGGAGTTATATCAATTGTTAGCTGACTGATTTGACTGTTCAAATGTTTAAGTCAATTTGAAATAAATTAAAGTTTAGTGTAAAACTTTAGTATTTCACATTTAGTTCAAGGGAAATCCAGATAGGTAGTAGGTTGGCCAGGGCACCAGCCACCCGTTGAGATACTACCGCCAGAGAGTTATGGGGTCTTTTGACTGGCCAGACAGTACTACATTGGATCCTCCTCTCTGGTTACGGTTCATTTTCCCTTTGCCTACATACACACTGAATAGTCTGGCATATTCTTTACATATTCTCCTCTATCCTCATACACCTGACAACACAGATTGCCAAACAATTCTTCATCACCCAAGGGGTTACTGCACTGTAATTGTTCAGTGCCACTTTCCTCTTGGTAAGGGTAGAAGAGACTCTTTAGCTATGGTAAGCAGCTCTTCTAGGAGAAGGACACTCCAAAATCAAACCACTGTTCTCTAGTCTTGGGTAGTGCCATAGCCTCTGTACCATGGCCTTTCACTGTCTTGGGTTAGAGTTCTCTTGCTTGAGGGTACACTCGAGCACACTCTCCTATCTTATTTCTCTTCCTCTTGTTTTGTTAAAGTTTTTATAGTTTATATAGGAGATATTTATTGTTGTTACTCTTCTTAGAATATTTTATTTTCCTTTTTTCCTTTCCGCACTGAGCTATTTTCCCTGTTGGAGCCCCTGGGCTTATAGCATACTGCTTTTCCAACTAGGGTTGTAGCTTAGTAAGTAATAATAATAATAATAATAGAAGTTAGTGTGAAAGTTAAGCTTGAGAAGAGTGAGTTGCGAGGTTTTCTTGGTTTGGTCGAGTTTGGTCGCAAGTTTGCGAGAGATTTTTCAGGTATAGAAAATGCTTTTGATGAAATGGATGAATTACTGATAAATAAGCGTGATTTTAAGATTAGATGACGTGGTAGATCGGATATGGCATGAAAGGAGTATAGATATGAACCTAAAATTTTTTTTACTAATGATCGTGGTATGGAAGATGTTAAATGAAAGAGTATGTCAAGGTCCAGTTACTATAAGCATGGGTCATATTCCCGACACTGACTGGATATTGAAGAAAATCATTCGTGAGGAAGTGTTTGGCAGAGCAAAAATCCTTCACACACACACACACACACACACACGAGAGAGAGAGAGAGAGAGAGAGAGAGAGAGAGAGAGAGAGAGAGAGAGAGAGAGAGGGGGGGGTAGACGGGGGTAGTTAGTGTAATGATGGTTTGTAGCGAGAAAGACTTGAAATAATAGGTTGTTTGCATATTTTTGTTAGCTAGGTGATGACGATCGTGTATGTTCTGGACGAATGATTTTTTGATACTTACAGCGGAATTAGTTTTGTGAAAATGACTTCTGTACAATATTGTTTATAGTTGTCATGTAGTGCTTGTGAATTAGAATCCGGTTATTTATCTTTGATTGGAGTGCAATAGTTTAGTTTCGTGAGTAGTTTTTTTTTATTTTTATCGCAGGCCGTAATTCCTCCTTTGGAAGTCCCTTTTACCTTCCAAGTACAGATAAAGTGTTTTACTCTATTACTACCTGTTTCTGGTTAAGATTGTGGAATGATCTTCCTAATCGGGTAGTTGAATCAGTAGAACTTCAATAGTTCAAAGTTGGAGCAAATGTTTTTATGTTGACCAGGCTGACACGAGTCTTTTTTATAGTTTATATATGACATATCTGTTTTTGACTTTGTTAATAGTTTATATAGGACATATCTGTTTTTGACTTTAATAGTTTATATAGGACATAACTGTTTTGACGCTGTTACTGTTTTATAATGATATAGTGTTAATTTATTCTTATCATTTATTTATTTCCTTATTTCCTTTCCTCACTGGGCTATTTTTCCCTATTGGAGCCCTTGGGCTTATAGCATCTTGCTTTTCCAATTAGGGTTGTAGCTTGGCTAGTAATAATAATAATAATAATAAGACCGAAAACCGTACGCTAACTTCTTACATTTTGCTTTGGGGCTTAGTTTTCTTTCTCTTTCATAATCTGTGCTAAATTTCGTACCTACTTCTATTCCTTGGACCAGTAGGTTCTGAGATAGTTGGGTCACTTGATCATATATTTTATACTATACCTTTGTTATGGCATGAATATTTTAGAACTTCTGTAGAATAGAAAATTTATTTTCAATCTAATTTCACGAAGCTGACGGTTGAGTCATGTTTTGATTGGCAGTGAGCTTGGTCCCATTTAGGCTAGGCCATAGATGCATCAACTTAAGTGCTAGTAATTTTTTTCCAAAAGGGTCCCTTGCCTAAAGAGGCATAAGAGTGACCATCAGTAGTAAGTAAAAGATCATGTTCCCGGTAGGTATATGAAATCTTATTTTGGTAGGATATCCACACGATGTTTTTTAGGCAAGTTCTGAAAATTCTTGTTGTTCCAAGTAATCTGAAGATGTTCACTAAGACAAATCATTTTCAGTTTTCCTGGTTTTATAGACAAATCACTAGATTATTGTCTCGAGTGCAAGACAAGTTTCTCATTCAGTTTATGGTTGTCGAGATCTTTTCTCTTTTATAACAATCTATTGTCTCACCCTGAACATGACTACTGTAGTACATCTTTAGCAGATTGCAAGTGTAAACAAAAGAAAATCTTTAAATACAAGAGCGTAAAAGAAGAAAGAGTTGAATTTTTCTCCTTTACAGTGGTTTTATGAAGAGAAATTTACAATTTCTATCTTATTTTGGATTTTTAGATATGAACAAAACTGCGAGTAGATTACCAATTATTCTGAGAAACTTCTAAGTTTTCTTCACCAGTTACAAGAATAACTTCTGTTCAGATATTTTTACATACTGTGTATTTTAAAAAGCTTAGCATCTCTGCAAGATAAAATGCATTTTTTATTGAGTATCCAGTTATTTGATAATTAGATTAGCAGCATTTTGTTCAAAAAATACTTTTGTAATTTAGTCTTTTTGTTTTAATTAATATTTGCCATATAGATAAATGAAAAACAAAAGATACAATGTACGATGAAAATTGGGAACATATTGAAAGGGTAGAATGTAGAAAAAACTTGCTTTCAGTTTAAGAGAAAGTCCAAAGAGGATTAAAATTCTTGATTATAGATGAAGTTGGAAATGCAAGCAAGCTATTAACAGAACCCTAGTTGTTTACAGACCCACAGCCTTTAACAACTTTAGGATTTTGATAGATATGAACTTCAAAAGCTCTTGATCTCTTTAGGACACTTTTGTACTATTTAATAAGTCCAGTTCATGGTTGGCCCTTAACAGAAATTTTAATCTAACCTTCTCCATATAAAAAAAAGACAAAATTCTCAAGTTTCGACCAGTGGTTCTAGTGTATCATTCTGTAAAGGATCACATGGAATACAATGCTAAAGAGTCAAGATGATCTCTTAGATCCCTACATTGATAGTTTTGTACTTGTAATCTTCTACTGTGCAACCTTTTCCTTTCTGGAAATCAATCAGCTCCTATAGATCTCTGGTTTCCGAGGTAGAAGTCAGAGCTGGTAGTCTGGATCCTAATATCCCTCTAATCCCTGAAGTAGGCATTAATAGGCAACCACTTATTTCCTATATTCAATAGTAGGGCATATCATATGGTTCCAATTATTGAGGGGTTGAATCATGTCTCATATGGCAGGAAGCATCTTTCTCTTATAGGCTCCATAAAAAGCATGGCACAAGTTTTCCCTAATAAGGTTAATGTCGATTCTAGTACATCTACTGTCAAAATGAATCCCTTACCATACACAGGCGCAAAAGTTGCTTTAAAGGTACAGTAGACTGATGGAAAATGCTGTTTTTAAAGAAAGGGAGAATTTTCAAATGTATTTTTTGTACAAGTTGATGGCAGATGATCGTTACATTTGATTTCGTTATATATACTTAATGTATACTTTGTAAGTACAGTAGTGCACTAGTAAACAACATTTTTCTCAAAAAAGGAGGATAAGAGGAAGAGCCCTTCTGTGATAAGATAACTCCTTCCCAATTATCAAAAATAATTTCTGATAGGTATCCAAATAAAGCACTTATGGAAAGTTCTGAATAGTTATCAAAGGCAAACATTTCAAGAAGTCATGCATACATCAATTTAACCCTTTTACCCCCAGGCTATTCGGAAATTTCCAACCCTTAACCCCCAAGGGTTATTTTTTATTCAAGCACATTTTGCAGTATATATTTATCAAATTGCTTTAACAGACTTAATTTTTGTCATAGAGAGGTCAGGTTGGTCTCATTCTCTTGGAAAATGCCTGAATTTTCTCAAAAAATTATCAAAAAAATGAAAAAAAATTGTAAATAGCATTTTTTTGCAGGGACGTACCGGTACATCCATGGGGGTAATGGGATGTGTTTTGTGAAACGTACCAGTACGTCCTTTGGGGGTAAAAGGGTTAAGTAAAAAAAAAAAAATGGCTAATAAAGGTTCTCTTTTAGTACTGAACCCTTCAATAACACAAAGATGCTCTGAGATCTATCTATAACAAATCAATTTCCTAACCTAGGAATTGAACTGGATCTAATTAAATCTCTTGAACCTATAATCAATGACAAGGATTTGAGAAATAATTTATTAGAGAAATGCTGTTTGTGAGTAATAAAATGTGGTGTATTCTTAAAATATTGCACTCTTTTGCAGGAAAGAGAAATTTGCAGTCTATCACTATCTAAATCTTATTTCAAAATTTTTTTCTTTTTACATAAGATTATTTCAGATGGGACTTCTGAGGCTGTTAAAGCTGTTAAAGATTTGACCATTAAACGTAAAAGACAAGTGTGTTCCTCTATGGTCGAGACAATGACTGATACTCAGCAATAGTCCTTTTTTTCGTCCTCTATTTTGAATTCTGTATTAGATACAAAATGACACTTCTCCCTATAAGCCAGTGACTACTACGTCTCTTGAAATTCCCCTTCCTCTTAGTTTTAATATGGTGAGAGGCTTACACGATTCCACTAGCATTCTGTCAAAATGCCAACAGGAGTAGCATACATAGAAGAATACTATGACAGTATCTCTAAACTTCTCCAGGTAGGGAAAGTTTTTTCCTCTTTTATCTGACTTGGGAAAGACTCCAAACAGTTCTGTGGGAAAGTTCAATAGTAAAGGAGGTATAAAAAACACCTTTGACACATATGCATCTCTTGTTCAAGAAATCTCTACCATTTCCAAGATATCCATTAAAATCTACAGAGGTACAGTTTTTCAAGACATCGATTGACAAGCTGCTAGATTATACAGAATGGTTATTTGGATTGGTAAAAACCAAAGAATTTTTCAGTAACAAGGATTAGTTTTAATATTTGTTGAAATTTGGGTTTATTTTAGTAGAAAAATAATTTTTGGAGGTTATAGAGCTTTACGCTGTATATCCTCGAGAAGCTATTTTATCTATTAACTGGGCGTAAACGTATTTTCTTCAGGGATGAGAATGTATTCATGGATTTTTACTTATAAAAAACCTACAGTTGTCAGAATGGATTAGTGTAATCCAAAAAGTAATGTTACATTTTAAAATGGTTCCCTATTTTAGTTTTGAATTTCTTTAAAGATCTCACAAATATAGAAGTTTCAATTTTACCCTTAAACTGGCTGTTAAAATTAGTATCATGTAGAAGTTTTGATAAATGGCATGTTTTCCCTGTAATATAATTTTGAGGATGGAAAGGTGACTTTATCTCCTTACCTTATTCTAAATTTACCGGTAATTAATTTGGGGATAATGTACTGCGATGTATCCAAGGACTTTCCTGTAAAAGGCTAGAACAGGGAATCCAATCCAACAAAATTACCAAAGAAGTAGTCTCCCTGCTCTAAGACTCAATGTGTATAAAGGAAAACATGGGTTCAGGCTCTATTGAACCTCCAATGCAGATAATCACCTGGCAACTGATGTCATGTCTTTATCAAGAACCAAGACTAATACTGGACAGAATGCTACTTGCTCACTGATCTGCATGAAGCCGCAATCTTAATTTCAATTGCTCGACTATCAAACAGTCTTTCCTGAGCTCAATTAATTGAGAATTTCATCTATTGTTGAGTAACAAGAATCAAGTTATGAATTAATTATCTACTATACTTAGTAATAGCATTAGCATAACAGAGGGGTTAATTCACAGTTCACGATTGCTTTTGGTGTTTTGATTTGATATTTTATGTGATCTGTGTGGAGGTTTTCAAGTATATGTATCTTGACTTTTTGAATTTTATGATTTTTAACTTCCCTTTCATATTAATTATTACTTTTACTAAGCTTAGATCCCTTGAAATATCTTTTTCAACTAACATAGACTAAAATATTTTACAGTTGCGGGCATATGACGTCTTTCAGCTCCGGCATTCACATCGGCTTGAGTGTGTTTGAACATAGTAGCTTCATGATTCCAGAGTGGATATTTTCTTTTCCCGTCTACAAAGTTTGTAATGAGGGAGGTACTAGCATATAGTTTACTCTTCTCGTGACTAGATCCTTCTCCTTCCAGTATTTATTGGAAATGGGTATAGGAGGGAGGGGAGGGTTACACAAATTAAGCCTAGCATAAGATATGCAATTCTTTTCCTACTCATCAGCTTTCTCAAGTCACTGGTTTGACTATTATAAAGTTAGGGAAAATAGTATAAGCTAGTTATGGACTCTTTGCTTACCATTTGGTTTGTCAAAGGGGCAATTACCTACCTGATAGTTAGAGAACGGGGTTACTCTTCTGGTTTTTTGGTTTTCAATCAAGTAAGCCCTATCTAAAACTTCTAGTGGGGTTGTTGTCTTCGACTTTTTCCTTCACATTGACCTCGCCCATAACCTTGTCTGCTCAGAAAGGGTTGGTTCGTTCCGAGATTCAGGATGGAAGGAGCGGGGCGAGGGTCATTTCTTGGTGCAGGCATATGTGCTTGCCTAGTTGAAAGCGAAAATCTTGCATGACCAGAGATGGAAGTGGATTATGACCGCCAGAAGAACTGCCCGGTACAGAAGCGAGTTTTGGCTTGTCTTCCTCCACTTCTCGGTTACTGCCTCAATCTCCTCTGTAGGGAACAGAGAACCCTTCAAGGGAGCATTCTGGAGATTCAAAATCTCCTATTGGCTGATCTGCTTTTGGAACTTGGAGGCCATGGCATTACTCCTCTCAAGGACCTAGTTTGCTCACTGGTTGGCTCCTTGATGAGTAAAGAACTTGACTGCTCTGGCTCTCATCAGGACGATGTTCTTGTGTGTCATCCTTTTGTCAGAGCCGGACACGTGTTCTCCGTGTTGGCCAAAAATCAGACTGTGCTTGAAATGGTCAATCCATAAGGTGACCTTCACAATTGTCATTGCAGTGCTCTCCATGCGTGTTGCCTCTGCTGACGAGAAGGCAATAGACAGTGTGGTCAGATAGGCCACAGTGACAATTGGGGTCAGTGCGGCCACTGCAGGATCAAGATGTAAGGAGAAGACTACTGCTTGCAGTAGTACTTCCTGATATGAGAACCCTGGAGAAATTATCCTGGAGGATCTCCCCACCCTTAAAGAGTCATTCCTTGTGAGATCTGCATGTCAAC
Source organism: Palaemon carinicauda (assembly GCF_036898095.1). Classification (NCBI taxonomy): domain Eukaryota; kingdom Metazoa; phylum Arthropoda; class Malacostraca; order Decapoda; family Palaemonidae; genus Palaemon; species Palaemon carinicauda. Next base: position 185,874,147 of record NC_090725.1, read on the forward strand.
CATGTTCTGCACTTCTGAGGTCAGGATTGACCAGGGAGGCTATAGACGAGGTCTGGTTACCCTTGGTGCACGACAGTTTATTGATGGGAGCTTTCCTCCCATTACGTAGAGAACAGGGGTCATCTCTGAGGCCATTTAACCATACAAATGCAGGTTAAGACCTGCAAAAAAGTACACCTTCCTCCATACCAGGGGCCTTAAAACCAGCGAGTTGAGAAAAGGCACGGTTGAATTTATCAGAATACAGTAGTCATACTCTGATACCATACTCGGCCGGTATTGGGAGGAATCGAAAGAAAGAAAGTCTCTCACTCCTCTTTCCTGAAAGAGGAATGAAGTCAAGAGGGGCTGGTAACTGCGCTCCATCTATGATCCCAGTAGCTCGCGAGTCCTGGGTTTGCTGGAGAGCTCAAGGGTCCTCTGCAATACTGGACCTATTCTTAGGAATGCTCGAGGTCTTTTCTTTCCGCAAGGCATGTGCCTTCAGAGCAAGGGGAGAGGAGGCTAGGGGGTCATCTCTTCTTCGTTGTCCACTCAGTGTGGTCCGACACTGAACGCGATCTGCCACAATCCGGAGTGAGCTGTTGGTCTACTTCACCCCTTCTCCGACTCTGAGGAGAGGGAGACCAAGAGGTAGAGTCAAACTCGACAGGTGACACTCAGTAATTGTCCACCAAAGTTACCTCCCTGGGAGGAAGAGAACTCCGACGAGTCCGAGGGCAGTGATCACCTCACCTCATCACCTTTGGTCGCGATTTCAACGGTTGTTATTGGCACAATGTCCAAGGCCTGGAACTGAGGGAGAGCACATGCCCTAATTCTCTGTGGGGAAAGATTCCTTATACTAGGAGGATCCTCATGACAATCACCACAAGATGTGTACATCTTAGATGCAAGTATAGGATCCTGTGTCCTGTCTTCTTTATCTTTCGGGAAGTGGACTGGCATCAGAACAGCGTGTGTTAGTCAATATCAGGTAAAGAGGGGTCAGGCAGAGGTTGACGAGCAAACTTGCAAGTGTGCTCAGGTGAGTTAGGCTATGTGAGTGTGTGCTCCTCCCTCTGTGAGCGCGATCAAGACTCGGCAAGCGCTCAAGTTATCACAATCGCTTAAGGGTATGCGCTTGTCGTCTGAATTGAGTTTTCTCCGAAGAGCTAGGGCACTCAGGTGAAGACACTTGTCCCCGCTTGCGATACTGCATAAGGGAGCTCTCTTGAGGTACTTCTTGGTGCTCGCATGGGCGCAATTGCTAGGGAGCAAGCACTTAGGTGGAGGCAACTACTGTAGGCTTTTCTGCTCGCGTGTTGGGACTTGGAAGACATGCTCGCTCGTACAAGTGTGTTTCCCAGAGGAAGGGCGCTACTGCTACCCGAAAAGCCTCCAGAGGAGAACTACTGGGGTAGGGTCGGAGGGCAGCATATCAGGGGTCAGAGGGAGGATTCGGGATTTCTTTAACTTCAAGGCAAAAAATCCCTTCAAGATTTCTTCTTCCTGCTGCCATACACTACCCACTGGGAAGGTGACCACTCCCGACACTCGGTACAATGAGAGGCCTGAGTGCAGGAGTGGCCTCTGCAGGTAAGACACAAAAGGAAAGGATCCATCTCCTTAGGACTCAGGTGCCTTATTTATTATCCAACAACCCAAGACATTTTCACATTTCTCCACAGGCATCCCCACTGAAGAAATACAGTTGCTAACATGCTGGAAAAAAATAAAAAGAATTAGAAAAGTCTGCCACAATCTTCCAGCCAGCGAGACTGTTTGTCCTCACTACTCAGTAAGAAAGCAGGGGGGTGGAACTTACCCACTCCCAGTCAGTAACTACTGACCACTTGTTGACACCTTGTTATCAAATTTTAACAGATGAGTATTCCTGTTTTGCTGTTATCTCTCTTTTATAGAGGGCAAAAGTTTTTATTTGTACTGGGACCGTTATTAATCTAGATAGTTACTTTCCATCTCTCCTTCACTAACCAACCTCCATCATCTGTGAATCAGTAATATGAACCACAGGAGTTTCATAAACAGAAACTTTAATGATAAAAATTTGTATTTTTATACTCTCCAGATGTTCAAATACATGCATATTTCCTACTCACTGGTTGGTCATGAAAAGAGACTAATGATTGTGTTTTTGACTTTCAGAACTGAAAGACAATGGGAACTATGATGATTTATCAACTAGTTAGTTACCATCAAACACCAGATGGTGCAATGGTTCCCAGAGGGGGAGGCATTTTACAAGGAGAGAAGATAGGACATTTTTGTTTTTTTAGCAGGCATCAACATTTAAGCAACTTTGAGATAGAAGCAATGTGAACATCAGGTGAGTATAAGAATAATAAATCTTATCAAAATTCTATTTTTACCAGGTCTTTTAGTGTCTAATAATAATAAAAAATCTCCCCTTTAAAATGAAATGTACTTTTTTAGTTACCATGTACCTGCTTTCAGCATATCAGAAAAAAATAACATACTTTTTCCTATACTGTATACAAAATCTACAGCTATAATTTTTCTCAATCTCACATGATATTTTTTTGTACACAATTATACAGTTGAGGAGTCCTCTCTATTCTCTTTTACCATGAGACCATTATGCTTGAATTCTCAAATAATTTAAAACTAAGTCGGGATCTTTCAAGATGACCTAGTTCTTCATAATCAATACCATCATGCTAGTGCTATTTACTGTATAAAATATCTTCAATTGATTGATCCTATGCCGCTACTTTTATCCTTGAGACCTTATTCAGTTTTCTAGTATCTGAATATAATATCTTTTGGTTACTTTCCCATTTATGATACAAATTAGAAAGAACACTATTGTATACTGTACAGGTACTCATAAATTCAGCATTTATTAGTCACACTTCCAAACCTCTTGCAGATTCTTTTCAAATTACCCATGTCTTTGTTGCAACTGAAAAACAAGTTTCGAATATAAAGCAAGATATGTTTCATTTATATCATATCTATATCGTACGTAATCACCATTGTTCATACCAAATAATTCTTATTGAAACCCTGGAGTTAAGCATCATAAAAAGAGAGAACTCACAATTTATTAAAAACACTTCTAAGTTCTAGTGTACACGAAAGAAAGCTTATAGAATGAAATGTGATGGGTAAAAAAATAAACTGATAGCAAGCATGTATTTCAAGTATTAAATTCAACTAACCTTTATTCTTTCTTTAACCTGTGAATTATATCCCTTTCAATATCATCAAACCTAACTATATGAAATTAAATTTTCTCTCTTATTATACCTGAAAGTACAATAATGTTGCTGCAGACATCTAAGTATCAGAAAAGAAACCAAAGTAATTTACTCTATTTTCGATCCTTTTTGCAGGCTACTCTCATAAACTAGAGGTCATGATGGTGTAAAGATACCTCTCCCATTTTCTGTTGTATTGCAAAATACTACACAACTTTTCTACTGTCATCTGAATGTATGCAATATATTTGTTTAAAAAAATAATGCAATCCCAAAATTCATTACCTTCCCAACAAAACTAAACTCATAGCATTCTTAAAGAGAGTACTTCTCTTGCTAACATGAGAAACTTAGTCTATAACTGTGATATTCATGAAGTCATTAAGAAGACCAGAATTCCATTCCAAAACTAGAAAACTAATTACACTATTAATCATCATAAAATCTTTCCTCTTTCAAGCTCTTCTCTTTAGTTTCACTAAACGTTATCTAAAAGATTAAGTATTCTTAAAGGTAAAGAACCACAAAAGTTCAAACAACTATGGCACTGAAGCAGTCTCCAAGAGCAGATAAATGACAACCTTGCTGTCTAAAGGTACTCCTTCTGAAAACTTATACTTCCTGCCTTCTCTTCAGATGACAATGCACTATCTGATAATGTTTCAATTGAACAAGTATAAAAAAAACGGAAGACTTCAACTTAAGTAAAAACTTAATTTTATTGTCCAGTGAAAATGAATGAAAATACTCTTACCTTTATCCTCTAAAGGATTGTGCGATATATCCAACTTTTGTAAGGGAATGTTGCTATTCGACAATAATGCTAATGATAACTTATTTGCAAATTCCCTGAAAATAAAAGTAAAACATTTATAACTGCACACAGTTAATGACAGTCACATAACCTTTATGTCCAAAATGTTTTTCCCAAATAGTATTTCAGAATGTGTCCAATGTAGTTTAATTTTTTCATGATTGTCACCTTACAGTGCAAATATAAACGATTCCTAAAGTAATCTGTATTTTCCTAATTATATAAACATGAGTCTTTCAATAAGTGTCCTTTCAGTGAAGCTGGATATGGCTATTAAGATGTATAACAAGGTGGTGACCATTATTACTGGGTGGTGAGTAACACCCACCCATCTGACAAGCCACTAAGCAGCCACTTTGACCTTAGCCTAAAACTTGCAGGGTGGTTGAGGTGGGACGTGTAACTTGAAGGACTCGGGTTTGAATACTTTGGAAAAATACAAATTACTTAAAAAATTTGTGATTTGTTCCAATACAAATACAAGCCTTAGCTGGGCTACATTCCCGGGAAACGTCATGGCAATTTGGTCCTGTATAAGAGCAAAAATGATAGATTTCTGTCAACCTCCTAATGTACTGGACATGAAGATGAGCAGCTGCTAGGCAAAGTCAGTTCCAGTAAATGGTAGACATTCAAGGAAGAACCTATATCTGTGAGAAGGGTATACTGATTGGAAGGATGGAGCAATACTTCTAAACAAAACTGTTTGTTAAGAAAAGTTGTTCTATCATACAACTAACTTGCATTTATCATCTAGCCCAGCAAATGTGCACCACCAAGAGAGGAGAGAAAAAATAAATGGTAAACAAGGCTAGTCAATCTCAACTTTCCTTCTAGAGTTACATCATAACCACAATCTTGGGCAGGATATTTCCCACCCTCAAAAGGAAATAGGTTTGCTATATAATCTGTAAAGCAACTACCCCTGGGACAATGATAAAAGTATCAAAGTAACTATACGTAAACTTCCGTAGGTAATATCTGGTGAAGGTTGTGTCGTTAACAGAATCCTGCCTTCAAAAACTGCACCCAGTGACAGGTTCTTACTGAGGGCTGGGCTAGATTTGATATGTCTGACATGCTCCTTCTGACTCCTCAATTGCAGAAAAAGAAGTCTGGTTGTTCCAGAAAGCCCGAAAGAAAGTGTTTCAAGAACTCTTCATATTATTCCTTCAGTTGTTGTAGGAAGAGATTTGATGTCCTCACAGGATGTGTAGGAAGTCATACTGGTCCCCATTAGTCACTTCTCATAGGGAGGACCAGAAAAAGGATGAAGGCAAGAAAGACTGGATTTAGGTCCTAGCCAAAAATTATTGATCCAAGACAATGAAGACCTTATATCCTTCAAAATGACTAATGACATAGAAAAATTTATGCAGTTCAATACTCACTTCAACAAGGCTAGGCAGGTAGTGGAGAGTATCAAGGGTCGAAGCCCCATCTGATATCAGTTCTGCCGTTCTCCAGACTAGATAGTCTGCCTGAGAGACCTGATGACTTACAATACATTCTATGTTGCCTAAGTTTCCTAGCATGGCAAAACTAACCCCTCTCTCATAAGTCTTGTCATTTCTCATGAATCCAGGCGTAAGTTCCTGGTTGGGAACTTGGATTGAGAGCCAAGAGATATTCTCCCTGCAGAGATTGAAAGGCTTACCCTACAAAACATAAAACAGCTGATCTGAATATTATTTAGTACGCAACCACTTTTGGGCCATCAGAGTCACATTGAGCCTCATTGTTAGCAACCAATTACCAAGCAGTCTGCAAAACAGGAAAATAGGCATTAGGGCATAGGTGTCTTGAATTCTCAGGGATGCTGGAAGTGATTGCTGCATCTCAAAAAATGAAGGGGAAGAAAGAAGAAGTAAAAATAAATTAGTCAATCATACCTCTCATTCCAGACTTACTGTATTTCCCGTGTCATAAGACGCTAAAAGTAGTGAGACTCACCCTATATTTAGCAAAGTGATTTTTAGAAGAAAAAAAAAAAAAAGAAAAAAAAAATTGAGGATTTTATAACCTACCGTAGCAGCAATTTTTAGTCGGCGAATTCTAGTGTGATTTTTCGTCTGACATAGTTCATAAGTAGATATTAATTAGCTGTACTGTATACCTTTTATTTCAATTTTATTACTGTACATATTCATATAAAAAACACTAAACCATTTGTAATTGCTACAATTAACAAGATTTTCAACTTTTAAAGTTTGTTTACATGAAAACAGTGTTGCCAAATGCTCCTGACCAAATTTTTGTAGAAAAGTAAAATCCCAGCAATATTTCCCAAATTCCTCATGCACACATTTCATACAAAAGATGATACAAGGGCAAACACTCTTGTGAAGACCTGGGGTGCTGTGGTAAGACAGAAACAGTACCCTGAACTGGTAATGGTTCTGATTGAGCATGAATCTTAAATACTTCCTTGAAGATGGATGGATTGGGATTGGGATTGGGAAGTATATGTCCTTCAGATCTGGAGTGCACAGAGGTCCTGTGGTCTTATCGCTTGTCTGACAGTGTCAGCCATCTCCATTCTGAGCGGGGTCTGTTCAACAAACCTGTTCAGAGTTAAGAGGTTGATAACTGGTCTCCAGACTCCAGTCGCCTTTATAACAAGAAAGAGTCGACTGTAAAAGCCTGGGGACCCATCAAGGATCTCTTGGAGAGCGCCCTTCTTCAACATGATCTGGACTTCTGCCCTGAGGGAAAACTCCGGTGCGGATCTCTTCACACAGTAGTTTGATGGAATCGGCAATCGAGTCAGTGGAGGGAGAGGGGGAACGGAACGCAATAACCTGAAGAAATCACTTCGTCCATCCAGGCTTCGGCCCTGGAGTGAAGCCACCTCTGCCTGCAGCTTTGCAGGCATCACCCCACAGGTGGACAAATGGGAGGACTGCTTATTCTAGTGGGAACGGCCTCGGCCGGATTCCTTCTTTCCTTTTCCTCCACGAAAAGACTTCTTACCACGAAAAGCTTGCTTTGACCCTCTTTGACCCTGCTGTTTTGGGTCTCTAGCCCTTTTTGGTTGTGGTTTCTGCAGTGGCTGAGAGGGGTAAGGTCTGGCTGTCAAGACCTTCTGGATAAGGGAGTCCTGGCTCGACTTCCTCTCTGCCACCCGCTCGACATCCTCAGGGTTGAACAAAGAATTACCTTCGAAAGGTGCCATTTCGGCCTGAGGGAGATGTCTGTGGAACTTGCCTATGACGGCATCTCTCCTCTTCAGGATAGTGTTAGCCCAAAGGTTCACCACCTGATGGGAGAGAAACTCAATGGCCCGTGTACCAGACAATAGGAAAGTCTCCAAAGACTTCCTGGAGGACTCCCAAGATACATCCTTAGATCGAATTAGCTGTCCTAAAGACCCCAGCCAGAAGTCAAGCCACGAAGTCGCCTGCTTGGTGTACTTCGCCACCTTCTGGTTGAGGATCTCGGAGGCCGAAAAAGAGACTGGAAGTCCAGTGAGCTTCTTGAAGGGCGTAGCCTTCGAGAGTGCCTCTATAGAGTGATCGAAAGGCAGAGTTGAGAGAGACCTCCAGAGAATCTCGTAGTACCTCCTCTCAAACACATACAGATGCAGGCTAAACCTGCCAGAAGACATGCTCACACTCCTTCCTCTCCTCCTCCGTTAGCTTGGGGCTAGCATGTCGCGCCACAGGAGCCCAGCGTGGGTCGTAGTCGTCACCTGGATAGACCGGACACAGAGAAACTGCTGAGGAAGTGCTCGCTTCCAGCTGCCTAGGAGGCAGCGAAGAGGGAAGCCTGGCCGAGGATTTTTGGATAGTAGGTAAATCCTTTGGCTCCCTCCTACGAGGCAGGTGTTCCTCTGTCAGCGAGGTCCTAGAGGGCTCTGCTGGTCTACGGGCGAGATGAGTCCATCACCAGAGGGAGCACGTGGTGCCCAGTTGCAGGTCATAGCTCCTTAGGCACTAAGGAGGCAAAAGACGAATCCTCTTCCTCTTCCCCTTGGGTCTGGCCAGTGGTGTCTTGAACTGCAAGGGGCTACCCTGGAGTTCTTGCACTGGTAGACCCCGTAAGACGACTTTAAGAACCAGAAAAACTTATTGATAGACAAGTAAAGAAGGATCCTCCCTTAACATAAGTTTTCTGGTCCCTAAAGTTGTCTTATGGGGTCTACCAGGCTTTGGCAAAGGGGCAGAAACGCAAACCTCCCCAGATTCACGATAGCACTCGATATTTCTGGTAATTTATGGTTTGCTTTGAACAATGTCACTATTTCAATGCGTTTGATCTAATCCACGGTCTGTTTGGGCATGGTAAGGGCTATATATAAGGCCCATTTGGAGGGTATCACGAACCCAAAAGGAGACAAAAAGTTTGACACAAAAAACACAATTGCGATCGCCACATACTGCAGAACCACGTGCGACTGAGGTAAACAAAGCGTATGCTAAAGTCTCCCCAGTGTTGACACTACGTCCAGAGAAAACGTCGGCTCGTACCGCACTTGTTAGGGGGGACTTGTGAGGATCCAAGACTTTTTGAGAAAAGCTGTGACCCTTGGCGTAAGGCGTCAATACATTCCACGCATACTGTATAAATATCGATCTACCATCAGAGATGAAACAAATGAAATAAAACTAGAATAAAATATGAGATTCTGTTCTAATTATAGAGTCAAATTTATGTTAATTAGTAATCATAACAACCAATACAAATCTATGAAAACGGGAATACTCTAATAAATATTAATCGGTCGCCTACTGAAAGAATATCACTCAATTTGCCAGCTCACTTTCTGCCAGAAATATGACATCACCAAATATATATGAACTCAAAATATTAGAACTCTTCTTAATGGTATGTTTATCTAAAATGGATACCGTATATTACCAATAAAAGAAAATACTAACTTACTATGAGAAATAATTTTTTATTAAAAAAAAAAATAGAATATTTCTAAGGAAATATTTGACCTCTTAGAGTACTATTTCTGACAGACTTGTGACGTCATCAAAGTGAAAAAGTGGGCGTAAAAGCGAACAGCCTACGTCACATAGGATATAAGTCGACGACTGCCTGTACATAGTATTTAATCTACAATGTAGAACATTGAGAAAAGCATATGACAGGAACCCTGACTTGAAAGTCATGACTTCCTAAAGCGTAGGCAGGTGAGGTCCAATTGTGTGGCGTCTGATAGCGCTGAGTCTAGAAGCAAGGTGTATGGAACTATGTCTGATTGTAAAACTCTGAGCACGCTGGGCTAAGTCTGATCGTGAATTTGCCCACGTGAAGATCGACCATGCGTGGACCTGTGTGTAGACATGGTGTGTGAAACCCAAAAAATTGGAGATCTGTTGTGTGAAGCCCAAATGCGTGGAGATCTGGGGTGCGAAGCCCAAGTACGTGGACACCTGGAGCATGGATACCTGGTAAGTGGAGACAGCACTCATGGAGCCCATGCATGAAGAATGGTCTAAATAGGACTGGTCTGCTGAGAATGGGAAAAGAAACGTCTAGAATGAGACAGTTTGTTAATGTCATCACACTCGCTGCACATTGATTGTAGACTCAGCCGCGATCTTGCCACAGGGGTGTCATCTACTAATAAGGCCTTTGAAACTCTTAAGAATGGGAAGGACGAGGGTGGTACCCTTCATTCAGAACGAGAAAAGCATGTTCGGTCTCATTCAAGATCGAGCACTAGGAGGTGTGTGAACACCTGAGCTATGTGCCAAAACAACTCAAAGTTTGGTACGTTTTAGTTACATACTGTTCCTCACAGAAAATATCCATCATTGCCTAGGCAGGGAGATATTGATTAGAGACATGAAAATCTGGGAGAGAAGTAACAGCCTTCGCTCCTAGGCACTGCCTTATGTACAATACTGAGAATTGGGTGTGAAAACCTTTCTTCAAATTATGGGATAATTTTTGGAAAGCACTCCCCCAGTACAAAACAAACACAAGTGCAAGAGCAACCTGTACCAGTATTTCTACCCGTTAACGGATAACTCTCAGCACTCCCTCCCTTCCCTTTCTCTCAAAATAGAGCATGATTGTCCACAAAAGGAAGAAGATGGGCGGTGTCCTTCCTTTCCGACTAGAAATGCGTGTATTCATTTTGTACAAGAGTTATGAATATCGATGTTTCTTCCCATAATGGAACTACTCTCGGTATTCATACTCATCCCAGTATGAGACCAATCACAATTATAGGTGTATGAACCCACATACTGAGTACCCATATACCTCCCTAGTGTTGTGTGCACCTCTGATTTTTCCTGCTATGAGACAACTCGAGGTACTCAATCCTGAAGGGAGGTTCCTACTATCATCATTGTCTCTCCCACAGGGAGAGGAACAGTAGGAGTATCAATCGGACTGTATTTCTTCAATGACATCTTCTACTTCCTCTTCTAGCAGTAGCAGCGAAGACTAGCAAAAAATAAGGGGGGGAGAGGATCTTGGAGTTTGCCTTCAACAGGGTTGTAGAGGGCAAAAATGACACTTCCATAGTAAGTTGGCTAAGGCACCAACCACCCATTGATATACTACTGGTAGAGAATTATTGGGTCCTTTGACTAGCCAGACAGTACTAAATTGGTTCCTTCTCTCTGGTTACGGCTCATTTTCCCTTTGTCTACACATACACCAAGTAGTCTGGCCTATTCTTTCCACATTCTCCTCTTTCCTTAAACACCTGACAACACTGAGATTACCAAAAAATTCTTCATCGCTCAAGGGGTAACTACTGCACTGTAATTGTTCAATGGCTACTTCCCTCTTGGTAAGGGTAGAAGAGACTTTAGCTATGATAAGCGGCTATTCTAGAAGGACACTCCAAAATCAAACCACTGTTCTTGTCTTGGATATTGCCATGGCCTATGTACCATGGTATTCAACAGTCTTAGAGTAGAGTTCTCTTGCTTGAGGGTATACTCAGGCCCACCATTCTATAATATTTCTCTTCCTCTTGTTTTTTAAAGTTTTCATAGTTTATATATGTAAGATTTATTCTATTGTTATGGTTCTTAAAATACTCTGTATTATTGTTAGCTAATTACTGCTCTTATAGTTTATCTATTACCTTATTTCCTTTCCTCACTGGGCTATTTTCCCAGTTGGAACCCTTGGGCTTCTGGCACCTGCTTTTCAAATTAGGGTTGTAGCTTAGCAAGTAATAATACTAATAATAATATGTTTTTAGTGCTTTTCAGGTAACGAGAAGACACTGGAAATAATAAGATGGGAAGCACCCCTCCCTTTCAAAATGATCGGCAGCAAAACCTTCAAGCAATAGAGCATATTAATGTCCAAGGAATACCAACCTCCTCAGAATTATGCTGTCAGCATAATCCAACTGAATTGGTAGTGCCATCAGAAACCCCAAACCCCCAACATGCAACATAACAATAAACAATGAAAGAATAAAGCAATAAAATATTTTTGTTTACCCGATTAGTATAGTGACTCAAGATGGTAGAGCAAAATGAGAAAGAGAGAAGAGAATCCTGATAGCCAAAAATGACTTTAAATACATGGAAAAATCTACTGATAAATACTGTAATAGAATTGGTGTCCAAACAAGAATTAAAGCTTTAAGAGCTTATGTATGGTCTACCCTTATGTATGGATCAGAGAGCTGGACAATAACAAGAAATCTGGGAAAAAAGCTGAATGCAACAGTGATGTGGTTTTACAGGAGGATGCTCAGAATAACTTGGAGGTACAGAGTAACAAATGAGGAGGTAATGGCAAGATGTACTGCACAGAGCAATGGTACAGAAAATAAGAAATAAGACAACCGAGTTTTGTTGGGCACATAATAAGAAGAGAGAAAATAGAGCACTTATGTCTCACTGGGAGGATAGAGGGAAGGAGATCGAGGGGGAGGTAGAGGACAAAGTACATGGAAAGTATTGGGGTGGGCTTTGAGGGTAATTATACTCTAAATCAAGTGATACAAATGGCTAGAGACAGGGAGAGGTGGAAGCGACTGACCACCAACATCCAGGACACGGCACTTTGGTAAAAAAAAAAAAATCCTTTCAAGTCCACACTATTGAGGGAATATACAATAAAATGGAATGCTGTCTATCAAGAACAAGAATGAGGTTATTGGCAAGTTTGCAAAGACAACTGTCACACAAAAACACCTTCATCTTGAAGATCTCTCACATACAATGATCTGCCAACACATTTACCTAGAAAGAAAAGCAAAAAAATTAAAACTCCTAAATGATGACACCGGAAGTACATCTGTACGATCTGGCAGCTAAAAGCAAAGTGTTTGCTCAGTGTCCTGTCAGTAGCTACCACCACCTCATTATAAATTTCAAAAGCTGTATCCAACTTCATTGAAAGTATACTCCATTTAAAGGACGAAGGTTTGTATTCACATAGGAACAAATACACAACAACAAAAAGTTAAGTACTGTGTAGTAATGAAATACAGTACTCAGTAAAATACAAAATAACTTCAGATAATACTCACGCTTTGGCACCAATATTATCTAAATAAAGTTCTTCTATACTAAGTGACTTGCTAACCACGTGTAGGATTCGTTCTATTGCTTCATGAGACAGCTTACTATGGCTACAACGTAGTTTACGAAACCAGGTGTTGTACTCGAGGGCACTGATGATAGGAATGAGGTCTCTGTTGGAAAAAAAAAGAAATAGGTAGTTCATTACCAATGAATAATTATCATTACTTACTAGATTACTACTATAGTTACACCCTAATTGTAAAGGAAGAATACTACAAACCCAAGGGCTCCAACAGGAAAAGCAGCTCAGTGCAGATAGGAAATAGAGAAATAATTATTAAGCTTTATATGAAAAGTAATAAAAAATTAAAATATAAAATATTTAGATATCATTAACATTAAAATAGATCGGCCATACAAAAAACTATAAAACGAGACTTCAGTCAACTTGTTCAACTGAAAAGGTATTACTGTAAGTTTGAACTTCTGTAGTTATTACTATTATCATTATCATTACAAGTTAAGCTATAACCTTAGTTGGAATAGTAAGATGCTATAAGCCCAAGGGCTCCAACAAGAAAAAATGGCATAGTGAGAAAAGGAAACAAGGAAATAAACAAATTACAAGAGAAGTAATAAACAATCAAAAAAAATATTTTAAGAACAGTAATACTAAATTAGATCTATCATGTATGAACATAAAAACTTAAAAAACAAGAGGAAGAGAAATAAGATAGAACAGCATGTCTGAGTGTATCCTGAAACAAGAATACTCTACCCCAAGACAGTGGAAGATTCAATTGCCACACTAAGAAGAACATTTTATAGTCTGGTCACTTCTGGAATAAAACTTCCAGAATACAGAGTAGTATTGAGCCTTAGGTAGAAAAAGGCAAGACTTCGAATTAACTGCATACCTGGAAGTATGTACATGATATTATAGTCTTGGAAGATCTGAATGCAAAGTATGATTGTAAGTAGATAAAGGACAGTGGCTCCTCAACATCCAGATCTTTGCATTGACAATTTCTCAAACTGTATGCAAGTCATTTAAAATTCTGTCTATTTCATCCTTGAATAGTACAAAAAATTATCATATTGAGGAAGCCTTTAATGATTTTGGGTGAGTAATCAATCCATTTTGTGGAATAATATTTTCAATACAATTATAGGTAATAGGTTTCCCAGGGCACCAGCCACCTGTTGAGATACTACCACTAGAGAGTTATGCGGTCTTTTGACTGGCCATTGCACCCTTCTCTCTGGTTACAGTTCATTTTCCCTTTGCCTACACACTCACACAATGAATAGTCTGGCCTATTCTTTACATATTCTCCTCTGTCCTCATACACCTGACAACACTGAGATTCCCAAACAATTCCTCTTACTGCACTGTAATTGTTCAGTGGCTCATTTTCCTCTTTGTAAGGGTAGAAGAGACTCTTTAGCTATGGTAAGCATCTCTTCCAGGAGAGGGACACTCCAAAATCAAACCATTGTTCTCTAATCTTGGGTAGTGCCATAGCCTCTGTACCATGGTCTTTCTCTATCTTGGGTTAGAGTTCTCTTGCTTGAGGGTACACTCGGGCACACTGTTCTATCTTTTTATTTCTCTTCCTCTTGTTTTGTTAAAGTTTTATCGTTTATAAAGTGATATTTATTCTATTATTATTGCTCTTCTTGGAATATTTTATTTTCCCTTGTTTCCTTTCCTCACTGAGCTATTTTCCCTGTTGGAGCCCCTGGGCTTATAGCATCCTGCTTTTCCAACCAGGGTTGTAGCTTAGCAAGTAATAATAATTTCTACAAAATGGATTGATTACCCACCCACAATCATAAAAGGCTTCTTTACTATGCTAATTTTTTGTACTATTCAATGATGAAATAGACAGAATCGCAGAGAATCTTAAATGACTTGTATACAGTTTGAGACATTGTCAATGCAAAGATTTGGATGTTGAGGAGCCACTGTCCTTTACCTACTTACAATCATACTTTGAGTTTTGTTAGTGTTCAACTTCATGCCCCATAATTTTCAAAATAGGTCTACATTCAGAAAATGAAATTGATGTAAAGCTAGTAGCATCATCTGCATATGCAACAGCTTGTTTTCCAAGCCAAAGCACATATCATGTGTATACTGAATAGTATGAAAAGTAATGGGAAGAGAACACTTCTGCGAGGAATACCAAATAAAATATTCCTATAGTCAATATGGTGCCCATCAAAAACTAATCTTTGCAATCTATTACTTAAAATTGAATAAAGATGCTAAGAAATTACCTACCTACTCCCATCTGCTTAATTTTGAAAATAAGGAACTCTTGATTAACACTGTTTAAGTTAGACTCTTGATTAACACTGTTTAAGGCAGACCTAAAATCAAGGACAATAATATGAACTGCCTGACCACATTTCTAGGTTTTTTTTTCCTCTACAGCATTGAAAATTGTAAGAAGGGTATCATACCTATATATACATTTCACCAAAAGACATTCAAAATCTTTAGATGATGCAGGAGTTATGGAAATTGGGTGTTAATCAGCAGAATTAGAGCCACCACAAACCTATTAGTCTACCTAATAGAGGAACATTACAAATTCTCCAACAAATGCAAAAATAAGCTCTTCTTGCTAACTTTCAAAAAATAAGACAACTTAGGATCTAAGAAATCAACTCGTTTTCTAATAAAAAAGAAGACAAAGGAAAAATTCCATCTGGGTCTTACATCTCCATAAGCATCAAGGTCCAGTACATTAGCTTTAATTTCATGGGACTAAACTATTAAACTAGTTCATTTAGCTTCAGATAAACAGGAATGAAGATGATCGAGAGTCTCATTACTCAGACAAATATCAGACAAATGGGATGTCTTTTCCATTTGGACAGTGAGTGACTGAGCCTTCTGGTTTAAGCAAAGGAGAAATTGTGCAAATTTGAGGGTTGCCCCCCATTTATGTTCCTGGGTTGTACCAGAAATACTAATCATAAGAGCTTCCATTTCTAAAATGATCTAGTCACATCTTGGGACAATTCAAAATGTCAGGCTATCATTTACCAAACCATGGAAATTTTAAAATCAACTGTAAACATTCCAAAGCATGACCACTGATAATAACACTTTAATTCTCAATACGCAAAACTGCTTCCTTTACATTTGCCAAAGAATCAATAAACTAACTTATGTTAGCCTCGCTCACCGTTACCAAAAGAAATATCAAAATAACTTTGGGATTTCATCAATTATACATTAAAGGGTTAACTTACTTCTGTTCTAGGTAATCAAAATCATGAAGATATAATTCTCTAGTATCATGTGAGAGGTAGATGGTATCAACATCCCAAGCCACTTCTTCTCTGTAAGGTAAAGCATGGTAGTCGCACATACACATGTATTGTGTGGAGAACCCACCACATGGACCCATGTCCCTGGTACCACCTAAGGTTGCCCTTTCCAACTCTTCTAGCTGAAGCATACGTTTACAAGGTTGAATGTCTACTTTCCGAATTATGTGCCTGGAAAGAAATGCATCACCATTAATAAAACAAATCTTTCAAGTAATTTGTGTTTTTCTTAAATGCATCACCATTAACAAACCAAATCTTTCAAGTAATTTGTATTTTTCTTAACTATACCAACAGTGAGCAACTGATGACATCTTTATTAGCAGAACACCACAGGATTTGCAATGCTTGCATACCAGAATGCATGAATTATCACATAAGGTTGGGCTGATGACATCTTTATTAGCAGAGCACCACAGGATTTGCAATGCTTGCTTACCAGAATGCATGAATTATCACATGAGGTTGGGCTGAAGATGAATAGAAGAAAGACAGATAATGAGATCGGAATATGCAATGGAAGATGAAATATTATTGGAAGGGGAAAGGATTATGAGGTGGAATCACTTGAATATTTAGGAACTTTGATCTCTAATAGAGGGTCTTTAGAATTGGAGTTTAATGAAATATTGAAAAAAGCAAATCAGACAACGGCTAAGTTAAGTAAAGTTTGGAGATCAATTCCCCTGAAATTACATATAAAAATGAGACTATATATCAGTTTAGTGAGATCAGTGTTACTGTATGGAAATGAGTCATGGTATGACAATGAAACAATATCCAACAGATTTTGTAGATTTGAGAACAAAGCCTTCAGAAAAATATTTGGAGTTAAATGGCATGACAGGATTAGAAATGAAACTTTAAAAGAGCTTACTCAAGTGCCATATGTGGATGAAATCATGGTGAGGGGTAGATGGAGATGGTTTGGGCATGCTCTTTGCACTCCCCAAGAGAGATTAGTTCACCAAACTTTTAACTGGGCTCCACAAGGCACTAGAAAAATTTGAATACCCAAGCCTACATGGCTGAGGACTATGAAGCGTGAAGTAGGAGATGATGAATGGAGAAGTGTCGATTTAAAAGCTCAAAACTGAGACAATTGGCGAAATCTAACCGAAGCCCTGTGCGTCAATAAGCGTAGGAGGAGGAGATGATGATGGTACAACCGTCAGTTCTCTGCTAAAGGAGAATACTGTAGATAACAGTGAAGCTGGAACAAGGCAGTTAAATTTATAAAGAGGTGTAAACAACCATCAGGTAATTACCTATTGGTAGCAAGCATCTTAGATGCATAAGAGAGTAAAGGTTACTTACACTTGGTGAATTCCAGGAGGAAAACCATCTGGTTTCACTGGCCTGGCTTTTAAAGGTTGTTCTCGAGTCAGAATGCTCTGTCATAGACCAGGCAAGAAATGGGTTTGTTGACGCTGCGACTTGAAGATCCTTTACTCTCCCTCGTAAGGAGTGTGGGGAAAAGACTTCCATGTTTGAGAATGAAACAGCTACATGCTGGATGGGCCTTGCAAACTATCAGATTGAGCCCAACTGGCGAGGTCTTTTACGATGGTAAGAAAAAGGCATAAGCTCTATTTCTAGAATGTTAGTGAGTTCCTGGTGATCTTGAACTACATTCCTCTTGGTAAGGGTGGAAGAGACTCTTTAGCTTTGGTAAGCAGCTCTTCTAGGAGAAGGACACTCCAAAATCAAACCATTGTTCTCTAGTCTTGGGTGGTGCCATAACCTCGGTACCATGGTCTTCCACTGTCTTGAGTTAGAGTTCTCTTACTTGAGGGTACACTCAGGCACACTACTCTATATAATTTCTCTTCCACTTATTTTGTTAAAGTATCTATAGTTTATATATGAAATATTTATATTAATGTTGTTACTATCCTTAAAATATTCTACTTTACCTTGTTTCCTTTCCTCACTAAGCTATTTTCCCTGTTGATGCCCCTGGGCTTATAGCATCCTGCTTTTCCAACTAAGATTGTAGCTTAGCAATTAATAATAATAATAATAATAATATTAATAATAATAATATCCAGGAACCTAGATTCATCTATAGAGGAGAAATTCAGGTGGAGGCATCTTGAGTGTGGCGGCCCCTTTCAGGAGGTTCATCTTTTCCAACCGCCTCCTTTCTGGATTCCTCCCTTATCCGTACTAGGTAGAGCAGAACGTCCAGATGCTGTGACCAGGAACCTTAAGACCCCATTGCAGAAATGGAAGACAGGATCTGCCCTTAGGAATTAACTGTTCTACGATAGAAGTAACCCAGGATCTTCTGCCACTGGTATGCTAAAAGAAGGGAATGCTGCAGGAAGGGAAGAGCTACCTCTTGCATATGAGAAATCATTTCCTGGGATGGGCATACTTTTCCTTACACTGTATTTATATCCATTCCCAGATGCACTAATCATTGAGTGGGGATTAGAACATAATTCTCGATTCATCACAAACCACAGGTCTTGACAAGAGAACTCTCCCTGTCTAGGAGTAGGAGACCGCATTCCTTCGACTCTAAAATCAGCCAATCGTCTAGATAGCGCAGCCAGCAAAATCCGTTGGCATAATCCACGGAGACCTGTTAATAGATCCTTTGTGAAAATTTTGGTGTCAATAACACCCCCAAAGCAAATGATCTTGAAATGTAACACCTTTCCGGCTACTACAGTACTACACGGAAGTATTCCTGGAGTAGGGATGGATAGGGATTTGGAAGTATGTGTCCTTCAAACCCAAGATAGCCATGAAGTCCTGAGGCCTGATAGCTTGTGTGACTCTAGCCGCAGTCTTCATCCTGGGCGATGTCAGCCAGATGAACTTGTTCAGGGATGAGTGGTCAACGAATGGTCTTCAGAGCTGGGACAGGTGAGCAGCAGAGTTGCGTAACCTTCCTCCATTTCAATATCGCCTTCATCTTTGCTGGCGGGAAGAGAGAGGGTTCCTTCAAAGACTAGTTTCATAAACAAAGTTCTCGACAGCCGGTCCATTCGTGGAATCTCGAAGTCACAGCATCCCGATGCTTTAGCACCCAACTGGCTCACTGGTTGACCATCTGGTGCATTAGAAACTTAACCGCCCTAAATCCCGTTATGACATTGTACCCCAAGGCCTGATTCTTGCTGGGCTTGGTTAGGTCCTTCATGTCTGCTAGATAGCAGACTGTACCTGACCAGTGGTTGATTCAAGTGTCTTTCATGGTAGCCATGGCCATGACTTCCACAGCATATATCTCCGCTGCTGAGAAGAAACTGTAAACACTGAAAGACATTCTACCGAGCAACCCGGAGTCAAGGTTGCAACTACAAGGTCTTAGTGGAAGAAGGAAAGGGAGAGCCTCCTGCATCCAATAGTATTTTGTCTGCCTTGAAAAAGGCTGAAGGAATTAAGGATGAGGATCTCCCAACTTTCAAAGAATCCTCATTTCTAAAGACCCAAGACTCCACTTACCTAAAGCTTCCTTGGTTAATGAAGATCAAGGAGGCTAAGTCTGGGTGTCACACTGTTTGGGATGTAACAGAAGGTCGATGGCCGCCTTCCTGACCTTCGAGGGAAAGACCAGGTTTCTCCTAGGCCGCAGAGCTTTCCGATACAGCACAGCACCTTGAGGAATGTCTAATCCGTATTTCCCTACTCCGCATCCGTAAGACAATGATGCCTTCCTTGGGAATGCGTGACATGCATCAGAAGGATGTGTGCTGGGAGGAGAGAGCATGACTGGGAGACACGTATCCAGTACAATGCTTCTGTATAAAGAAGCCCATCTGACAAATATGCTTGTTCTGAAGATGATCTTATGCAACTGGGAGACACGCATCTGAGACACACCCATAAGGCACGAGCGTCTGTACACTTAATAGCACATGTGCTTGGTGGAGTTACCTGTAGAGACGAAGTATAGTGCATCTATGAGACACGTGACTGGTAAGCACGCGTCTGATAGAAACGTCCAAAGGGAACATGTCTAAATGAGATATGTTTGGTGATGCACATGCTTTAGTAGACATGCCAGAGGACAAGGTCAATCTGGGTCAGAGCACTGGAAAATGTATGCTGGAGGAGTAGGCAAACCTAAGGCAGTGTCTGCGAACCGCCTGCCAAGGAGACGTGTCTGTGAGAGACACATATAAGGAAGGCGCATCTAGAAATGCAGCCATTAAGAGACTTGTCTTGTGTCTGGCACAACTCATCAAAGAAAAAAAGCTTCTAGGCGAAAATGGGAGAGGAGTGTGTGGAAGAACGTGTTGGTAAGTCATCTCCTGAAGGACTGGAGAAAAGTAAACTGCCTAAGAGGTACATCTACGATTCACCTACGAAGAGGTTGAAGGGCGAAGGTTGAGAATCAACCTTGCAAGTGTACTCCAAAGAGCAACATTCCAAAGGTTTGGAAGAACTCCTTCAGAGGTGGCAAGAGTCAGGCACTCACTCACTGAACCTCCCATCTGGAAAAGCAAGAATTTGAGAGCGCTTCCCCCAGGAAGAAGCCTGGAGGAATATCTCCCACCGAAGACTCCGAAGGCAGACAGAAGACTCTGCAGGGAACTCTGAAGACACTGGAGGCGGCAGCAGAAGGGACTAGAAGTTCCAAGACAAACTGGACAAGCAAGAACTGAAAGGTGCTTTCCTAAGGAAGGGCATCTGGAAGAAGACTCTCCCTCCGAAGCCTCTCAAGGAAAACTGGAGACTATGCAGCTTCCCTGTGGACATAAGATATGTGTAGGAGGATCTAGGAGTTCCACGAGGATATGGAAAGTCACTGAAGGGTGATTCCCTCGTTATGGGCGCCTGGGAAAACACTCCTTGTCCAAACCCTCTGAAGGAAGGCTGGAGACTACGTAGCTTTTCCATGGACTGCAGAGTTATCTAAAGGAATATCTAGAAGGTCCATGATGATTTGGCGATGCAACAATTGCAGGGAGCCTCCCTTGGAAAGGATGCCTGAGAGAAGACTTTCCCTCCAGAGCCTATGAAGGTAGAGAGGAACTATGCAGCTTCCTCCAGAAACCGGAGGCATCTGAAGGAAGGTCTAGAAAATCCATAACGGTCTGGAGAAGCAGCCATTGAAGGGCACTTCTATTGGGAAAGAGTGCCTAGGAGAAACTCTCCCATACAGGTTTACTCTAGAATTTTTTAGTTACAGCCTAAATGAAAAAGTTATGGGATTATTCTAACAACATTGTATAGTTACCCACTATCCTACCCATGCTGGAGAGGAGTGGCTGAGTCAGTGACACAGCTTCACTTAGCTCATATGAGGTTGAGATGAGGCCAGACATTAAAATAAATGACTCAGGTTTGTATGGTTAGAAAACATACAAATAGTCTTAAATATTTGAGGTTTGATCCTACATGAATACAAACCCTCATGATTTATATGGGGAGTCTTCCTTGGGTGAGAGGAAGTCCCTTGTAGCAGTTGGATGTCTGTCTACCCCTTAACTCAAGATACGGAAAAAAGACATTCTAAGACTGGCTTGCAAGAGGTAAGGTCTAGAAGTCAGTCCCAAGTAAGTGACAGTCACAACCTTCAGGGCACCAGCCACCCGTTGAGATACTACCGCTAGAGAGTTATGGGGTCTTTTGACTGGCCAGACAGTACTACATTGGATCCTCCTCTCTGGTTACGGTCCATTTTCCCTTTGCCTACATACACACTGAATAGTCTGGCATATTCTTTACATATTCTCCTCTATCCTCATACACCTGACAACACAGATTACCAAACAATTCTTCATCACCCAAGGGGTTACTGCACTGTAATTGTTCAGTGCCACTTTCCTCTTGGTAAGGGTAGAAGAGACTCTTTAGCTATGGTAAGCAGCTCTTCTAGGAGAAGGACACTCCAAAATCAAACCACTGTTCTCTAGTCTTGGGTAGTGCCATAGCCTCTGTACCATGGCCTTTCACTGTCTTGGGTTAGAGTTCTCTTGCTTGAGGGTACACTCGAGCACACTCTCCTATCTTATTTCTCTTCCTCTTGTTTTGTTAAAGTTTTTATAGTTTATATAGGAGATATTTATTGTTGTTACTCTTCTTAGAATATTTTATTTTCCTTTTTTCCTTTCCGCACTGAGCTATTTTCCCTGTTGGAGCCCCTGGGCTTATAGCATACTGCTTTTCCAACTAGGGTTGTAGCTTAGTAAGTAATAATAATAATAATAATAATAAAAGGATTACATGACCAGAGTAACAATTATAACATCATAATATGTTACAAACTTATATTAAGAACGAAACGTCACATAAGAAAGGTCTCTTACTTGCATAAGTGTTTCTTCAATTCTGATACTCCCAAGAGGGATGTACATGAGAAAAATAAATAAGAGAATTCATTCATTCTACTTTTATACTCACGTATGTTTAAACAATTAAGTGACCCCAGTTATTCAATCTGAATTTTTTTCTTTTTTTTTTTAAATAATTTGTTGAGCAACAACTATAGGACCCAAAGAGAAAGCATCAAGTGATCTGTGGGTACAGTCCTTAAGGTAATGTGCAGTAAAGGCAGTGTCTCTTCCACACTCCAGCACTAAGGACTTCTGCTAGCGAGTGATTTTTGCAGAAAGCTAGGGTTGCATCAATACCACGAATATCATGAGGTCTAGGAGCAGCCACTGGCTACGCTTCTCCCGAGGACTTATAAGCTTTAATAATTACTTCTATTAACAAAAAAGAGATAGTATTCTTTGTCACTCTTTTTTTTTGCGACCTATAAAAGATAGGTTAGCAACATTAGGACAAAAAGGAGCAGTTCTCTTAAGGTAATGACTGACCGATCTCACGGGACAAAGTAATAGACTGCCAGAATCAACAGTTATTTCTCTCATAAGAGGAGATAAAGAAAGAATCAAATCTGCTATCAACAATGGATGGACTCTGTTTTTGCCATGAACTCTGGAACTAAAGAAAAAGATCTTTCCACCTCTTGGGATGTGAAACAAGGTAAGATAAGCCTTGCAACTTGCTCGCTCTCTTAGATGAGGCTAAGACCAGAAGACAGACCATTTATAAAGTGAGGTCTCAATCTGAGGCTTTATGAAGAGGTTCGCAAGGTGCCATCTTTAGGGATCTTCCTTAATCACACTCCATGACAGGGGTCTTAGTTCTCTGCATGGCAGAGACTGCTCAAAGCTCTTGATCAGGTCTGAGAGTTCCTATAAGGAGGCCTTTCAGTTTAAAGACCTGGCTTGAGGCTGAGGACAAACCTCTTTTGATAGCTGTGGCAGAGAAATTTCTCCTTCCATAAAAATACCCAAAAGTCCGCAATTAAGGGAATAGTGGCTTTGATTGGAGTGATACCACTTCCACGACACCAATCACAGAAGACGGACCACTTTGCTTAATAGACGGCTGTGGAAGATTTGCAAAGGTTGTTAAAAGGAGAGGAGGCAAGGAAAAGGTGGGCGGAATATTTTGAAAGTTTGCTGAATGTTGAGGATAATAGGGAGGCAGATATAATTGCTGTTCCAGGTGTTGAGGTGCCAGTGATGGGAGATGAGAATGAGAGAGAGATTACAATAGATGAAGTGAGGAGAGCACTAGATGAAACGAGAGTAGGAAAAGCATCTGGTATGGATGGTGTGAAAGCTGAGATGTTGAAGGAAGGGGGTGTGACTGTACTTGAATGGTTGGTGAGATTGTTTAATATGTGTTTTGTGTTGTCAAAGGTACCAGTAGATTGGGTTTGTGCATGTATTGTACCACTATATAAGGGTAAGGGAGATGTGCATGAGTGTTGTAATTCAAGAGGTATTAGTTTGTTGAGTGTAGTTTGAAAAGTGTATGGTAGAGTATTGATTAATAGGATTAAGGATAAAACAGAGAATGCAATCTTGGAAGTACAGGGTGGTTTTAGAAGAGGTAGGGGTTGTATGAATCAGATTTTTACAGTTAGGCAGATATGCGAGAAATATTTAGCAAAAGGTAAGGAGGTGTATGTTGCGTTTATGGATCTGGAGAAAGCATATGATAGAGTTGATAGAGAAGCAATGTGGAATGTGATGAGGTTATATGGAGTTGGTGGAAGGTTGTTGCAAGCAGTGAAAAGTTTCTACAAAGGTAGTAAAGCATGTGTTAGAATAGGGAATGAAGTGAGTGATTGGTTTCAGGTGAGAGTGGGGCTGAGACAGGGATGTGTGATGTCGCCGTGGTTGTTTAACTTGTATGTTGATGGAGTGGTGAGAGAGGTGAATGCTCGAGTGCTTGGACGAGGATTAAAACTGGTAGACGAGAATGACCATGAATGGGAGGTAAATCAGTTGTTGTTTGCAGATGATACTGTACTGGTTGCAGACACAGAAGAGAAGCTTGACCGACTAGTGACAGAATTTGGAAGGGTGTGTGAGAGAAGGAAGTTGAGAGTTAATGTGGGTAAGAGTAAGGTTATGAGATGTACGAGAAGGGAAGGTGGTGCAAGGTTGAATGTCATGTTGAATGGAGAGTTACTTGAGGAGGTGGATCAGTTTAAGTACTTGGGGTCTATTGTTGCAGCAAATGGTGGAGTGGAAGCAGATGTACGTCAGAGAGTGAATGAAGGTTGCAAAGTGTTGGGGGCAGTTAAGGGAGTAGTAAAAAATAGAGGGTTGGGCATGAATGTAAAGAGAGTTCTATATGAGAAAGTGATTGTACCAACTGTGATGTATGGATCGGAGTTGTGGGGAATGAAAGTGATGGAGAGACAGAAATTGAATGTGTTTGAGATGAAGTGTCTAAGGAGTATGGCTGGTGTATCTCGAGTAGATAGGGTTAGGAACGAAGTGGTGAGGGAGAGAACGGGTGTAAGAAATGAGTTAGCGGCTAGAGTGGATATGAATGTGTTGAGGTGGTTTGGCCATGTTGAGAGAATGGAAAATGGTTGTCTGCTAAAGAAGGTGATGAATGCAAGAGTTGATGGGAGAAGTACAAGAGGAAGGCCAAGGTTTGGGTGGATGGATGGTGTGAAGAAAGCTCTGGGTGATAGAAGGATAGATGTGAGAGAGGCAAGAGAGCATGCTAGAAATAGGAATGAATGGCGAGCGATTGTGACGCAGTTCCAGTAGGCCCTGCTGCTTCCTCCGGTGCCTTAGATGACCGCGGAGGTAGCAGCAGTAGGGGAGTCAGCATTATGAAGCTTCATCTGTGGTGGAAATGTGGGAGGTTGGGCTGTGGCACCCTAGCAGTACCAGCTGAACTCGGTTGAGTCCCTGATTAGGCAGAAGGAACATAGAGAGTAGAGGTCCCCTTTTTGTTTTGTTTCATTGTTGGTGTCGGCTACCCCCCAAAATTGGGGGAAGTGCCTTGGTATATGGATGGATGGATCCTGACAACTGCATCGTAGTCGGTCTCAAAAAACATCTCTTTCACAGGAGGTGCTGGATAATTTCTAACCATAAAGAGATAGGCAGTGTACTGCGTCGTGAAACTTTCTGACATGAGGTTAACGCAGAAGGTTCGGAACTTTTTAAGATTCAGAAGGTTGGGGTACCACTCCCTGTAAAGCCAACTAAAGCAAATATTGTTACTCTTAGGTTCTTTTATTCTTTGATCTTAGTCAACCCTTGATGGATCAGGCAGAACGGCCGAAAGGCATAAATGTTCATACCATCCCACTGTTGTTGGAATATATCCTTCATTATCGCGTTAGTTCAAGTGTGGGGCAAATATGTCCAATATTGGGGAACATCACAAAATCCAAAGATTCTTCCGCATTTGAGGATGCAAAGATGATCCTGAATCAAATGTTATCCCCAGTCTAGTTATTTTGCCTGCTATCCTTTTCTCCTTTCCTGGGATGAAATGGGCTGAGAAGAAGTACAGTACTGCATTATCTAGACCAATGGTGTACTCCCACTACGAGTTAGCATAGCAGGTGGGATACTAACCCGCCTAGTTTGTTCATGTAGGTCACTACAGTTATATTGTTGCTCTCCAACACTACCAAGTGACACATCATCTCTGAAAAGTGAAGCAATACTAAGTGAGAAGCTTTTATTTCGAGATAGTTCATATGCAAGGTTTTATCTTCCTGTGACCATATCCCTGAAATCTGTTCTTTCTGTACATGGGTTCCGCATCCCTGACAAGCATCTGTGAAAAGGAGAAACTCTGGAGAAAAAATATGTAGAGGTGTTCCAGATAACAGGTTCTCCTCTTTC
>NC_090725.1:185907633-185930133 GCF_036898095.1 Palaemon carinicauda
TGCTGCTGCTGCTCCTGCAGCGCCTGTGCCGCCTCCGGGACGACCTAGAACATTTTCTAGAGTACCTCGAGGATGACCGTGAACGGTTCCTCTTGTGCCCCCTGCGCCTTCTCTCGCCGGAGGAGGAACTCTCCGAGGAGGCCCCGTCCGAAGATCGGTCTCCGTTGGAGGAAGAAGGAGAACGCTTGGCTATCTTCTTTTTGGGAGGTTTGCCGTACCGCGGCGTCATTGACCCGGCCTTCCCCACCACTGGGATTGCCGACCCGACTGAAGGAGACGGCTCGGGGTGGGTGCATCGCACTCCAAGGTCTCCTTTGTCCCAAGCTGCTCGTCGTCTCTCGGCAAACTTCCCGGGGTCCTGGGCACGGCCGACCAGGGCGGCAGAACAACATCAGAAGAGCCCGTCACACAGCGCTCACGATAGGGATCACACGCTCGCGATGACAGCCCTGCAACAATACACAGAGAAGGCAGTTCGGTTACCGGGGTTATGTCCGGAACCGCTATCAAGGGGGGCACCTCCACTCCACGAGTTTGCGCCACAAACTCCTCCATAGAAGGGGTACCCACAAGGCGCAAGCGCGACCACAAGGACAATATTATTATTATTATTACTATCCAAGCTACAACCCTAGTTGGAAAAGCAAGATGCTATAAGCCCAGGGGCTCCAACAGGGAAAAATAGCTCAGTGAGGAAAGGAAATAAGGAAATAAATAAATGAAGAGAACAAATTAACAATAAATCATTCTAAAATAAGAAACAACGTCAAGACAGACATGTCATATAATAAACTATCAACAACATCAAAAACAAATATGTCATAAATAAACTATAAAAAGACTATGTCTGCCTGGTCAACAAAAAAGCATTTGCTCCAACTTTGAACTTTTGAAGTTCTACTGATTCAACCACCCGATTAGGAAGATCATTCCACAACTTGGTCACAGCTGGAATAAAACTTCTAGAGTACTGCATAGTATTGAGCCTCGTGATGGAGAAGGCCTGGCTATTAGAATTAACTGCCTGCCTAGTATTACGAACAGGATAGAATTGTCCAGGGAGATCTGAATGTAAAGGATGGTCAGAGTTGTGAAAAATGTTATGCAACATACATAATGAACTAATTGAACGACGGTGCCAGAGATTAATATCTAGATCAGGAATAAGAAATTTAATAGACCGTAAGTTTCTGTCCAACAAATTAAGATGAGAATCAGCAGCTGAAGACCAGACAGAACAATACTCAAAACAAGGTAGAATGAAAGAATTAAAACACTTCTTCAGAATAGATTGATCACCGAAAATCTTGCCACAGGGGCCTCATCCGATGGAACAATGGGCTCAACAATCAGTTGAGGCCCAGCAACAGACTCACTTACGTACCCGCCATAGAAGGGCACTGGGGATGACCTTGGGGACTTCACCTCTACCGGAGTCATCCTGGCCGAGGAAGACTCTACTGAAGTTTCCCTCGACATAGTACGCGCCGGATTCTCCTTCTTGGCCTTCTTCTTCTTCATCCGACTAACTTCCAATGCCAGTCGGGCCAATCGACACATTCAGGGCAAGTAGCAACCTTCGCACACCTTTGTCCCCGACACGTGGAAAAAGAGGGTATGAGGATCAAATTCTTCCTTAGACAAGAAAGAGCCACGCGCTTTCTCCGCAGAAGGCCCAGGGCAACGACGATGAGCCTCCATCACAGGGCAACAATAAACACACAGGGAAAGACAGGACACAGGAAAACACAAGGGAACACAGGGAACACGAGGAGACCACGTAGTAAACACGAGGTCAGGGTCAGAGCGGAAGCGAGGTTGTGACGAGTGAACGTTACAAGCGACCAGCAAGAACTGAGGACTTAAGGTCAAGATGGCGCCCGGGTCGCAAACCATAATAACCCTTCGCAGCTCGGGTCGACAGATGGGCATTGTAGGGGGGTGGGATTTGAATCATTTTGGTCGGTTCAGAGTGGTTTTACCAGTCCTCCTAAGAAAGTAGTTGGAGGTAAGTATCTCTTGTCAGAACAAATATATATATATATATATATATATTATATATATATATATATATATAAATATATATATATATATTTATATATATATATATATATATTTATATAAACATATATATATATATATATATACATACATACATACATACATATATATATATATATATATTACATACATACATACATATATACTGTATACTGTATGTATATATATATATATATATATGTATATATATATTATATATATATATATACATATATCGTGCTAGGCGGTATATCTTAGCAATCCATGTTTGCCAACGGTTATACTCGTAAAAGCGGATGAGCAACTTGGTGGAGTAACGAGAGCTCTGGCCGTGGAGGAAATGTCCCCCTAAATCTCAATGAAGTCACTGGCAGCACGGTGACGGATTGGGTTTAAGGCGATGGACAAAATGTCTCTTCGGCTTTTACTCCTGATGCCTGACGGTTGATCTTACTAGAATTGGTATGGACCGGCAGGGGTCACTTGCCTTAGTTAGATAGGCACTGCGCTTCACAAGGAACTAGGTACCCTATGATGTACACAGCCAATGAATCCTCTGAGGCCTTTTGCGTCAATAGCCATAGGAGGATGATGATGATATACATATATATATATATATATAGAGAGAGAGAGAGAGAGAGAGAGAGAGAGAGAGAGAATGTACTTAAATCTTGAAAATCTAACACGACCTGAAATCGTAGTCTCAAAGATCATATAATGAACAAGAAAAAGATAAAATAAACATATCAGGGAAAAAAAGGAGGATAAAATTCCCAAGAGACAACATTCGTGGCAATAATAGAAGACCTTAATAAGAAAAGCAAAGACATTATTAAATAACAAAGTATTATTATTATTATTATTATTATTATTATTATTATTATTAATATCATAATTATTACTATTATGAATAACAATCCGAAATTGTATACAAGCAATATTACTTATACACAATTCAACAAACATCTTTGTTATTAAACCGTAGGTTGTGAGAAATCAATATGCACGTACATGAATAACTTCGGATATATTTCAAAAGTAGCAAGCATACTATAAACAATTCTCTTCACCATTAACTCATGTTATGTTTACAAAAATTATTTTAGATTTAAACAATTATAGGCTATGTAAATACCAATGGCATTGTGCTTCTCTAAACATCCTCCCTTTTGGGAAGCTCAAATCTAAGACGTGATGTATTGGCAGGGTAAGGGAAGCCTGCAGGTGTGCGCCAGCTGAAGAGATATGGTTTGCCGGCCGGATTAAAGGTTCTCTCAATGAAAAAGGCTCTAAAAGTTATAAGCAGCGAGTCTATCTAGTCTCCTCTGCGGGACAATACAAACGGAAATGAAACTAACGAAATTTATGAATTGAGAGCACTGCGTTCAAGGCGTAACAAAACTAAGTACGTATCGCAATTCTGGGGTGTTCTTATCTATACCAATTTCTCCTTTATTTGCTCCCATCTATTCACAATCTACAAAGAAACTCCTGCTCAAAACAAATTCGATAAAATAAGGTAAATTTTGGTATTCAAGTTCCTTATTTTGTACATTAAACATTTTATACCAAAATAAAACACAGCAAATTCAAATTGATCGTTGTTCATGCCTAAGTATGAATCTACCAATTTGAAAGGCTTCAGGAAAATCAACATTTATTATTTTTAGAACAAAATTCCTTTATGCACAAAACTTTTCTTACTAAAACGTAAAGTCAACCTGACCCGAAAAGAATTATATTGGCTAAATGAAAGCTTTGAGAGAGAGAGAGAGAGAGAGAGAGAGAGAGAGAGAGAGAGATTTCTCCTCATCGAATTAAGCAGGCATTAGATAATTTTCAAAATAAATATCCATAGATATAATGTAGTCTCATCACACGCTATCAACTTTCGCGCCTTGAAGCACAAACCCTCAGAATAGCTTGGGTCATTCGTGTCATAATGAGAGTCGTGGCCTTGCTTTCAAGAGTAATTATTATGTGGGTAGAAACAACATAGAAATTAAAAGACAGGCCCCTCAGGTCACCTTTCATGACAAAGTTTCTTGCACGAGAACGGAAAAGCATTGGAGTGCCACAGAAGATCTATTCATTTATTGTGTGTGTGTGAGAGAGAGAGAGAGAGAGAGAGAGAGAGAGAGAGAGAGAGAATTAAAACCAATTAACTTACCCCCATTTTCGACTTTTAATATGGAAGAAAATCAAAGGTCAAAATGTGTTTTCCTGTAGCTCTCGAGCTGTAGCAGCAGCTCTTAATGTTGCCGCTCTTTTCCTCTTGTTCCATCACAAATCATTTCAACAGAAATCGATTTTGCACTTTCACTTTCGCTATTAAAAATGTCAATAAAAAAAACTTTTTTCTTTTCTGTATAGGAATACATCAATCTCCAACATATTTTCCTTTTCTTGAATCAAATTTCATAATGTCACAACGAACAAAAATGTTTCTTTTCGTCCTTATAAAAGATTATGCAACATATTCGGTCTTACTATTTTCAAAATACTTTCAAAAGTCGCGCACACACGATTTAGATTTTTATGTTTTCATTGTCCAAAATAATGTTTTTAACCAATTCGCGTCGCATCATTTTCCTCTCGTCTTTAATAAAAAATGCTTTCTTGATGAATAACCAAATAAATTTACTTGTACAATTATCACTTAATCTTAACAAGAAAACAAATTGAAAAATAAAATACTTTTCTACATTAAATCAAAAGGACACTGTATCTGCAAAATAACTTATGTAAGGTCATCCATTTTGATAAGAAGCATTTAGTGAAGGCAGGAAGTAGGCGAGCCTCCAACAAATATGCTTCACGAGGTACCAGATGACGGCTCACAGAACGCGATTTTTCTTGGGGAAGCTGGAAGGTTCAATTCCAGGTCTATAAAGATACAATAGACTTGGGTGGATTTAGTCCAAAGGTCCTGTGACACTTCATATAAGAGCATACTGGTGTTTCAAAATCAATTTACAATCATTCATCAATTCAATTTTGATCATTCTCAATATTTCATTAATACAACCACCAGTGCATTAAATAATGTCAACGTTTCCATTTATCCAGATTTGTCAATTTCCAAATTTTCATTTATTAATATACTTTATTTCAAAATTCCCAAGTATTAAAGTACAATTATACAAAAAATGTTAAAACTTTCAAATTCTTGTTAATTAATTTAAAAGCTTCCATTTACCAATTCTTTAACTTCCAATGATCCATTTTCTTCAGTTTTAAAATCAAACACTTTTCCTTTAATTTATTTCAATTTCACCATAACAACATGTATCATATTAAAAACTTAAAACTCCTTTGTCCAGCAAATGTAACCAATATGAAAACCTCATTATATGGTGCAGTACAACATATTACATGTTTTGTGAAATGCGATATATGTCTCTGGACTTTGATCATCATATATAAATCAGATTATAATAGTAATCAATACATACACACACACACACACATATATATATATATATATATATATGTAAATATATACATATATATATAACATATATTACATATATAATACATTTTATATATATATATATATATAACATATTATATAATACATTATATATATATATATGTGTGTGTGTGTGTGTGTGTGTGTTTCTGTATCATAATTTTTCTAGTGCACGTGAGATGTCTAAATATTTAGATACACACAAAGAGATTCAACCCTTCCCACCTCCTCTCTCCGCTACACGAAGGACGGGAAGAGACCAAGTAGTTATATATCTGGCAATGCCACCGCTTGTGACAGGAAAAAAAATTAAATATATATATATATATATATATATACATACATACATATATATATTTATATATATATTATACATATATATACACACATTTATATATACACATATACAAACACACACACACACACACACATATATATATATATATATATATAAAATGGTATTTTTCCTTTGTTTTTTATTAAGACTGCAGATTTCTTTAACTCCAAAGTTATCTGTTATTTTGCGCAAGTTCTAGAGAAGAGGAGCTTTTAGCACTTGTTGGAGAATTGGTAATGTTACTCCTCTATGTAAATGTGTTTATGGTAGCTCAAGTCCAACTGGTTACCGCCCAATTTCCATAACTCCCATATTATCTAAAGTTTTTGAACGTCTTCTGGACAAACGTCTTAATAAGTTTGCTGAAGGTAATCATCTGTTCCCTTGTTTGCAAATTGGTTTTCGTAAACGCCTTGGAACATGTGATGCCCTTCTTACAATCACCGATGCTGTACAGAAATCCCTTGATTGTGGTCAGAAAGTTCGTATGTTTGGCTTTAATTTTGGTGCGGCCTTTAACCGTGTTAATAATGAGATCCCTGTTTTCAAACTCAAAAGAGTTGGGAGTTGGTAGGGCATTTATTAGCATCATTGGTTTTTTTAAGTAATAGATCGCAGAGTTGTTGTTGATGGGCACCATACTGAGTATAGGAATTTGATATTTGGTGTTCCGCAGGGTAGTGTTCTTGGCCCATTACTTTACATAATACAGTATATACACATGACGTGTGGTTTGGCCTAGAAAACAAGCTCGTTGCATATGCATATGATGCTACTCTCTTTGCATCAATTCCATCCCCTCAATGTAGATCTGGGGTTTCTGGATCCCTTAACAGAGATCTAACCAAAGTTATTGCATGTTGTAAATTATGGGGTATGAAGTTAAATCCTAACAAAAATCAAAGTATGATTGTAAGTAGGCTCCTCAACATCCACATTTCAGCATCAATAATGTTTCTTTAACTCTGTATGACTTAAAACTTTGGGCGTGATTCTCGACAACAAATTTACTTTTAAAAACACATTAGGTCTGTATTCTTCAATTGCCGAAAAAAATTGGCTTATTGAAAAAGACATTCGGTGATCAATCTCTTCTGCAGTGTTTTAATTCATTCAATCTGCCTTGCTTCGAGTATTGTTGTTCTCCTGTCTGGTGTTCAGCTACTAATTCTCATATTAATTTGTTGGACAGAAACTTACGGTCTATAAAATTTCTTATTCCTGATCTAGATATTAAATCTCTGGTACCGTCGTTCAATTAGTTTGTTATGCACATTACATAAGATTTTCATAATTCTGATCATCCTTTACATTCCGATCTTCCTGGACAGTTCCATCCTCTTCCTAATACTAGACATGCAGTTAATTCTAATAGTCAGGCCTTCTCCGTCATGAGGCTCAATACTACACAGTATTCTGGAAGTTTTATTCCAGCTGTGACTAAGTTGTGGAATGATCTTCCTAATCGGGTAGTTAAATCGGTAGAACTTCGAAAGTTCAAACTTCCAGCAAATGTTTGTTTTTATGTATATAGTTTATATATGAAATATCTGTTCTAATGTTGTTACAGTTTTAAAATTTCATACATTAATTGTTCATTATTTATCATAACGTTATTTCCTAATTTCCCCACTAGGCTATATCTTCTTTGCTGGAGTCCTTGGGCTTATAGCAATTTACTATTCCAACTAGGATTGTAGCTTAGCTAGTGATATATATATATATATATATATACATATATATATGTATATATATATATATATATATATACATACACATATCATCATCCTCATCTTCTACGCCTAATCGTCTCTATCTACTGTAGAGCTTTTAATTCAAAACTTATCTATTCATCATCTACTTCGCGCTTCATAGTCCTCAGCCATGTAGGCTTGGGTATTCCAGCTCTTTTAGTGCCTTGTCGAGCCCAGCTGAACGTTTGATGAACTAATCTCTCTCAGGGAGTGCGAAGAGCATACCCAAAATATCTCAATCTACCCCTCATCATGATCTCATCAACATATGGCACTCGAGTAATCTCTTTTTTTAGTTTCTTTTCTAATCCTGTCCTGCCATTAAACTCCAAATATCCTTCTGAGGGCTTTGTTCTCAAATCTTCTAAACCTATTGCAGATTGTTTCATTGTCATACCAAGACTCGTGTCCATAGGGTAACACCGATCTCACTAAACTGATATATAGTCTGAATTTTATATGTATTTCAGGCGATTTGATTTCCAGATTTTACTTAACCTAGCCATTGTCTGATTTGTTTTATTCAATCTTTCACTAAATTCTAATTCTAAAGACCATGTATTGGAGATCATACTTCCAAAACACTTGAATGATTCTACCTCATTAATCCTTTCTCCTTACAATGATATTTTCTCTCCCATTGCATGCTCCATTCTCATCATCTCCGTCTTTTTTCTATTTATTTTCAGCCCAACCTCGTGTGAAATTTCACGCATTCTGGTAAGCAAGCATTGCAAATCTTGTGTTCTACTAACAAAGACAGCATCATCAGCATACTCAAAGTCTGCTATATTCCTATCACCAATTCAGTCAAATCCTTCTCCACCATCTCCAACTGTTCTACTCATTACAAAATCCACGAGGAGGATGAAAAACATAGGTGTCAACACATTCCCTTGGAGTACTCTGCTGTTCACTGGAAATTCACTTGATAAGACTCCATTAACATTAACTTTGCACTTGCCATGCTCATGAACAGACAATCAAATTTACATATTTAAGAGGAATTCCACAATAACGCAGGATTCTCCACAAAATTGGTCGGGGCACGCACTCAAAGGCTTCTTCTTAGTCCAAAAATGCCATTAACAGTGGATTTCTATATTCTACACATTGCTGTACATGTCTCAAAATGAAAATTTGATCAGTGCAACTTCTACCTTTTCTAAATCCTGCTTGTTTATCTCTCAGCTTTTCATCTTTATTTCCAGTCTCTTCAGAACGAGCACATTATATATTTTCATAACAAATGACGTAAGTGTGATGCCTTTGTAATTATTGAAATCAGTCAGGTGTAATTTTTTTGCAATTTTCACCAACACTCCTAACTCCCATTCATCGAGTTTGCCTCTTCATGCCACATTCTACAAAATAATCTTGTAAATAGTCTGGGAGTCACTTCATTTTCGGCCAGTATCATCTCGGCAGTTATTCCATCGTATCCAGGGGCTTTCCATCTCTTTAGTGTTCTGAGGATAGCTTCGACTTCAAACACACTGAATTCATTCATAGGCACATCAAGGTCATCATCAGCTTCAGGTATATCAATCAAATTATTCCCTTCATATGTCCTATTAATAACCTCACTAAAGTGTTCTATCCAACGTTGTCTTTCTTCATCTTCTGTTATTATAATAGATCCATCTCACTCTTGATGGGTATATGCTTTTTCTTCTTTTTTGCCCCAATAGAGATTTCATTAATAATTTTATGAGCAATTCTTACACTACAGCCACTTCCTGAATTCAAAACTCTGACAACCTAATCTGCTTTACAGTCTAAATATTCTCTCCAGTCATTCCTGGCTTTTTGTTTGACTTCACTATCTAAATTTGATATAATATATATACATACATACATACATATATATATATATATATATATTATACACACACACACACACACATATATATATATATATATATCCAGATAACTATCTTTTTTATTATACAGGGGAGATAATGTTCCTTCTTCGAATATGACCCAACTTTTTAATATCGTACTCCCTCTGCTACGCGATCAAAGGCCCAGCGTTAAATTCGTTTTTCATACGTAGGCCTACTTTTATACGGCCAAGAATTCCAACCTTCAGACAGAGTAGAAATAAAAGTGAACAGTTCGACTCAAACCATTGAACCATATTATTACTAAATAAGTTACAACCATAGTAGTTAAATTAGGGTATTACAAGCACTAGGGCTCCAACAGGGAAAATAGCCCAGTGATGAAAGGAAATAAAAGGGATCATAACTATAAATGAGAAGTAATGAATAAAAAATATGAACTATGTCAAGATCAGTAATAATATACTCAGTTCCATATATAAATGTGTAAGGTTAGTTAGCACAATCCTACACGCGCACACATATGGTTGACTGCTACTAATGCACCACACTCCACTGGGACAATTCTTATCAGAGTCCCTTACTCTAATATTTGGCTTGGTAAGTCTGCGTTTGTCTAAGTTTATTTGGTTTATATTATCTGCTACGAGTGTGTATGTATGTATGTATGTATGTATGTATATATATATATATATATATATATACTAGAGAGAGAGAGAGAGAGAGAGAGAGAGAGAGCACGTAATTTCCGATCAGTCATGTTCTGGACATCTGGCAACCTTCCCTCAAATGTGGAGACCTTTGGTGTGGCCACTGAGTCCTATGGCTCCTGACTATCAGATCTTTAAGTGCTGGGTGGAGTTCTTGGGTGATAGTTTTAACCAAGGTCTATAGAGTACTCTATAGACCTTGGTTTTCACAAAGGAAGTATTATATTATTATTATTATTACTTGCTAAGCTACGACCCTAGTTGGAAAAGCAGGATGCTATAAGCCCAGGGGCCCCAACAGGGAAAATACCCCAGTAAGGAAAGGAAACAAGGAAAAATAAAATATCTTAAGAACAATAACATTAAAATAAATATTTCCTATATAAACTAAAAACTATCAAAACAAGAGGAAGAGATATTAGATAGAATAGTGTACTCGAGTGTACCCTCAAGCAAGAGAATGCTATCCCAAGACAGTGGAAGACCATGGTACAGAGGCTATGGCACTACCCAAAACTAGAGAACAATAGTTTGAATTTGGAGTGTCCTCCTAGAAGAGCTGTTTACCATAGCTACAGTCTCTCTTCTACCCTTACCAAGAGGAAAGTAGCCACTGAACAATTACAGTGCAGTAGTTAACCCCTTGGGCGAAGAATAATTGTTAAGTAATCTCAATGTTGTCAGGTGTATGAGGACAGAGGAGAGACTGCAAAGAATAGACCAGATTATTCGGTGTATGTGTCGGCAAAGGGAAAGAAAACCGTAACCAGAGAGAAGGATTCAATGTAGTACTCTCTGGCCAGTCAAAGAACCCAATAACTTTCGCGGTAGTTTCTCAAAGGGTGGCTGGTGCCCTGGCCAACCTACTCTATCTATCTATCTATATATACAATATATACATATATATATATATATACATATATATATATATATATACATATATATATATATATATATATATATCCTGTATAAAATCAATTTATATTTTTCACATTCAACGTTCACCAGCTTGCTGATTTTGCAAAAGCTTTGCGATAACAGCAGAAATGTTTGCGTCTATAGGTGATAAGGATACAATATTGAGGTGCCATTTTTACACCACTGCATACGTTTTGCCAAATAATTAATCATTTTGTCATACATTTTTCCTGTGTGATTATACATGGAAGAAAGGCATTTGTTTATCTTATTCTTTTCTTTGAAATTGAATGCAAATCTTTCCCCTCTACTTTTTACACTTTGCTTTACTTGGAGTAAAATGTGCAGCAAATTGAATAACCAACGTTATGAATATTGGTGAATGGTTGGTCTAAAGGTTTCTCTGATCATGGTCGTTTTGAAAATGAGCCGTCCTTTCTCAAGGTGAAGGTTGTAGATGAGGGATCTACTGTAAAGAAAGAACTCCCATAAAAAAAGATCTACTGTAGGGAAAGAACTCCCATCCAAAAAGTTTCTCCACCAAACCTGGCAGGAGCGATTTCGTAGGTCTATTTCATTCTTTAGTGGAAGATGTAAGATAAAAAGTTACTTCATCCTTAATGTCAATTCACATAAGTCACGCATTTTGTACACTTTTCTGTTTTGTTTTTTAATATACAGTCATTATTTCTTTCAGAATAACACTTGCGTGAATTAATAACTCAAAACCATGGCGATTAAGAGTGGTATGACGTCCTTACATATGCCTTGGTAATTTGATGCTGTAAGATCAATTTTTTTTTTTTTACAGAAAATTCTTCCACCAAACATTAATTGAACCTGCATTCTCCGTTTAGAATCCTGGGTCCAGTGCAAATAACTATTCTGGTTCTCTTAACATATCTTTTCCAATAAAGTCACTACAGAGCCAATAGAGTTGACCGACTACCAGGGTACAACTTGATATTTAGGTCAATGGATTCTAACGGTCCTGGTCAT
The DNA here is from genome assembly GCF_036898095.1 of Palaemon carinicauda. Lineage (NCBI taxonomy): Eukaryota > Metazoa > Arthropoda > Malacostraca > Decapoda > Palaemonidae > Palaemon > Palaemon carinicauda. The sequence continues at coordinate 185,919,708 of NC_090725.1, forward strand.
AACCAGAAGTACGAGCGAATGTTCTAACACGTAGTGGGTGTTGGAGGTTCATGGAAGTCATGCCAAGATATAAATGTTGATATTTCAGAAATTGGAATATGCGGATGTGGAAGCTGTAAATGATACACAGACCTCTTTCGAAAGTTAAAAAAAGTCACGTCAGTTCATTGATCTGAAACCACAGGTATAAATTTCGTCTGAAAGAGAAATGTAAAGTGTTTGGAGGAAAGGTTCTACTACCTGCAAAATTTCATAGGAGGAATTGAAGATAATGATGAAGTTGCAATTGGTAAAAACACCGAAGTGTCATTGCTACTACTGGATTCAGAATTACCTATACAGTTTAAAAGAATAAAAAGTGGACTCTTGAGTCTTTTAATAAGCGTTGCTTATTGGGGGAATATGACAGTGCTCGCACTGTTTTACATGACAACCAAAGGAGGCAAAGGCCAACTCCTTTTGTAGCAGTTTCATTCCAAGAAGACTTGTTTGTATGTTTATCCTATTTCCTATTATTGGAATAATTTGAATGTGTGACAGAATGTACGAAATTGTAAGGCATGAATCCGTACGTAGGCAAAGGGGCAATAATGAGTATTTATTTAAAATATGTCAATGTTTTATCTTGTCTCTAACAAAAACTTATTCATAGCTTCCTTGAATTGTAGCCCATACACATGTACATCATACCCTGTGCATATTGCAATCTATCAGACTCGACTTCAGCGCTCCAGAGTGATTGCCTTAAAAACAAATATATTGTCCTCAAACTGAAACAAATTCACAGTACTTGAAGATAGAAAGTTTGATTCAAGACACTCACAGGTGCCAAATCTCATAACATACAGTAATCTGCTTCTGACCATAAAGGGGTAAGTACCGAGAATAATAAAAACCATATCAATATAACAATATTAATAACGTCTTTGAATAAACTACGCGACAATACCTGCTCAAACAATAACCTCGCCTGCACGCGATCTTATTACTCTTTTAAAGTTCAACAGACAACTATTCAAAAGGAAAAAAAAAAACTTTGACAACACAATGGAGGAACATAAAATTACAATAATAAAAGGGCAATCATGCAAGGCCACCATGTGATCTTCAATTAACACGAGAAGGGTCTCTCTCTCTCTCTCTCTCTCTCTCTCTCTCTCTCTCTCTCTCTCTCTCTCATTGTTACGCTTTCCGAACATTTTGTAAATGACGTTGAAACAATGGTGCAAAATAACCATAATGACACTGCCCCTCATTAAAAAAAAATAATAATAAATCTAAAAAGGTACATTTAAAACAGCATGAGTCTCTCACATGCAACACAGGTCAAGGCCGTCCGAGGTCAACTTCCTACTAACTCGAACCGGAATAATTATACAGTATCGTCACAAAGGGAACAGTGAAGGAGGGAAAGGTTTGATTAAAGGAGAAAAAAAAGGAAAACATAAGAGAGGGGATACGTTGCGAAGATGTCTCTCATTGGACAATTTACAGGAATCTTAGAGCAAACATTACATTCCATAACTAAAACCTTCTGCTTACGCTAACCAAATAACAGACTCACTTTAAATATGATAAATACCATAACAAGAAAAGATTTAAAAAGTACATAATGCTTCCTCCAATCCAATAATATAAACTATGAGAGAGAGAGAGAGAGAGAGAGAGAGAGAGAGAGAGAGAGATTTTATAAAACCGGACCGTAGGGGGCACTGAAATCCTGATATAAGAGCGACCACCAAGGATAGGATAGTGGCACGCCAGTGCCTGCCACCTGATCCCTCCTCCCCCTCCCCGAGCCCTCTAATTTGGGAAAAATTATCATTATTACGACGACACTACAACCATGTCGAATCATGACCCCCACCACTACATATATTACTCATTCCTCTACTGCTCTGCAGGCAGAGGCAATTCCTATATATTGTGTGCCGATTACCACAAGTTTTCAATTTGTCTGTTCTGAAAAACAAAGAAAATTAATAAAAGCATACCACTTCCCACACACACACACAAAATATATATATATATATATATATATATATATATATATATATATATATATATATATATATATATATATATATATATATATATATATATATATATATATATATATATATATATATATATATATATATATATATATATATTAGGCATGAAAAGAGGCAACGCAGTCGGAGAAGTTGGCCTAACAATTAAATCAATAGTAGAAGGGGGGAGATTTCATAGTAATAAAACTTGCTGAACTTTACACAAAATGTCAATATACCTACAGCTAGGAAACTATCATTACACTAATTCACATGAAGGGGGACACATAAGACCAGAAAAAAATAACCGCCCATAAGTTTACTCTCAGCATTGCATAAAATATTTACAAAGGGCATATTAGGCCGAATAGAAAAATGGCTAGACTTTAACCCACCAAGAGAGCAGGCTGCCTTTAAAAGTGCGTACTCAACAACTGACCATATCCATGTAATTAACCAGATAATGGAAAAATCAACAGAGTGACAAACCATAATGAAAGCCTTTCAAAGACAAGGAATATATGAATCTTGTTAGATCATTTGAAGATATCTAAATGGGAAGAACAGCAATCCTAAAACTACAAGAAGATAGTGAGAAAATTCTAATTAAGAAAAAGAGTTGGACAGAACCCCAAGCTTTCCTAGATTATTCAAAGACTGCTTATTTGTTGACTCTGCATTTTTACTGAACATTATATTGGTTTTACTCATATTCATTTTCAGTCCTACATTTCTGCTTTCTCTATTCAAATCTTTTATCAACTTTTGTAATTACATCCATGATTTACTAAACACAACTATGTTATCTGCAAATCTTAAGTTTTTAAGGCATTCCAAATTAATATTAATTCCTACATTTTACCAATCTAAAACTTTAAAAACTTCTCCTCGGCAGGCTGTGAATTTTCTCATTATCTTTATGCAGTTTTAGGATGGCTGTACTTCCTTTACAGATATCTTCCAATGTTCTAACATAAGATTAATCTATTCCTTGTCTTTAGGGCTTTCATTACTTCTAAAGTTTTAACAGTCAATAGCTTTTTCACAGTCTATAAATCTCTTATATAATGGTTTGTCGTACTCTTGATTTTTTCACTAGCTGATTAATTACATGGATATGGTCAGTTGTTGAATATCCACTTCTATAGCCTGCCTGCTCTCTCTGTTGGTTAAAATCTAGAGGTCTTTCTATTTGACCCAATGCGATCTTTGTAAATATTTCATATACTACAGAGAAAAACTTATAGGACTAATTTTTCAGATCTCCTGTCTCCCTTTTTGTCAATTAGTATAATGATAAAGTTTTTCTGAACTGTATGTAAAGATAATTTTTGCAGATATTTTGTGTAAAGTTTAGACAGTTTTACTACTGTAAAATCTCCATCTAGTATTAAATCCATTGTTAGATGATCTTCTACTACTTTACCTCTTTTCGTGCCTTTTAATGCTTTCTTTACTTCTCCTACTGTTATGTTTGGATATCGCCACAGGTGTTCTGTTATATCTATTGGCAAAGTTATTTCTGATATCACTATTGTAGAGCACTGTATAGAAATTCTCTGCCATCTTTACCACTCAAGCTCTATTGTTGATATTTCCATTTTCATCCTCTAAAAACAATAGCTGTTGATGCCCTGTTCAAAGTGTTCTTTTGATCAATTGGATGCTTCTTCCTTTCTTTAGTGTTTCCTCATCTTTGTTCTGATTGCATTAACAAATGGCTTGGTTTTTTAGTTTGTTCACTATTTTGGATAGTTCTCCTAATTCTATTTCATCTACCAAGAATTTTACCCTCAATTCCAATCTTTCCTTTAATAGGGATTTGGATTTTCCAAATAGTTGTCCTTGATCTCGTTTAGGAACTTTTCCACCTATCTCTTATGCTGATTCCAATACAAACTTAGTTAAATTACGGTTCACACACACACACACACACACACACACATATATATATATATATATATATATATAAATATATATATATATATATATAAATATATATATATATATATATATATATATATATATATAATATATATATATATAAAGATTCTTATGAAGCTGGTCTAGTGTTGAGTAAATATAATAGTTTATCAATATTTTTATTTATATCATATATTTTTTTTCAATTGTGCATTGAAGAGATGATACCCAGCCCGTAAAATGAGCCCCTCTTATGTAGATATAAGTATTTTATGAAAATTACATAAGACTTTCGTCGTGAATTTCATTGTAATTTTTTATTAAAGTTAACATCTGTAAATTTACGTAATTTTTAAGAATTAACTTTTTATTTAACGTTCGTGGGTGCGTTGGTGTGCATCTGGGAGTTGCCTAAAACCCCCTGATTCGCCTCTAGACATTTTTATCTAGTTGGAAACTTTGACGTTTGGGCACAGTCCACGCTACCAGGCTTCGATCCTGGAAGGTTCTGGAAGCAGTTAGATTTCATATAAAAAGTGACCAAGGTTAGGTTACCGTAGATAGAGACAGAGATTGAGATAGAACAGCAGACAGATGATAGCCTCCTTCCCCTCTCCCTCTCTCACGCTAGAAGGCCAGTGTATCGTCGAAAGTGTTCAGTGCAATTTTGTATGTCCTCTCCAAAGTGACTGTGTCACAAAGCAAATCGTGTGTCGAAAGGTTACAGTGATTTTAAATTTATTATATTAGGGTGAGTATTGGCATTGTATAAGGTTTTTTTGGTAATTGGCACTGTAGGAAGGATAGATTTTTGTAGAGTGATCTGGTTATCTATTATTCATTAAGTGTCAAACGTGAACATTGCATTATTCAGAACTATTTTAAGCATTTGTATATTTTCATTGCATTATTTCTTTTCTTAGGTCAAGGTCTATTCAGATATAATAGTTCAAGTCAAGTTGTTATATATTTTCAGATCGTAACATTTTTGTCTTATTCTAAGTTTTGTTCAGATTTAATTTTTTTCCAGTGAATTATTTTTTTAGTGTAAATTCTTTCAAAGTGTTGTAATTTATATAAAACATATTTATTTTTGTAAAGAGTGTATTATTCCAATCATAATTATTTCGAACCAGATTCTGCTCGATTCCTGTTAAGAACCACCGAGTTGAATATGTTTTAATAATACTTAAGATTAATTACCCAGTTTAGGTTGAGTGTTCTAAGAGACTTTTGGATATTCAGTGTTTAATATATTGCTGTCTAGAAGTTATTTAACAGTCTCAGAATTAGTGTATTAACGTTTTAAAATGTAACAGTTTTAACATGAAAGCAAACAAGGGAGTTTGGAATTCGAGAGGTTGATTAACTTGACAGTCGTAGTATATATAATATATATTTGGTTCCCAGCCACGAGCCATATCATTATTATTATTATTATTATTATTATTATTAATATTATTATTATTACTAGCCAAGCTACAACCTTAGCTGGAAAAGCAAGATGCTATAAGCCCATGGGCTCCAACAGGGAAAAATAGCCCAGTGAGGAAAGGAAATAAATAAATGATGAGAACAAATTAACAATAAATAATTCTAAAAACAGTAAAAACCTCAAAACAGATATGTCATATATAAAGTATAGACTTATGTCAGCCTGTTAAACATAAAAACATTTGCTCCAACTTTGAACTTTTAAAGTTCTACTCATTCAACTACCTGATTAGGAAGATCATTCAACAATTTGGTCCCAGTTGGAATAAAACTTCTAGAATACTGTGTAATATTGAGACTCCTGGTGGAGAAGGCCTGGCTATTAGAATTAACTGCCTGCCTAGTATTACGAACAGGATGGAATTGTCCAGGAAGATCTGAATATAAAGGATGGTCAGAATTATGAAAAATCTTATGCAACATGCATAATGAACTAATTAAATGACGGTGCCAAAGATTAATATCTAGATCAGGAATAAGAAATTGAATAGACCGTAAATTTCTGTCCAACAAATTAATATGAGAATCAGCAGCTGAAAACCAGACAGGAGAACAATAATCAAAACAAAGTAGAATGAATTAAAACACTTCTTCAGAATAGATTGATCACCAAAAATCTTGAAAGACTTTCTCAATAAGCCAATTTTTTTGTGCAATGGAAGAAGACAGAGACCTAATGTGTTTCTCAAAAGTAAATTTACTATCGAGAATCACACCTAAAATTTTTAAAAGAATCACACAAAGTTAAAGAAATACTATCAATACTGAGATCCAGATGTTGAGGAGCCACTGTCCTTGACCTACTTACAATCATACTTTGAGTTTTGTTAGGATTTAACTTCATACCCCATAATTTGCACCAAGGGATTCACCAACCCCAGATCTACATTCAGGGGATGGGATTCATGCAGAGTAGCATCATCTGCATATGCAACAAGCTTGCTTTCTAAGCCAAACCATATCCCATGTGTATATAGTATGAAAAGTAATGGGCCAAGAACACTACCCTGGGAAACGCCAAATATCACATTCCTATACTCACTATGGTGCCCATCAACAACTACTCTTTGAGATCTATTACTTAAAAAATCAATAATAATGCTAAAAAACGACCCACCCACTCCCAACTGTTTGGTTTGAAAACAAGGGCCTCATGATTAACATGGTCAAAGGCAGCACTAAAATCAAGGCCAATCATACGAACTTCCTGACCACAATCAAGGGATTTCTGTACAGCATTGGAGATTGTAAGAAGGGCATCGCATGCTCCAAGGCCTTTACGAAAACCAAATTGCAAACTAGGGAATAGATGATTACCTTCAGCAAATTTATCAAGATGTTTTGCCAGAAGACGTTCAAAAACTTTAGATAATATGGGAGTTATGGAAATTGGGCGGTAACCAGTTGGACTTGAGCTACCACAGACACATTTACATAGAGGAGTAACATTACCAATTCTCCAACAAGTGCTAAAAGCTCCCCTTCTCTCTAACTTGCGCAAAATAACAGATAACTTTGAAGTCAAGAAATGTGCACTTTTTTTCATTACTCTGTTTACTGTCAAAAACATCAGCCAAAAGGGTTGCCTTTTCCTTTGGACATTGAGCGACTGGGCATCTGGTTTAAATAAATGAGGAACTGTTGCATCTACACCAAAGAGTGCAGATTTAAGGGCAGACCACTATTTATGTTCCTGAGTTGTACCAGAAAGGGTTTCTGTTATGGTTAAATTGTATTCCATTTCAGTTGAAACATAAACTCTCCGAGCAAAGGCTCTAAGCTGAGTATAGTTATTCCAGGTCGAATCTGATCTGTTACCCTTCCAAAGATGATAGGCCTCCTGCTTCTCCAAATAAGCACGTCACAATCATCATTGAACCACGGTTTGTCCTTACCTCGGTACCTTAGCACACGAGAAGGAATATGCCTATCAATTATGTTAACCAGATTCTCATTCAAAGGGATAACAAGATCAACAGTATTATATAATTGTGACCAATTCAAACACAAAAGATCATGCAAAATCTAATTCCAGTCTGCTTGAGTATAGTATATGTTTAGTGGCCAGACTTCGGGAGCCATATCATATAATATATATATATATATATATATATATATATATATATATATATATATATATATATATATTGTATATTGTACATACATACCAAGAAACGCAAGAAATATTATTGATAAATATCGTGCACTGTAGAGTGAAATAAAAGAATTAGTGTTTGATTGTTACATTAAAGGAAGTAGCTACTGAAAACAAAAACAAAAAAAAACAAAATGTTTTGTGATATGACCGACATCTGAAGCAACTTCCGCAATCGGCAGGAAGGCAACACCCGATATTTGCAACAGGAGTTTCCTCATCACACGCCCCATCTCTCTCTCTCTCTCTCTCTCTCTCTCTCTTCTCTCTCTCTCTCTCTCTCTCTCTCTCTCTCTCTCTCTCTCTCTCTCTCACATGGATTTCGTGCATTCGGCAATTATGAGAGAGAGAGAGAGAGAGAGAGAGAGAGAGAGAGAGAGAGAGAGAGAGAGAGAGAGAGAGAGAGAGAGAGAGAGAGAGAGAGAGAGAGAGAGCGTAGTTTTAAAGTCGGTACCCAGCTTTGTTGTTTTCCTAGTGAAACAAAATTTCCTATGGAACATACTGTGACTGTATAATAACGCTAATAATTCAATCTCCCAACTTCTTATGTTTGGCAGATTACTCATTCACTACCTTAGTGATTATCAATAATGTGCCGTAAACAAGAAAGAGAAACAATAAACACACACATAACACAAGGCCTAACAAATTACCTTCAGTACTGAAAACATGTCTTCTTCCATTAATTATAATTTTTCATTTAAACAACTTATCAAGTTATAAATAGACAGGTGTGATTTTCGTTATTTTTGGATGTGATGGGAGTAATTCAGGCGTTTCGACATTCTTATAAAGTTCAAGTCTTTTGTTAGCTATTCATTCAAGAAATCGTACAAACATTACCATCCTCTCAGTAATAATATTACTGACCATTGACAGTATGACTTCACATTACTATTAATTAGAAACATATATTTAAAATTTACCGTTAATTTAAGTCACAGAAAAGTAAAGATAAAAATGGATACTTTTTAAATGACCAAAATCAAAGATGCCATAAAACTACCATTTAAAATTTCACAAAGTCTTGAAATCTTGAATTAACAGAAAAACAGCACAGGAACACAAATATTAACACAATGCTATGAATGTACGTGACTAGAGGAAAGGAGGGAAACACGATGATAAAAGTACAACATAGACATCAAACAAATATGTTAAATGAAAGTAAATTAAACAAATGCAAAAATAACAACGAAGGTAGGCCTGTGTTTGCATCAATATCGTGAGAAACAAAATCCCAAGAGAGAGAGAGAGAGAGAGAGAGAGAGAGAGAGAGAGGGGGGGGGGGAAACCAATACTGAGAGAGAGAGAGAGAGGGGGGGGAAACCAATACTGAGAGAGAGAGAGAGAGAGAGAGAGAGAGAGAGAGAGAGAGAGAGAGAGAGAGAGAGAGAGAGAGAGAGAGAATCACAATTGGACAACTGTTCCAAACCAAAACCGCAACGAAAAGGTTTTATCTCCAGACTATAAAATTGAAACCGAGCCTTTGGATTTGAAGTTCAACATCACAACAGGTGCAAGGTAGAAGGGACACTAGATAAACACATTGTAATAATACTCGAGCCCTTTCTCCTCCAACGTCAAGTGAAAACTAGAGCCCAGTAAAGGATAGGAGTTATAAGTCAGGACAATAAGATCGTTTTGGCATAAACTCTTTTTCGAAAAGCAAAACAATGACATAACGCTTCCTTCCTCATTCCGGATGTAACATTTAAAGTACCGTAAACATGAAATTAGACCGCCACAGTCCTTCGAGACTAACCCACACTCCACCTTCGACAAACCACCAAACTCACAAATAGGTCAGAGTTGAAAAGTTGCTAATCCCCCTCCACACTCCTCCCCCCTTCCCTCCAAGATCAGCATTCAATTGCTAAGTCGTCGCTGATCGCGTTCATAATACGGAGACACACAAGCGACCTCTTGTCCTCTTCATTGTCTGCATAATCAACGTATTCAGATGGCTTGTTGTCAGTTCTGATGTGGCAGTCATTTAATAAAGCCTTTAACGCCACAAAACCTTCCATTATCTATAATCTTAAAAGTCAACTCCGTTCCCCCCAAAAAAAAAAATTTCCCGACCCTCCCCCACCCACAAAAAAAAATTTCAAAATATAAGCTGAAGTCGTATAATGGCTACATGATGCGCAATGCTTGAAGCTTACAGTATATACGGCAATAATTGGCCTTACACAATTCCTTTTTTTTAGTACGAACTCCATCACACTATTAGCAGAAGGGATGGATTTTATCTTCCTGGGATTGAATATTCCTGGGGTTTCCTCATCTGTAACGTAACGCTTATTCACAAAAAAAGTGTGAGGTTACAGTCTTTTTGTTCGATGACGACGACGAATAATGAAAGTACACGTTCAATTGCGATATTATAATCATCATTGCCCGCTGGCCTGCTGGACAATCTTCCAAAGAATAGTGTACCAGTAAGCAGAAATAAAAGATAAGTGAAAAGAAAGCAAGAAATAGATCAGCGAAGGCACCAGCCACCCGTTAAAATACTGCCGCTAGAGCGTTACTTACTGGGACCAATGACTAGCCAAATAGTAATACAGTGGATCCATCTCTAGTTACGGCTCATTTTCTTATGCCTAAACCTATACCGAATAGTCTGGTTTATTCTTTCCATATTCTCCTCTGTCCTCATACACCTGGCAACAATGAGACTACTAAACAATTGATCGTCTCTCATGGGTTAACTACAGCACTGTAATTGTACAAAGTCTACTTTCCTCTTGGTAAGGGTAGAAGAGACTCTTTAGCTATGGTAAGGAGCTCTCCTAGAAGGACACTCCAAAATCAA
>NC_090725.1:185935133-185957633 GCF_036898095.1 Palaemon carinicauda
TCCTTATCAATCGGTAACAAAATAACTGGCCTTTACACTATGTTCATCTTTATATTCTTGATAAATGAATATTTACATGACAGGTCAATGGCTCTCTCTCTTTTCCCTGGACTTATAAAAATGCACAAGTCTATTATTCCATTTGGTCTCCTCTTTTTCCTTCTGGCAAACACGCGTGCACTAATCATGTCCGGTTTTTCTTCACGTTACTTACCTTAACCCTCTCTCTATGTTTTCCAATTATTATTATTATTATTATTATTACTAGCCAAGCTACAACCCTAGGTGGAAAAGCAAGATGCTATAAGCCCAAGGGCTCCAACGGGGAAAAATAGCCCAGTGCAGAGAGGAAACAAGGAAATAAATAAACGGTATAAGAAGTAATGAAAAATCTAAAATACAAAAAAAAACATTAAAAACATTTAAACAGATAATTCATATATAACTATAAAAATTTCTGTCAGCCTGTTCAACATGAAAACAAATGCTGCAACTTTGAACTTTTGAAGTTCAACTGATCCAACTAACCAATTCCATTGTACTTTATGGGGCTAATTATCCAAATAAAACTTTCTCAGACCGAACAGCTTAAAAAATAAAATTGTCAATTGTGTTTGCATAGAACTACATGGAAATCTATTAGTATTAATACTTAAGTGATAACCTCGTAGAATTGTTCTTGTACCAAATTTTTTTCTTGACATTATTGGGAAAATTTCGTTACCAAAGTAAACGGGAGCATTTTCGTTCATTTCAAGTGATCTGCATTTAATAACAACATTATTATTGATAATAATAATTCCTCTCTCGACAAGGGGAGAGAGAGAGAGAGAGAGAGAGAGAGAGAGAGAGAGAGAGAGATTAAGTGTGCACGTGCACATATACTGTTTTCAATGCCATCCGTCCTTCCCGTCATATGCTTAAGACCCGATTAAGCTGTTCATCGATGCAAAACAAAACGGAATGTGGAAGGCTTCTTATGGGGAGAGGATCTTCCTTAATAGCAAGTTCTCACTCGGGTTATTGTCCGAATCGGAGGAATCTAGAATTAACGGTGCAAGCGTTGCTGTTTCCTCAACGAGGGGAGATCTAAATCTTATTAACAGAGGAGAGGGAGAAGCGGAAAAATAAGCAAGATGACACGCTAGAGAGAAATCTAAATGCAGTTGAACTAAATAATAAACCATCGAAAGAAACCATACACCGTGTAGTCGGAATTATACATTTTCAACCAGGATAAACGAAAGATGCCAAAAATGACGACTATATATTTAGATAGATATACACACACACATTCAACGCTTCCCCCTTTTCTAAGTAGGCTACAACACTGCAGTTGTGGTTTTAGAGTGTACCTCTCAGGGGTAACCCCTCTCACCAGGGTATGTCTACTTCCTCTCCCACCAACACGAGGGATGGGGAGAGACCAAGTAGTTATACGTCTGGTAATGACAATCATCATGACAGGAAAGATTGTGTATATAATACTGTGTGTATATATATATATATATATATGCATGTATATATATATATATATATATATATCATTATCATGATCTCCAACGCCTATTGACGCAAAAGACCTCGCTTAGATTTTGCATGTCGTCTCTATCTTGAGCTTTTAATTCAATACTTCTCCATTCATCTTCTCCTACTTCACGGTTCATACTCCTCAGCCATGTAGGCCTAAGTTTTCCAACTCTTCTAGTGCCTTGAAGAGCCCAGTTAAAAGATTGGTAAACTAATCTCTTGTAAAATGCGAAGAGCATGCTCAAGCTATCTCCATCCCTCTCCATAATCTCATCCACATACGGCACTTGAGTAATCTTTCTCAGTTTCATTTTTAATCCTGTCCTGCCATTTAACTCCCAATATTCTTCTGGTGGCTTTGTTCTCAAATCTATAAAATCTGTTGGATATTGTTTTATTGTCATACCATGACTCATCCATACAGTTTCCATACAGTATAGTAAACCAATCTCAATAAACTGATATATGGCTTAATTTTTATATGTAATTTCAGGCGATTTGATTTTCAAATTTTACTCAATCTTGACATTGTCTGATTTGCTTTTATCAATCTTTCATTAAACTCTAATTCCAAAGACCCAGTATTAGAGATCCTAGTTCCTAATTATTTAAATGATTCCACCTCATTAACACTTTCTCCTTCCAATGATATTTCATCTTTCATTGCATATTCTGTTCTCATCATCTCTGTCTTTCTTCGATTTATGAGCCAAACCTCCTGTGATATTTCATGCATTCTGGTAAGCAAGCGTTGCAAATCCTGTGGTGTTCTGCTATTAAGAACAGAATCATCAACATACTCTAGGTCAGCTAATTTCCTGTTACCACTCCAGTCCAATCCTTTTCCATCTTTCCCAACTGCTCTATGCATTACAAAATCCATGGAGAGGAGGAACAGCATAGGTGACAACACATTCCTTTGGAGTACTCCACTGTTCATTGGAAATGCATTTGATAGCATTCCACTAATATTAACTTTGCGCTTGCTATGCTCATGAACAGACAATCAAATTTACATATTTAAGAGAAACTCCATAAAAAGGCAGGACTCTCAACAAAATTGGCCGGTGCACATTATCAAAGGATTTTTCATATTCCACAAATACCATCAAAAGTGGATTTCTGTATTCTACACATTGCAGTACAAGTCTTAAAATTAAAATTTGGTCAATACAGCTTCTACGCCTTTTCGAAATCCGGCTTGTTTGTCTCCCAGCTTTTTCATCAATCTTTCTCTCTAATCTCTTTAGTATGAGCATTCTGTATATTTCTATGACAGCTGACATATCAGGTTTGGCCTCTTCATGCCACATTCTACAAAATAATCTTGTAAGTATTCTGGGAGTCAGTTCATTTTCGGCCAAAATCATCTCGGCAATTATTCCATCGTATCTAAGGCCTTTCCATCTCGTTAGTTTTTTAATGATAGTTTCGTCTTCAAACACTGAATTCTTCCACATCTTCATATATCCTATTTATTACCCCACTAAAGTGTTCCACCCAACGTTGTCTTTCTTCATTTTCTTTTGTTATAACAGATCCATCTCTCTTTTTGATGGGCATATGCTTCTTTTTTTGCCCCAGTGGAGATTTCATCATTTCTTACAAAATTGCCACTCCCTGAATTCATACTTTGTCAGCTTCATATGCTTTCCTGTCTAAACATTCTCTACTTTCATTCCTGGCTTTTCTTTTGACCTCACTATCAATACTGGAATACTTACCATGTAATACCTTGTAATTTTCATTACTTCCTCGGAAACTTTCACCAATCAATTTCTGCCTTTGTCTCCATTTTATAGTATCCAAAGTATCAGTTGATATCCATGGTTTTCTCCCTGTAACTGCATGTCCTTTCACACCATTCTTCATTAATGGTCTGCTCTTGGTCTCTTAAAGCCTCTAAGACAACAAATAGATTCCTACATTCAATAGCAAATGTTTCTGTGCTCAACTTCTAGAGACTTAGTTATATCAAACCTAGGTATTCTATCTATATTTCTGTTGGGTGCTTTCAGTTTTAATATCAGTGCGGCAATGAGGAGCTGCTGATCACTATCAATATCTGCACCTCTATAGCTTTTGCCAGTCGTCTCTATCTTGAACTTTTAAATCAAAACTAATCCATTCAAGGCTTAAATGGCATACATGCATGCATGTATATATATATGTTACGGTCATTTTGAAGAATTGGTCATTTTGCAAACTGCCCGGTCATTTTGGAAATTGACCAAAATATCTATCAGTATGCAAAATGCCCTATGAATTGTGATCATTTTGGAAAATGACCAGAAGTTTGGTCATTTTGCAAAATGACTATTAGTATCGTTGGTCATTTTGTAAAGTTACCCCAATAGCTGCTGGTCATTATGCAAAAATAAACAAATAGTAATTTAAAATTTATTAGGAAAAGTCTAAGTGTCAGTTAGTTCTTACGGAGGTTCGGCCGAGGACGGAAATATTTGTGCTCCTCTCATCTCTTATTTCTTGCAAGTATATTGTACACTGAAAAGCTTCACAATGGAAAGTAAGAAAAGTATTTTCCAAACAAAACTTCTAGAGTCTGAAGAAAGAAAGTTACAAATAGTTCAAGTTTATTTCCCCGGGAAGAATACGAACGAGTAATTAGTCGCCTGAATGAACTTAAACCATCTAATCCTACGAAGACTAAGCTGGATTATCGTTTGTTAAAAAAATATGAAATACTGGAGGTCACAATTGAGGGTACCACTGTGCAAAAGTAGCAGAAGAAAGGAACTCAGCTGCGATTCGTTTGTGCTGCAGATGTGTTTGATGTACTTCTAGCTATTCATCGCACAATTGGCCACGGAGAAAGAACTAGTATGTGTAAGGCAACCAAAGAAAAATATGTAAACATTTCACGTGATCAGATAACGCTGTTCTTGGAGTATTGTGAGGAATGTCAGGTAAAGAAAAGTAGTGTTCGGAAGTGTGTGGTTGTCAAGCCAATCGTTTCGAGCAGCATGAATTCTCGAGCTCAGGTTAGTAACGAAACAAATGATCATTATTATTCACTAAGTTATTGTAGGCATTTCCTAGCCTTCCAATCTAACCTTAATGTAATAAATTATATGCATGACCCTACTACTACTACTACTACTACTACTACTACTACTACTAATTATAATGATAATAATAATAATAATAATAATAATAATAATAATGATAATAATAATAATTCTGCTGTCAATAATAATTATGATGATGTATTTGCATTACTTATAATTTTGTCTTGTACTGTGTCTTTGCAGGTTGACTTGATTGATATGCAGAGTCAACCAGATGGGAAGTACCGTTTCATTTTCAATTACAAGGATCACTTGACCAAGATGATATGCCTTCGAGCCCTACAGACTAAGACTGCCGAGGAGGTTGCTTTTCATCTGGCTGACATTTTCTGTGATAAAGGAGCCCCTCATATTCTTCAATCTGACAATGGGAGAGAATTTTCAAATAAGGTAATCAAGGAAGTTCTGGCTATGTGGCCAGAATGTAAGCTAGTTCATGGGAAACCAAGATATTCTCAATCACAGAGTTCCGTGGAACGAGCAAACAGAGATGTTGTAGCAATACTCGCTTGCTGGATGAAAGGTAACAACACTACACCATGGTCAAATGGACTGCGCTTTGTTCAGTGGCAGAAAAACACGCGCTTCTATTCTGGAATTGGCAGGACACCTTATGAAGCCATGTACAGAGAAAAGGCTCATCTTGGTTTTTTGCTGTCAACATACCAGAAGAAGTAAGGGAAGGCATGGAGACAGAGGATCAGCTTGCAGAAGCACTTTGTTTAGTTAATGAAGAAGATCAAAATGTAGAACAGGGGAGAAGTGCTGAAAGTTGTGCCATAAATTGCAACTCGTCTGGTCAAAACATTCCATGTCATCCTTCTGGTCATTGTTGTTCAACTGTAAATGACAATGTTGATGACCCTGTGCTCTGTTGCCTATGCAATAGAAATTGTAGCATTCAGGCTGAACGAAGGGAATCAAAAATACAACAAAAGAAGCAAGCCAAAAGAATGAAGGATAAATCAGTACAGCGTTTCAAGCCAGCCCTTGCAGGGGACACTGTCATGGTTCCTATTCCACTTGTTGACCGTGGACGAGCGGACTTTGCGAATGCAAATACAATTATAACTGAGACAGTGGATGGCGGAACTTACAAACTAGGGACAAAACATGGTTTACTTAAACAGGTGTACAGTCGGAATCAGTTCACTTTATGTGCTGAAAAATTTGTCACTCGAAGAGTTAATAAAGGATCGCGAAGTCAATCTGCGAGAGGTAGCTATTGCAGACTCGATGGGACATGGCCAGGGGATCAGTAAGTGTAGCTGCACCCAGTCATGTCGGAGCAGATGCTGTAAATGCTTCAAAAACAAAGTATTGTGCAACAGCAGATGTATATGCAGCAACTCTTGTTCAAACAAGTCAGATAATGCTGATTTTGATAATGGTTGAAATAATTTTCAAGTTCAGTTTTAGTTCTTTCAATATTCTAATATACATGTAATGTGTAATGTAAGTTTTTAATGTTGAATAAATAAAACACACACCTTTATTAATACTTAGACTTTTCCTAATCAATTTTAAGTTACTATTTGTTTATTTTTGCATAATGACCAGCAGCTATTGGGGTAACTTTACAAAATGACCAACGATACTAATAGTCATTTTGCAAAATGGCTAAACTTCTGGAAATGACCACAATTATTTGGGCATTTTTCATACTGACAGATATTTTGGTCATTTTCCAAAATGACCGGGCAGTTTGCAAAATGACCAATTCCTCAAAATGACCGTAACATATATATATATATAGAGAGAGAGAGAGAGAGAGAGAGAGAGAGAGAGAGAGAGATGCTTATAGGTACGATACAATTGGCTTTTCAATCATTAAACTTCAGCAACGATGAATTCGGTCTCAATGATTGAAGAAAGGGTGGCGCCGTAGGAACGGGAATCTTCTGAGAATCCACAGAGCGTAAAACATAGAACTTGGAACCTGCCAACAAGACCTATCACAACCATATTTGGGAGAACTTTCCTGATTTACGACATGTTGGGAGGTACGACTTGACGAGCAGAAATCATATTTCTATAGAAAGATCCAGTACAGTACAACTAACAGTCACACAAGCACACACATTATATATATATATATATATATATATATGAGAGAGAGAGAGAGAGAGCGAGAGAGAGAGAGAGAGAGAGAGAGAGAGAGAGAGAGAGAGATTCCAGGTAGTGCTCAAAATTTGTGGTACAAAATAGCAGCAATTTACGTAACCTGAGCGGAATATTATAACGTCCAAAACAATAACACAGGAATACCAGAAATTGTATTTTTCTGTAAGCACCATTTCATAACCCGACGGTAACCCTTTGGGTGAACTTCATTTGAAATACTGTTATCATAATCATTATTATTAATCAAAATTAAGATGTTCAGTAACATTTTAAGCTACAAATATTTACATATTGTATAGATACACACACACGCGCGCGTATTCATATATATATATATATATATATATATGAATACGCACGCGCGTGTGTGTATCTATACAATGTTTATTTTATATATATATATATATATATATACATACATATACACAGTACACATAAATATATTTCCTAAAGATAGTGGTTTCAGATGAATCATAATAAATTCGGATTAAATAATTACACAAGGAAAGCGATTTCTACATGTACCAAGTTTCAATTACATACGGATAACAATTTAACATAATTATGACAATACAGATATTGATGTTACAGGTAATGTTCATCTAAAACATAAAGGGGCTGATTTTATCTTTTAAACACGAGAACACTTCAAAATTTCAAAAATAATCAAAACACTTTTCACCTAAAATCATTTAAGCACATTACCACACTTCACAATTCAATTCGTCTTCGACACTGAAAACCGGGCACATTCAATTCACTCTTAAGAACTGATGAAGCAAAACACGTCCAAACGAAACCACGACCATTCGAAAACTGACGAAGTTTATTTCTCCTGAGCGGTGAATGGACTCGACTCTTCTCTTCCAGCTCAACACCTCCCTCACCTGTGCGGTGAATGGGCCCACTCCA
Source organism: Palaemon carinicauda (assembly GCF_036898095.1). Lineage (NCBI taxonomy): Eukaryota > Metazoa > Arthropoda > Malacostraca > Decapoda > Palaemonidae > Palaemon > Palaemon carinicauda. Next base: position 185,942,789 of record NC_090725.1, read on the forward strand.
CAAGCATGCTGCCAGATGACAGCTAACCCATGTGTCAATTGACCACCCGCCAACCACCCTCCTCCACATGCAACATTATTACTATGTTACCTTTGCAAAGGCTCTTCCCTAACCCACATCCACCCCATTCATACCATCACATGAGAGGGATAAATGTAGAGAAATGCTGATATAGAAATTAAACTTGCTCTTCTATCTCAACAGGCAAATCTTTCTAAATCACCGAGAGAGAGAGAGAGAGAGAGAGAGAGAGAGAGAGAGAGACTCCACGTCAAGTTTCTTGTTCAACATAATAACAAGGGAAAAAAGAACTTAACAAGAACAAAAAAACTATATAGAGGGACTACAAAAGTTGTAAGCCTTGGGTATAGTTGCGCCTATAGATTTTCCTCATTTCACATCAAGACTGAGGTTTTGCGAGTTGAAAGCATCCTATGTTTGTTCCATAAATTATGGTTTCTTGGAAAACAAAATTGAAGAAAATAAATACTCGGGAAGAAGGATGGCCCAAGCAGATTATGATCTGAAGGTGTAAGAAGGTAGGGAGATTAATATCCAAGAAACCAGGAAGTGTGTGCAACGTGGATAGAGAAGAGCAGCTTTGCAAAGAAGTTAACACGCTTCCGATGGCACGTCTGTATAGGTATACATAAGATTCTCCATATAATAATGAAAATAACAAGGACGGCATATTATTTTCACGAGGACCCAACCTTATTTGAGTAAAAAGCTCTAGTGACATATGTACATTATATGTAAGGTTGGTCAAGGCACCAGCCGGCCGTTCAGGTACTGCCGCTAGAGAGTATATGGTCCTTTGACTGGCCAAATAGTACTGTACTGGATCCCTCTCTGGTTAAGACTCATTTTTCCTTTGCCTACACATGGGCCGAAAAGCCTGGCCATATGCATTACATATTCTCCTCTGTCCTCATACTCCTGACAACACCGAGATAACCAAAATGTTTTTCTTTACTCAAGGGTTTAACTACTGCACTATAATTGAAGAGGGGTTACATTCTATTTCCTATGGAAGAAGAGACTCTTTAGCTATGGTAAGCAGTTCTTCTAGGACACTAAAATCAACCATTGTTCTCTAGTCTTGGGTAATGGTATAGCCTCTGTATCATGGTCTTCCATTCCTTTTGTTAGAATTCGTTTGCTTGAGGGTACACTCAGCTACACTATTCTATGTTGGCTTATTTCCTTTCCTCACTGAGCTATTTTCCCTGTTGGAACCTTTGGGCTTAAAGCATCTTCATTTTCCAACTAGGATTGTAGCCTAATAAATAAATAAATATATATATATATATATATATATATATATATATAATATATATAAATAAATAGATAAATAAATAAATATATATATATATATGATAAATTTTGCACAGTCAGACACTATAGTCTTTGAGTGATTTTGCCTGGGGCTCTGATCCCGAGGTCGTTAAGAGAATCCACACTTTAATGTATTAATATATATGCCTTATTTGAGATATATATATATATATATATATATATATATATATATATATATACACACACACACACACCGAGAAACCAGTTACATACTTTTAATAATGCCACCTCCTAGATAATATCTTTGATATCGGATATGGTTTTTGCCCTATATATAGTGTAGTGTGATATAGTGAAGAGTGGGATGTTGTGGGCTTTCCTTAGCGATTAAAGCGCCATCACAGCCACCTGATCACGCAAAGGTTATTCTTTCGATCGCCAATCATAGCGATAGCTCATCTTACTGTTTTGCTGATTTTAACTTGTGGTCTTTAACACTTTCCGACTCTTACATACATTCTATCAATTCTGTCGGTTTACCAAGTGCATATGGGATAACATATGATAAACAAATAACAAAGTGCTGAAATGTCAACGTGAGGGGAATCAGGGGAAAAACATATCTTTGAATGGTTTACAAACACGTCAGAAATTGTGGATAGACTAAGGTGGGTGACATCACATCACATGATTCTTGATAATCCAAGAGTTTCGACCTAATATAATCTTTGTTAATACTTTATATATTACTGAAAGTAAACTTATTGGGGGGTATTTTTAAGGTCTTTTGTGTTCTTCTTTTTGTGAATATAATAAGTTTTTCAAGTTGCAAACATCTTGTGTAAGTACAAGGAGTTTTACTATGAAATCTCCTCCATTTATTACTAAATAAACTGTTAGACCATCTTCTGCAGCTTTACCCCTTTTTATACCTGTCAATGCTTTCTTTACTTCTCCTACAGTTACTTATGATACCGGCTCCGGTGTATCTAATGTTATTTCTTATATCACTCTTGTTGGGCATTGTATGGAAATCCTTTGCAATTTTTCCGACTCCATCTCTTTTGTTATTTCCATTTGCGTCCTTTCAACCAATGCTTGTTGGTGACCTGTTCCAAGTTTCTTTTCATTAACTTGATGCCTTTTCCTTTCTTTAGTGGTTCCTTAATTTCGGTCTGATTGGTTTAAGAATGTCTTGAGATTTTAATTTTTTTTATTATTTTGGATAGTTCTTCTAAATTTATTTCATATCTCTTGGATTTTTCTCTCATTAATATATATATATATATATATATATATATATATATATATATATATATATATTATAAAATTGCATGCATTTGATTTTTTCCTGAAGAAAAATGGCTCATGGTTGAAAATGACCAAATGTAATACAAATTAAGAGTGAAAATATACAGCTGAAAACAAATCTTCATCCAACGGATACATAAACAATATAGCAATAAAACTAAATCCAAAATTAATCAAAACATTGTTGTACATCAAATTGCAACTACACAAATTACAATAACTTTCATCATATCCTTTCTGGTCTAGATGATCGTTCAACAACCCATCTCTCTATCTCTCTCTCTCTCTCTCTCTCCGCATTGGTACCACTCATTTCCGACCTCATCCAGCGAATATCCTCCCAAGGAATATTGGTTTCCTCTATGAGCTAAATATAAGGGCTGTCCCTAGGCCCACACTTACTTAAAAGGTTCGTTTATAGATCTTATGCGGAGACAAACAAAGCCGGGCAAAAAAAGAAAAAAAATTGAAGAGATGCCACTCGATTATTGGTATGGGATGGATTAACGTGTGCAACAGCTTCGTTATAAATTATATAATTACTATTATATTGAGTTGCGTCTAATTCGTTATAATTGCTTATATCCAACGTATACATGCATAATTTTGATTATATTTTTGAATTCGTCATTATGTGAACCCAAACAAAGCTCTGAATAAAAAAAGAGCGTCTGAAAACAGAACGAAGCCAGTGAAAGTAGCCAAAGCTTCTGTGGAGCAGAGCCGTACCATCTCGACCTTTACAATGGCCTACTGACCATGGATTGCAGAACACAGGTAAATAGAGGGAATGGGCGTGGGCGTGAGGGTTGGCGGTCTTGAAGAGCAGTCATGTATGAGCGTTGCTTTCCACATCACAGTTTATATTTCATTATTACTATTATTATCACCATCAGTATTATCATTCAATAAACCATATGTCCAATAAAGCACTAAAAAAATAAATTGATAAAATGTTAGGTAAAAAGAACAATAAAACGAAAATTATCAAATTTTATAGCATATGCATTATATATACAGAGAGAGAGAGAGAGAGAGAGAGAGAGAGAGAGAGAGAGAGAGAGAGAGAGAGAATCGAGCCTATCCAGATAGACATCACATCCAATGTCGACGGCCAATGAACCTAAACCAGAAAAGCAATTCGAAAAAAAGAAAAAATTGAACATGAGCGGTAGACTTTCCCCTGAGCAGCGGAGGAGCGACCGAGAAGAAAGTCTTGCATTGGAAAAAAAAGGTGGAAAAATAAAATTCTTCCAACCATATGTCTTTATAAAGGGGTTTCTCACGCGTGACTGACAAAGAGAGGATGACGCAAAGGCCACATTCTAAAATGGGGCCAAATCACTGTAGCTGTTACGAGACTCTTTTTCCCATGGTAACGCGTACAATAAACATCATCATTATTATTAATACTAAAATATTTAAAATGCTTGCTTTTTCCCTTATAGTCATATCTATTACCACTTTTCCCGTTAACAATGAAAGAAATGGGCGGGCCATTCCCTATTGAATCACACTTTATCGAATACACGACGCAATTTTACACTTTCTGGTTCAAGTTATTGCGACATTTCACTGTGATGCTTAATAACCATAAATTGACTGTTACATACATTTATAACTGTATAGATAGAAATGGTTTACTTACAGTAGGGTATAATAATTATCATTATTACTATTAAATGAGGACAGGTTTGCAGCAGACACAATCGTATTATATTAATAAGGAAAACCGAATATAGAAACGAATACTACATAAAAGTCTAAAAAATAGTTGTATACACAAATACCCAGCATTTCAAATGTGTCTGGAAATACTAGGCAAAGAGGTTGTCCGTTTTCAACCTCTTCCCACTTAACCAGAATATCAGAGAAGCGTCAAGAAGACAACTACCGCGATGAAACAACCTACTGTAGAGTCCAGATGCTCTCACAAGTGTCTTGATAAGTGCACAAGGCCTCCAGGCACCGAAGGCTCAAAATAAAACTGATCTTGGGGAAACACACGCCAAGGAATCCAAAGGTTAGTGGCCAGGGCACCAGCGACCTGTTGACATACTACTGCTAGTGTTTTTCGGTTCTCTGACTGGCCAGACAGTACTACACTGGATCTCTTGCTCTGGGTGCGGCTCATTCTTCTTTGCCTACACATAGACACCGAACAGTCTAGCATATTCTTTCCACATTCTTCTCTGTCCACATACACCTGACAACACTAAGATTACCAAACAATTTTTCTTCGGTCAACTTGGTAAGGGTTGAAAAGACTCTTTACCTATGGCAAGCAGCTCTTCCAGAAGATGGACACTCCAAAATCAAAACTTTGTTCTCTATTCTTAGGTAGTGCCAAAGCCTCTGTACCATGGCTTCCACTATCTTGGGGTAGAGTTATCGGGCACACAATTCTATATCTTATTTCTCTTGATCTTTTTTAAAGTTTTCATAGTTTATAAATAAAATATCTAATTTAATGCTGTTACTGTTCTTGAAATATTTTATTTTGGTTGTTCATTACTTCTCTTGTAGTTAATTTTATTTCCTTTTTTCCTTTCCTCACTGGGATACTTCTCTCTGTTGAAGACTTTGGGCTTATAGCATCTTGCTTTTTCAACTAGGGTTGTAACTTACTTTGTAATAATAATAATAATAATAATAATAATAATAATAATAATAATAATAATAATAATAATATTTAGCACAGAACCATCATTATCTATTGACCTCACAAATGTTATTTTGTAATCAAGTGAATAGGCTAAATATAGCAATACCTTCATTGGGAGGTTGTCCATTTTATTCATCACTAATAATGGTAACAACAATAATAAAAATAGTAACAACTTCTATCAATAACACCAGCAATTATAGGAACAGATGCAACAATAATACCGCTCCTCCTGAGTAATAAAACTTTGTCTATGCATTAGTATAATATAAAACGTTGAAGGTAACAAGGAGAAGTTATATTTATAAAAATATTATACGTCCCACAACAACAACAAAACTGGGAGACTGATCACTCTTAACGGATAATACTGTAATAAGACAAATGCATACTGGGCAATGCCAATTCAGAAGCTACCACAAAACTAGGATAAATAAAAATGAGATAAAAACAAATAGGAAAAATAAGTTGGCTGTTTCACTCTTAACCATGTCTCCATTTTGAAAGCTTACGCTTTACCCAAAAATGTATGCCTAAAATGTATCACATTAAATGAACGGGAGAAATCTCCACAACTATCGCCGATAATAAAGAATTGGTGTAATGGTAAAAGAGTATTACCATACTATTTTCATTTTCATCAGTCAAATTACTACCTAACAAATGTCACAGATTACTTCTTCTTTTTTTAAATAACCTGTATCCATGTTTCTAATCACAACAGGAAAACATATCGTAAAAATTATAGAAAACTTGAGCCTATGCTGTGCATATACTGATCAGAAATATATATATATATATATATATATATATATATATATATATATATATATATATATATATATATATATATATATTTATATATATATATATATATATATATATTTATATATATATATATATATATATATTTATATATATATATATATATATATATATATATATATATAAGTATATAAATATATATATATATATATATATGTATATAAATATATATATACATATATGTATACATGCATATATATATATATATATATATATATACAAATAAATAATATATATATATATATATATATATATATATATATACAAATAAATAATATATATATATATATATATATATATATATATATATTTATATAATATATATATATGTATTTATATACACACATATATATATATATATATACATATATGTATATGTATATATATATATATATATATATATATAGAGAGAGAGAGAGAGAGAGAGAGAGAGAGAGAGAGAGAGAGAGAGAGAGAGAGAGAGAGTGTATGCATAATGCCAAGAAAGGAAGAATTTAAAATTAGCTTGGAGCTAATACACTTACTTCGTTTTGTTAACATCATCAGACTCACAAAGAAATAGAAACGCAGATATATCATAAAAATACAAAATGTGATCCCTAAGAAATCAGCATTTTGATAACTTCAGATAAGTTTATTAATGAAATAAAAAATAGAGGTTCAATGGAACCAAACTAGAGCTTAAGAGTCAAATTTCGGGTGTGGTGCCTTTGAAAGTTGCCACTATCTCCAAGATGTTTCTCTGGGAAGAGTCATTCACATGAACTGCTGCGGTGACTTCTTCCGACCAACTAAATCCTATGCCAGTTCAGACATGAACTGCCATAACACAATTTGTGGACCAGTTTGGGACATCATGAAAATGCTGTTAAGTTTTTATGGATTTTCATGACATTTTTTCAATGGGATTTTATCTAAATCCAACCTTTTATTTGGATTTTTTTTTTTCAAAACTGGAATGACGTCCCGATAAGATCATTGAAAGACTCATCTTTCTCTAACTGGCCCTTATAAAAGGTTTTCTTGGCTTTGTTCATTTAATTCTATTTAAAATATCTAGAACAGAATTGGCTAGTGTCAATATCAATTATTTTGACAAACTATTAATGCTACTTCTATGTGGCCTGGGATGCATATTCTACTAACAATATTTTTATCAGGTCCTAAATCTAAGTGTATATGGGATAACTTATTAGTAGACTTTCTGAATACGGAGAATTTAAATGTGATGCTTCGTCCGACCATTTAAAAAGGATACGGTTCATTCTTCCTTTTCGGGAGTAAATTCATACGTGGAACCATTCATACAATTTACCGACAATAGTGTAGTATTATGGTCGTTTGATAAAGCCGCTCTGAAAAAGGCTATTCACACGTCAGACTAGAATGCGCAAATGCAAACAACAACAAAACCGTCAGTTGAGAGTTTAACAGTCCAAAGGAGAGACAAAAAGATATTGTTTACAGTCCAAAGGAGAGACAAAAAGATATTTCATTAACATAACTACAAACCACAACTCTATCGATTATCAAGAAAGACAGTCTTACATAACGCACCGAGAGAGAGAGAGAGAGAGAGAGAGAGAGAGAGAGAGAGAGAGAGAGAGAGAGAGAGAGAGAGAGGGGGGGGGGGATTATATTCACGAAATGGACTCCAATTAATTCAAAATGTAATGCATTAACCATGTACTTCATCACTATTACATTAAATTGCTTTCATGGTTGACGAATGTACCAACTTAAATAACAACCGTATAATTCAACCTTCCAATGGCCAGCTCTATTCCCGATAAAAGACGATATGAAAAAAAAATTCCAAATCCATAATTGCAAGAAATTGCACACGGAGCACCACCCAGGTCAGATGAAATCCTAGAGGTCAAAGGTTGTGCATAGCTCAAGACAGCATTCCCAATAGACTAATCTCTTTAAAATGCCCTTAGGAGTTAGGTCATCTTCAAGCATCTACTACAACTATATATATTTTTTTTCTCTCTTGCCGAGATGAAATGATGATTAAGCAGATTTCCTGTAAAAGCGTCCATTATCAACAAGTCTTAGTTTTGCTTATAACAATTAATTTATTTAGTACTACATCCATTATCAACAAGTCTTAGTTTTGCTTATAACAATTAATTTAATTTCTATCTTAAATAATTTGGTGTTTTCATTTCTTACTCAATATTAAATTAGTTTCCTGGCAACAAACAATGTGTAAAAATGTGTGTACGAATATGCGCAAAATAGGAATCGTATCTTCTTCCTTCTTCATAAAGTTAAAGAAAAAAGTATTAAATATAAAGCATTTCTCTTTGTAATCATTTATCTATCATTAGTCTTTCAATGAGCGATTTTATTTTCGACAAGTTCGGTTATGTGCCAATAAAATGAGCACACTTTTTCATGTCAAAACCACCAGTTAATCTTCTTTCTCACATGACAAAAATAAATAAAATATATTATAAAGGAAGAATTTCTGTAAAATAGCAGATCACAAATAATCAAACATAGACAAAAGAGAGACCAAAGAATGAACGAAAAAAAAAAATGTATAAACCTGGCAAATAAAAACAACAGGATTTTTCGAGTAGAAGCTAACTTTAGAATGAAAGACCTCTGAGGCTAGTCCTAATGACTATAATTGCCCAGCCTACAAATGTTTGCTTGCTTATATTCATTTATTTTGTTATTTTCCATCCTTCTTCAGTAGTACTACTTTGCCGTTTTATTTCTTTCCTCAACAACATCAACAACAACAACATTAATTAAAATGGTGCACATAACTGGCTAATTAAAGACTTCCTATCATAACGTAAGGCTTAACTACTCATCTAATGGAGGTCCTCCCTTCTCAGTAACATCAAAGTGAAAAGTTACTAAAAGGCCAACGAAGGAAAGGGTAACCTTCATGAATGCCTGTGTCCAAAAAAACCGTTTACCAAAAGCAGTCAAGACGTACTCTATGCCAGGCAATCACGACCGGAACTTTTCGAGAGAGAGAGAGAGAGAGAGAGAGAGAGAGAGAGAGAGAGAGAGAGAGAGAGAGAGAGAGAGAGATATGCCTCGTGCCGAGAAAGGAAGAATTTAATATATAGTACTTACTTCGTTTTGTTAACATCACCAGACTCAATAAAATAAAGAAGCAGATACAGTATATCATAATAATACAATATATGATCCATAAGAGGTCAACTTTTTTTTACGAACTCGGATAAGTCGGTTAAAAATAATGGAATAATAATCGATGTTATTTTTTCTTTCTTTTTTTTTTTTGAAAGCAAGAGCAAGCGATCCCTGAAATGCTCCCCAAGCTGAAGACAAAGACGACCCAAGGCGGAGGATGTAGATAAACGAGAGAATGAAAGGTAAACGGACACTTCAATGCATTAATTGAGTGAACGACTGAAGCGCTTAACAAGGACATAAGCCAGCTGATGCGTGTGTCGTGAGCGTGGGTGGGGCTCTGGTCTTGTGCAACTCAAAAGATCTCAACAATGATGCTTTTCAAGACCCCGACCTACACAACACACACGATTAACTACGAATGACAACCGGACAACGGAGGGGGGTGGGGGACACCAGTGGCATGGAGCAATTCCGTGTAATATACACCAGACGACCAAAATATTATACAAATCGAATGTGGATAATGAAACATTATTATTCAATCTATTTCTTTGAAAACAAATTCCAAAACATGGTGCAATTTATCTTCCTTGGGGAGAGAGAGAGAGAGAGAGAGAGAGAGAGAGAGAGAGAGAGAGAGCAGCTTAACAACCACGAGTATGCGGGCAAATTAACATGTACATATTAGTCACGCAAGCAACACAGGGGAAAAGAGATAGATGGTTAGGAAAATAAGGTGAAAGTGAGGAAAGTAACTCCTTACCCGCACACAAGTACAAAATACACAGCCATCTGTTTTGGAAGAATGTTAAGCGAAACTTCGTTGGAAGCGACAACTTGATGCTTTTATGACAAGCTACGCAAAATACACAAGAACAAATCTCTCGATTTCTTATTCATCATTAGAGAAATTGTCCCTTGACCGAGGTACACATTCTTTTATCGCGAGGGTATTATTAAGCAAAAGTCAGAACATATAGTTTTTGATGATGATGATAATAATAATAATAATAATGAGAAGAAGAAGAAGAAGAAGAAGAAGAAGAAGAAGAAGAAGAAGAAGAAAAATAAAATTGCGTGAACCCTTACGTCCAAAATCATGCAAAAAAAAAAAAAAAAAAAAAAAAAAAAAAAAAAAAAAAAAAAAAAAAAAAAACATGCTTCGATGCCAACCTGTTGAATAAATCAGAAAAGCAGGTACAAAGAACTTGGACTTTCAGAACAGCACAGTTTCTTGTTATGAGAATCGAGACCTTCAACAAATGCATTAATTGTTACGCATTACAGCACGTTATAAATCAAAATCCCTCTTAATATATGATATATGCAATCTTATACATTTAACATATAACCAAATAAAAAAAAGCGTTTACAATACATTGGACAAAATATTCCATTTAAAAACTAAATACTCCACAAATTTCATCGAAATCTTAACAGAAAAGACTTGACCATTTATTCTGAAAATATAGTTACTCGAAACAAAAAAATAAATAAAACAAGATGACCATCACACAAATGTAACTCGGTTCAACTTCAAAACTCCAATTTACAGATCTGAGATTTGACAATAATCATACAATCAAGTACATCATATTCGGACGGACACCTCCCAGAAAGTTCTATTGAATTGCCTCGATGTTATGAGGGACAATAGGTTTGCCTGTATGGTTGGGGGAGTGTAGGGATACCACTAATTTTAATCATAACACCAAATTATTTGGGGTTCGCAACAGCATATACTGAAATGCAACTACCTCCAGAGTAATTGAAAGCTATGGATAAGTACAGTACATTAAACCATACAAAATATCAATTTTTGGCTGAGAGCGAGAATTTTACCCTGGCTTTCTTTCAAAGATAAGAAGAAATCTGAAGTGGTATAAAACTATATAAACATTTTTATCGGAAGAGCACAAGTCATAGGATAAAGAGATGGTCAACTCACTAAGCAAGATTTTGAAAAGTACGTTACACGGCGGTTGCTAAAATGAGATTAAAGATAAAGAAAAGTATATTATCGTTGTAACTATTTAGTTTGATAACCAATCCAGAAATTCTGTGACTGATGCCATAAAATACTTCTGTTACCTGCCAGATTTTATTTAAAAAAAAAGGGGGGGGCCTCCATTTTTTTTTCTGGTCCTCTGAAGCAAAATATATGAACCTCTTGTCACTCTTTATAAGATTTTCCCGTTCTAATTTTTCTCAATCCCATTATATCCCAATGTATTAATTTACTCTATTCTAGATGATCTTCCCTAGATAGGGTCCTGATAATGTGCATTGCGAGGTTCAGTTTCCAACTTAGGAACAAAGAAAGCAGCTCACTTTATGCAAAAAAAAAAAAACAAATAAATAAAATAAAAAGGAAAACAACATTTGGGTCTACAAGTCCATAATCTGCAGGGTTCATCAAGAGCCTTAATTTCAAAGAATTGAAAAGCTATACCAGTTAGTTTAGCTTCACTAAAACAGGAATGAGGAAGATCGAATTTCGAATTACTCAGTTTACTATCAAACATAAGCCAAAAAGGTTGTCTTTTCCTTTGGGAAGTAAGTGCAAAGTTATCCGATTTAAGCAGAGAAATTGTTATGCTATACCAAAGAGTGTGGGTGAAGGGTAGCTCACCATTCATGTTGCTAAGTTGTACCAGAAAGTTATTTTTTTCCGAACTGAATATTAGTTTCAGTTAAGCATAGACTCTGGGCACCAGCTCTCAGTTGAGTAAAGCTATTCCATGTCAATTCCGACCTGTTGCCTTTCCAAAATTGACAAGGCTATAGTTTCTCCAATAATTACGTTTACAATCACTTCTGATCCAGGGTTTGATTTGCCCTTCATTCAGCATGTTAACAAATGTGAATGAACACGCCTATCAGCAAGTGTGTTCGTCAACTGTAGTTGACCAGACGTCAATTTAAGAATCCTATTATACAATTGTGATCAATTCAAATTCATATTTATCTTAGCAAAGTATGACACAAGAGGGTCAGGCTGCTGTGTCTTAATTACTATTAACGAAACCAAGACATGATCAGACGTGCCAGCTGGAGGACTCGGCTTGTTCGTTATAACACCAGGGGAGTCAAGTGTATGAGATTCATGTTAAAAGGTTTTATCAATAAATTTGTTATTGATTTGTTCGTATTCACGATTTTTACCCCTGGTGACGGTATAGATGATTTTGCGATTGTTTCGTAATCGCCTTAATTATATATCTGAAGGTTTCTACAATAAAAAATATCATTTAATATATACATACATACATAAATAATGTGCGTATGTATATGAATCAAAATATATTTTTCTTGTAAAAAAAAAAAAAAATTTGTAGGGTATGTGTTGTAGGCTCGGCGTGTTTTGCATCTGGGATGAAGCTGCTTCCAAAAATCACCTCCCCCCCCCCCCCCCAAGGGATCACATGCCAAAGGCATGGCAGCCTGTGTCCTGAGTTATGTCGAACATCATACATGGAAATAATATATACTTCTTTATCAAAGAAGAGAGCATAAGCGTAATTAATCTTCTTTTGGGTTTGAATAGAATTTATGTTTAACGAAAATCGATAAAAAAAAACCTACTGTATCCTACGAAGAAACCTCGAACCTTTAAACAGAAAGGATGAATTGGAAGGTAACAAGGCTACTGTCAACAACAACAATTGTTCGTGAATTTCTTCCTTCATTTACTTAAATTTGGATTGCTCATCATGAGAGCTTATCACTATGGTGAATCACACACATCATTAACCTGTTAAACATGTTTAAACGGAGTAAAGACATAAAACTAATAAAGCCATGAAAACCATATTAACAAACAGAAATTGAGTGGATAAAAACAAATATTTCCAAGTATGATATTTAGGAATTCCATCTACACCAAAAATTAACAAACTTTTGTAACAAAGATAAAACGGACGCCATCGTCAACAAGTTTGTATTGAAAAGTATAAAAAGGAAGTTACTTGCGAGTCCACATACACTAAAATACCAAGCACGACAAGAGACATTTAACGGGGGGGGGGGGGGGAACCTACTGTGCAGCAAAATACATTATAACGACATTATTGGGCAACTGAGGTCCCTTTTATCATTATTTCTTCATTCATGTGTTATTATAATAAAGAATAACTATTACACACATATAAATACATACATGCATGCATACATACACATATACATCTACTGTATATATATATATATATATATATATATATATATATATTTTATATATATATATATATATATATATATATATATATATATATATATAAATGCGTGTTTAAGTGTGTATGCCTGCAGGTGTAGACAAATGCTGTAAATGGGTGTCCGTACTTGCTGAGGTCAAGATAAAAGATTCGGGCCAAGCAACATTGTCTCTTTGCTTAAATGCCTGTAGGCTGAACTCGTAAGGGAGGGGGGGGGGAGGGGTAGAGTGTTACTTAGCAGTTTCCATCAGGTATATTTACTTGTGAGATTGCACGCCCTATGGCCTATGCCCTTCCCATCGATATCCAAAGGACTGACTTCCTCCTTGGTGGTCACCCAAACACGTACTGGACTGCTCAAAATATCGCTCCAGTTCACTGACTAAATAAACCTAAGCACAGTGAAACTGTTACCTTAACTAAAGTGTCTACCGAAGTTATATGCAATATCAATACTGATATCAACTATAAATAGGGACACTGCCGGCAATAATCATGATTTTATATAATCTGAACTACAGTATATTTGATATTTAAAAGGAAGCCAAAAAAATAACTCTTAGTTATTCTATAACAGTTCAAGTATTTCCCAGTGTTTTTTTACCAATATAAACAATTTATAAAAGCCCTGACTCTAAATGCACTGAGATTACCTCAATTATAAATTTTTTCTTAAAATCTGACCTCATTGGATCATTACCGAAGATCTGTTGCCACTTATGCAGAAAGAATAACATAATTAGAAGAAAAGCCAATGTCGAATATTGTCGAACAATGTAAAGTATAAACCAATTCATAACAGGTTTGCCCATGAACCGATAAAACTATCAGTATTGAAGTGCTCCTACAATCTGTATATAGCAGATATGACATCTAAGAGTAGGTCAAGGTCACTCGGGTAGTTGTCAAGTGGTATCAACTGGCCAAATATAATGCTGATATAAAGTACCAAAACTTCACGATCCCATATAGAGAATAGTTTTCTTTTCCGATCACCGAAAACCTTCCTTGGAAAATTCTTTGTTATTTCATGGTCATGTGTTTAAACAGTACTTATATTATAAAATAAATCTAAACAAAAATAGTAATTGATAAAAAATCGTGAAAATTAAATTAAGTTTCCAGATATACAAATACGAAACACTAGAGATAATGTCCCTTCAAAACCTTCTATGAATGATGTAATAAAAGGCGAGATCCTCCAGAGCTGAGACACAAATCAAGAAGGGAATGTGAAAAGGGAACCCTCGAGGCCAACCGCACTCTTCCCCTCTATCTATCTAACTATCTATCTATTTATGCAAATACGGGTCAGGACGTGATCAGGCCATCATCAGTCATCACCCGGTGGCCTATGGCTTTCTCTTAACGTTGCCTTCAATGCAAGAATTGCAAGCGCACATCATGA
>NC_090725.1:185960133-185965133 GCF_036898095.1 Palaemon carinicauda
AAAAATAAAAAGAATAATAATAATAATAATAATAATAATAATTCCCGCCTTCTTTGGATGTTATTCTTCTACTAAGGTAGACATCTTCAAATAAAACTGGAGTCATTAACAAGCAGGCTAAACCCGAATCCTACAGAAGTAGTACAATAAACTCGAACAGATTGGCCGTTGAAATCGTTGGTCAAGCAGCCCCTTTGCAGAGACTGCAGGGAAAAGTTTCGGTTCTAATATGCGAAGCCGCAGAATACGGTTCCGGAAGATCTTTCAGAATGACATTGGCGTTTCAGAGGGGAACAAAAAAAAAAAAAAAACTAGGGATAGGTTACGTAATTTGAGGCAATTGCACTGAATGGCCCCAAACTGAAATTCCTCCATTTTCAAACTAATAATACAAGAGCTGGACAACTGCAAACCCGAAATTCCATATTACCTGAGAAACGTAACAAAACTGCACCCTGATAAACAAAGTAGCCATACAGTCTAAATGCAATATAATAAACATGACAAAAACTCATAATAACTCTGATTATTCAGTTAAACACCAAAATGACAAAACGCATATCATTAACTCCGGTTGCTCTTAAGAGTGAGGCGTGACGGCACGAGGCCTTCACATTCAACAGCTCCAAAGCACAGGAGACCCGGCATCATCCGGGATCGGAATCTTGAGTTGTTCTTTCTCGTAGCTACACACTGAGAAACGGTGCTTCACTTTCCCTGAACCGAGGTTCAAGTCTCATTAGCCACCAACCCCCTTTCAAGGAAACCACAATAGCACTGCCCAATCCCACGGACACGGTGCCTACGGACTAGCCTTCGGCATGAAATATGGTTCTAAGAGGAAATGGACGGGTAATTAGATTAACATAAGAGTAATGCAAGAAATGATAAATAAATAATTTATGTGTATGCGTATACATAAACTAGTTTAGCTTTTCGATCTCGTGAAATTAAAGATCTGTTGATTGACCTTGATGCTTATGGAGGTGTAGACCCAAATGGTATTTTTCTTTTGTTTTTTATAAAGACAGTAGATTTCTTAGCTCCAAAGTTATCTGTTATTTTGCGCGAGTTAGCAAGAAGAGGAGCTTTTAGCACTTGTTGGAGAATTGTTAATGTTACTCTTCTATGTAAATGTGTTTGTGGTAGCTCTAGTCCCACTGATTACCGCCCAATTTCCATAACTCACATATTATCTAAAGTTTTTTAACGTCTTCTGGCAAAACGTCTTAATAAGTTTGCTGAAGGTAATCATCTGTTCCCTTATTTGCAGTTTGGTTTTCGTAAAGGACTTGGAGCATGTGATGCCCTTCTTACAATCTCCAATGCTTTTGGCCTTGATTTTAGTGCTGCCTTTGACCGTGTTAATCATGAGGCCCTTGTTTCCAAACTCAAACAGTTGGGAGTGGGTGGGTCGTTTCTTAGCATTATTATTGATTTTTTAAGAAACAGATCTCAAAGAGTTGTTGTTGATGGGCACCATAGTGAGTATAGTAATGTGATATCTGGTGTTCCAAAGGGTAGTGTTCTTGACCCATTACTTTTCATACTATATATACATGACATGTGGTTTGGCCTAGAAAACAAGCTTGTTGCATATGCAGATGATGCTACTCTGTTTGCATCAATTCTATCCTCTGAATGTAGATCTGGGGTTTCTGAATCCCTTAATAGAGATCTAGCTATACCTATAGTCCACTTCTTTTAGCGATGCAGATTTGCATCGACTCGCAGCGGTGCCCTTTTAGCTCGGAAAATTTTCCTGATCGCTGATTGGTCAGAATTATCTCGTCCAACCAATCAGCGATCAGGAAACTTTTCCGAGCTAAAAGGGCACCGCTGCGAGTCGGTGCAAATCTGCATCGCTAAAAGAAATTGACTATAGTGCATGGTGCAAATTATGGGGAATGAAGTTGAATCCTAACAAATCTTAAAGTATGATTGTAAGTAGGTCAAGGACAGTGACTCCTCAACATCCGGATCTCAGTATTGATAATGTTTCTTTAACTTTGCATGACTCTTTAAAAATTTTAGGTGTGATTCTCGACAGCAAATTTACTTTAAAGAAACACATTAGGTCTGTGTCTTCTTCAATTGCACAAAAATTGGCTTATTAAGAAAGTCTTTCAAGATTTTCGGTGATCAATCTATTCTGAAGAAGTGTTTTAATTCTTTCATTCTACCTAAATTTTGAGTATTGTTCTCCTGCTGATTCTCATCTTAATTTGTTGGACAGAAACTTACGGTCTATTAAATTTCTTATTCCTGATCTAGATATTAAATCTCTGGTACCGTCGTTCAATTAGTTCATTATGCATGTTGCATAAGATTTTTCATAATTCTGATCATCCTTTACATTCAGATCTTCCTGGACAATTCCATCCTGTTCGTAATACTAGGCAGGCCGTTAATTCTAATAGCTAGGCCTTCTCCATCATGAGCCTCAATACTACACCGTATTCTAGAAGTTTTATTCCAAATGTGACCAAATTGTGGAATGATCTTCCTAATCGGGTAATTGGATCAGTAAAACTTCAGAAGTTCAAATTTGCAGCAAATGTTTTTATGTTGAACAGGCTGACATGAGTCTTTTTATAGTTTATATATGACATATCTGTTTTAACGTTGTTACTGTTTGTATAATGATTTATTGTTAATTTGTTCTCATAATTTATTTATTTCCTTATTTCCTTTCCTCACTGGGCTATTTTTCCCTGTTGGAACCCTTGGGCTTATAGCATCTTGCTTTTCCAACTAGGATTGTAGCTTGACTAGTAGTAATAATAATAATAATAATAATAATAATAATAATAATAATAATAATAATAATAATAATACTGCGTATACAACTAATATACATATATATATATATATATATATATATATATATATATATATATATATATATATATATATATATATATATATATAGTGTATGAATGTATGTATGTATGCAAGACAAATCCCTTTTTTCATGGACTGCACGTAATTGTCACATGTAAAGGCTGCATAATGTGGATGATCGTTCTTGTGCCAATTCCTCACCTGGCTTAAACAGGTTATTTAAGCACCGTTTAGTTTGGAGAAAGCTCTCTAATGAAATACAATCAACATGTTAATTTTTGGTATACAAAAATAACAAATCTAGTAAACTGCTCTGCATCTCCATTTATGTTATTACTTAGGATCTTCAACCTCTTAACGAAGTCCTTTACCAAAACAATCACAAATATTTGGGGCTACCGAAAACTCCTAAGATGTGTTAGAAGACTTACGGAGAGAGGAATGTATGAGAAACGTGAAGGTAAAGCGTAAGGAGGACAAATATAATGAACAATATCAAATACTGCAGGATGTCAGACTGGAAATCATGGAAAATAAAATGTTCTCCAACAATTCTTCAATTTCGTTTCTTGAAAACAACGATTCAAAGAAATAAATGAAGCCTTAACAACATCGGACAATCTAATATCAAAGTCTATTATCTATTTGCGTTTAAGGCCTTCCATACAATAATATTAACAAAACCTGCATTTAAAACATAAAAATCACATGTAAATAGAGGAAAGACGAACCAACTGCTAATTACGCTATTGTCTCCACGCAGAAACATCTGTAGAGAGAGAGAGAGAGAGAGAGAGAGAGAGAGAGAGAGAGAGAGAGAGAGAGAGAGAGAGAGAGAGAGAGAAACAATCCAGAGGGCCCTGGCTGGCGGCTGTGTCTTGTTAATAATAGAAATCTGGCACTGTTAAAACCGTTTGGCGTCAGGTGGCGTGGCAGAGCAGAATACTAGAGGTGTTCCTTAACTTTCGCGAGAGAGAGAGAGAGAGAGAGAGAGAGAGAGAGAGAGAGAGAGAGAGAGAGAGAGATCAGTCCGTCGACTTCACAACGAACAAATCTCCTTCAACGGCCACAAAAGGTAAACAGACATCATTCTTCTGAGGTCCAGCACGCTTCTTTTGTCCAGACTAAATATTTCAATTCTTTACAACCAAATGACTTCAACTGTATTTTCTACCTTCTACGAACAATAATGTTTAAAGACACGGATAATGCAAGTTTACACGTGTTAAAAGAAAATTCAAAAATAATTGTTTCTTTGGCCTCAAATAGATTGTTTACCATTTTTTTAATTACATTCATGTAGCCATTATCTGTATAATTGTCTAAATAGATTTTCCTGTATAAAAGTTTAAAATATGAAGTTGCAATTACAGTACAAGTACTAAGAGCTTGCCAATAAAAATAACCCTTTTAGCGTTTTACAATGTTTTTTTAACTTAATGATGATGACAAAAATAATAAAATAAATTCTAAAAAAAAAACATATTTGGATACCTTAAATACTAAGATTGGCGGAGCAAAGTTATAAATTTAAAATATCACTGTTAGGACACACCATATCACTAACATTTCTTCTTTCCCCGAAACAAAGAGCAAACACACGCACGCACGCACTCCATACATATTATGGAAGCGTAAACGAACGACTTGGTGGTGAGGCAGCGAAGGCAGCCTGATAAAGTACACGATTTTACTTCTTGGGTTAAAGAAATAAGGTCATCATTTCGGTAGGTACTTCGATCGCTCTGCTTGCTCCAAAGCAGAAATAAAGGAGACATAATTCATCGAGTACTTTTTTACTTAGGTTGGTGAGGAGGACGTTTCGTTGAGGTGGGGAGAGCTTTTTATTTAGTTGGGGGCAGGAGAGTTAAAAGGCATATCTGTCACAAAATGTAGTAACCGTAAAATATTGTTTGAGGGTGAAATATCTCCCATCGTAGATTAAGATTCTTCAAACACCATCAACAGAAAGATGCAATATACTCTCATCTACATTAACGCTAAAAGAAATAAATATATCAATCAATAAAATAGAAATTATATATGATAAATTTTGCACATTTAGACGTGTTTTTTTATTCAAATAAGCCATATATTTTTTATACATTAATGTTTGGATTCTCTTAACGACCTCGTGGCCAAGTGGTTAGTCACTG
>NC_090725.1:185982107-185992107 GCF_036898095.1 Palaemon carinicauda
ACATACATGCCAACAGTTTTTCTCTTTGTTAGAGAGATTAACGGTGAGGCTGTGGTTTGCCACTTACAAAAACGTCCGTTACAGGTTACCTTCGGTTTAGTGTCACTAGAGCCTCTCCCGATTGGTTGTTATGAGGCTTTCAGGTCAAAGAACCAATCATGATCAGGCATAGTCACGCCAATGTATGGGCGCTTGAGTAAAAGGACCCATAGGACAGGCAGTCTTCCTCAAAGGCCCATAGAGTGTAAAGCTAAGGGAGGGCAGGTGCCAACATTTGTGCCGAACTGAATACCATTTTTCTGAGGGCCTTTTCTTAGTAACATAATTTAATCCTAATTAAGGGCGCCCTTGTAAATCTAAGAGAATATAGTACTGTAAGTGTAAAACGATCCAAGAGTATTATTTGTGCATGAAACCCTCTTCCATTTGTGTTTTCCTAAATGGATTGAACCCCAATAGGACCCAGATTGGGTCATATGAAATGGTGTCAGGTGTGGGGTAATTATGGATTAACATCTGTGGTATGTGATTTTAGCCAACATAATTGGTGATAAAAGCGAGAAATCATGGTCAACACGAGTAGTTTGACGTCGAGAGGCGACAACACAGAGAGGGATGCTGTCAATCTTGTAGTTCTTGTATGCCTGGTACTTGGTGAACAATTTTCCACCACTCATGATAGCAGCTACACAACCATCAAGGTGTCCGGCACCCAACCGGATTCGACAACCTTCCAAGGATGGGGCTATAGAAGAGGAACTCGAAGAGGCAGAGGTCAGAGAGGTAGAAATGTGGTGGCTGGCAGTTGATGGAACTGTGTAGGAAGGGGGCACCTATGGACTCTATGCCCCTACGAAGACCAGCGGTGGTGTTTTGGATATCAGGCCATAAACCCCCTTCTGAAAGCTGTTCCAAGGGGTCAACCAGCGATACTTGCCCCAGAGTGTGGGGGTGGGGAGCCAGACAGTCCTCTAGTAAGCAGTAAGGGACACCCTCTTGCCAGAGAGTGGCAGTGCGTCTTCCCAGGGAGTGCCTAATGAGGTTAAGAGGAGTGAAGCAGCAGCCCCTCACCGCCACTCCCTCTCATGGAAGTAGGAATGCTATTCCCGTCTTGGAATAGAGGTGGAATTATGTGTGTAACGAGTTTGAAGAACCGCTCATTCCAGATGCCAGCAAAACATCGAAGGGCCCGGTGCTGAACATGGCCGGTGCCCACCTACGGGCTCAGTGATCCTCCGACAAAGAATGGATGTAATAACTCGACACAAAGCAGAAGAAATTACATCAAAAGAATTTAGGTTCAAGTAGACTTGCGGATGGAGCACGTAGGAAACGGAAGACCTTGACAACTAAAGCAAGAGAGGCAGAGGGAGCGAAAATCCCAGAGTCCTAGTAATGGGTTTTCTGTGGGAAAGCCCAGCGTGCATGCCCCGTGAATGAGTGTGCGGTTGAGGTCGGAGTAACAATTTTACGGTTTTCTTGCGCATGCGAAGGGATGTGTTCTTCATTTAACCCTGGAACGGTACGGTGGGTCGTCCGCGACCCCAAGCGTCAAAACAAAGAGGTTTTTCTCACGTGACTCACCCCCGTGACTGAATTTGTGGGTGATCGACCTGCAGTCGGTGTCTCGCCTACACGCTCTAGTAGTGTCCAGATGTGCCTCGCTGTAGCTGTACTCCTTCCCAGATTTCTGAGACGCGTCGGGGTCGAGCGCGACCGAGTTTACCCTTCTAAGGTAAGTTGCATAATTATCAAAGTTATTACGTATTATGAAATTGTCGTAGAATGGTGCAACTTGTATAGGTTATCAGTTGTGGAAAGTCTTGGTGGATGGTTTGGCTACCATGTGCATGATTTTTTTTTCTAGTTGAAATGTCGTTCATCACCACGAGGACCATTTTACCGCGAGTGCCCCTTTTTCATTTTTTTTCATTTTTCCGTAAGAAATTGCCAAATAGTGTCGCAAAACTTTTGCTTTTTTAGTGTTGGAAAGTGTGTCTAGATGATCTGGCTACCCATGCGTGATTTTGTTTTTGTCAGATACGCCGTAGATATTGGTATGTGGGGTATTTTCCTGCGGTTGCCAATTTCTGTTTTTTTTTCAATATTTGTAAAAATTTACTACATAGTAAGGAATTGCCATATATTATTGATTTTTTTTTCATGTTTATTTGTTAGAAAGTGTGCCTTGATGGTTGGGCTAACACGTGCATGTCTTTTTTTTTATCTGAGATGCCGTATATTAGAATGTTGGCCATTTTTCCGCGAGTCCCCCTTTTTCAGTTTTTTTCATTTCTTGGCTAAGTCATTTTTCCGTGAGAAATTGGCAAATAGTATCGCAAACCTTTTATTTTTATAGCATTAGAAAGTGTGTATAGATGATCTGGCTACCCATGCATGACTTTGTTTTTGCCAGATACGCCGTAGATATTGGTATGTGGGGTATTTTCCTGCGGTTGCCAATTTCTGTTTTTTTTTCAATATTTGTAAAAATTTACTACGTAGTAAGGAATTGCCATATATTATTGATTTTTTTCATGTTTATTTGTTAGAAAGTGTGCCTTGAGGGTTGGGCTAACACATGCATGTCTTTTTTTTTTTATCTGAGATGCCGTATATTAGAATGTTGGCCATTTTTCCGCGAGTGCCCCTTTTTATTTGTTTTGCATTTTTTTGCTTAGTCATGTTACCGTAAGGAATTGGCAAGTAGTGTCGCAAAACTTATATTTTTATAGTGTTGGAAAGTGTTTCTAGATGATCTGGCTACCCATGCCTATCTTTATTTTTATCCAGATATGGCGTATATATAGGTATGTGTTCGATTTTCCTGCGATTGCCATTTTTTCGTTTTTTCCCATTTCTTTCAAAATTACTACGTACTAAGGAACTATCACAGAGTAATGATTCATTTAGATGTTTATTTGTCGGAAAATGTGCTTTGATGGTTTGCCTAGCACGTGGGTGAATTTTTTTTTTCTGAAATGCCCACCATTAGCACGTTGCCATTTTTCATCGAGTGCCCCTTTTTATTTGTTTTGCCTTTTTTTGCTTAGTCATGTTACCGTAAGGAATTGGCAAGTAGTGTCGCAAAACTTATATTTTTATAGTGTTGGAAAGTGTTTCTAGATGATCTGGCTGCCCATGCCTATCTTTATTTTTAGCCAGATATGGCGTATATATAGGTATGTGTTCGATTTTCCTGCGATTGCCACTTTTTCGTTTTTTCCCATTTCTTTCAAAATTACTACGTACTAAGGAACTATCACAGAGTAATGATTCATTTAGATGTTCATTTGTCGGAAAATGTTGTTTACTTCTTTTTTGATTGAATATCATCAAATTTTTAGCTAAAATATATTGTTTTACAATTTTTTTTTTTCGATTTTATTCCCCTTCAAAAATTTATTTTGGGGTCAGAATTCTAATTCTATAGTCGTAAAATAATCGACAATCATCCAGCAACCCACCATACAATAATTAGATTAGTAAATAACACCTTGAAATTGACATACCCTTCCTACATTTCAGGTGGCGGATTAGGGAGTCTGAGTCAGTGTGGTTGGCGGCCATTTTGTGGACATATCCGAAGCGTAAGTTGCCCTATCTATATATATTCTTGTTCCCTATAGAATTTGTGATATTTTGGTATATTTTTACCTGCATAAATATCATATTATATATTAAATATATGTATTTTTTTACGAAATTTCTAAGTACTCGAAAAATGACCTTTAGATATGGCCCCTGATATAAATGTAATTAACAAAATAATGAAGATTTTTTTACATATTTCTATATTAGGATAACATATGTTTATTCCCTAAAAAAATTAGCCACTTCCTATTTCATTTGGGTACCCAAAAAAATTCATGAAATTTGGACACATATTTTTGGCCAAAAAAGGTTACCCTTTTTTTCTCATTTCAGATCTTCACCTCTATGGGTCCAACTTCATCCAAAATACATCAAGATGTGTCCTAAACATTCAAGAATCAATTCCTAGAAGGATTTGTGTATATATGTATAAATTTTTTTTTTTATGAATTTTTATGTAAGGTCTTTTTTTTCTACTTAATTTTTTAAAATATTTATAATAAATAGTTTTTCTGCAGATGAGTAGTATTTATCTTTACAGTAGTTTTAAGCTTTAATTGAATTTTTTTTTGGCAAAAAAAAAAAAGGAGGTTACTGCAAAAATGTTATTTTTATAATAAAATAAATTTTTGAATATACTTACCCGGTGATTATATAAGCTGCAACTCTGTTGCTCGACAGAAAACTCTACGTTAAAAATCCGCCAGCGATCGCTATGCAGGTAGGGGGTGTACTTCAACAGCACCATCTGTCATGCAGGTACTCAGTACTCAATGTAAACAAAGAACTCAATTTTCTCCTCGGTCCACTGCGTCTCTATTGGGGAGGAAGGGAGGGTCCTTTAATATATAATCACCGGGTAAGTATATTTAAAAATTTATTTTATTATAAAAATAACATCTTTCAATATTTAACTTAGCCGGTGATTATATAAGCTGATTCACACCCAGGGGGGTGGGTAGAGACCAGCAATAAATGTTTACATTATTATGAGGTAAGGATTTTTTATTTTATTTTAGCAGTTATCAAAATAACAAACTTAAAATAAATAAGTACCTGGTAAGGAAGTCGACTTGAACAATTACTCTGCCTTTTTAAGTACGTCTTCCTTACGGAGCCTCGCGATCCTCTTAGGATGCTGAGCGACCCCTAGGAGCTGAAGTATCAAGGGTTGCAACCCATACAACAGGACCTCATCAAAACCTCTAATCTAGGCGCTTCTCAAGAAATGACTTTGACCACCCGCCAAATCAAGTAGGATGCGAAAGGCTTCTTAGCCTTCCGGACAACCCAAAAACAATAATAAAACATTTCAAGAGAAAGATTAAAAAGGTTATGGAATTAGGGAATTGTAGTGGTTGAGCCCTCACCCACTACTGCACTCGTTGCTACGAATGGTCCCAGAGTGTAGCAGTTCTCGTAAAGAGACTGGACATTCTTAAGATAAAAAGACGCGAACACTGACTTGCTTTTCCAATAGGTTGCGTCGATTATACTTTGCAGAGATCTATTTTGTTTAAAGGCCACGGAAGTTGCGACAGCTCTAACTTCGTGTGTCCTTACCTTCAGCAAAGCTTGGTCTTCCTCATTCAGATGGGAATGAGCTTCTCATATTAACAGTCTGATAAAATAGGATAAAGCATTCTTTGACATAGGCAAAGATGGTTTCTTAACTGAACACCATAAAGCTTCAGACGGGCCTCGTAAAGGTTTAGTTCGTTTTAAATAGAACTTAAGAGCTCTTACAGGGCATAAGACTCTTTCTAGTTCATTTCCAACCATACGATAAGTTTGGAATATCGAACGATATTGGCCAAGGCCGAGAAGGCAGCTCGTTTTTGGCTAGAAAACCAAGTTGTAGAACATGTAGCCGTTTCGGATGAGAATCCGATGTTCTTGCTGAAGGCATGAATCTCACTGACTCTTTTAGCTGTGGCTAAGCATACCAGGAAAAGAGTCTTTAAGGTGAGATCTTTCAGGGAGGCTGATTGTAGCGGTTCGAACCTGTCTGACATAAGGAATCTTAGTACCACGTCTAAATTCCAACCAGGTGTAACCAAACGACGCTCCTTCGTGGTCTCAAAAGACTTAAGGAGGTCCTGTAGATCTTTATTGTTGGAAAGATTTAAGCCTCTGTGACGGAAGACTGATGCCAACATGCTTCTGTAACCCTTGATAGTGGGAGCTGAAAGAGATCGTTCTTTCCTCAGATATAAGAGGAAGTCAGCTATTTGAGTTACAGAGGTACTGGTCGAGGATACGGATACTGACTTGCACCAGTTTCGGAAGGTTTCCCACTTCGATTGGTAGACTCTAAGGGTGGATGTTCTCCTTGCTCTAGCAATCGCTCTGGCTGCCTCCTTCGAAAAGCCTCTAGCTCTCGAGAGTCTTTCGATAGTCTGAAGGCAGTCAGACGAAGAGCGTGGAGGCCTTGGTGTACCTTCTTTACGTGTGGCTGACGTAGAAGGTCCACCCTTAGGGGAAGTGTTCTGGGAACGTCTACTAGCCATCGAAGTACCTCGGTGAACCATTCTCTCGCGGGCCAGAGGGATGCAACTAGCGTCAACCTTGTCCCTTCGTGAGAGGCGAACTTCTGCAGTACCTTGTTGACAATCTTGAACGGAGGGAATGCATATAGATCTAGATGTGACCAATCTAGGAGAAAGGCATCTATATGAACTGCTGCTGGGTCCGGGATTGGTGAGCAAAATATTGGGAGCCTCTTGGTCATCGAGGTTGCGAAGAGATCTATGGTTGGCTGGCCCCAGGTGGCCCAAAGTCTCTTGCATACATCCTTGTGGAGGGTCCATTATGTTGGAATTATTTGTCCCTTCCGACTGAGACAATCTGCTATGACATTCAAGTTGCCTTGGATGAACCTCGTTACTAGTGATATGTCTAGACCTTTTGACCAGGTGAGGAGGTCCCTTGCGATCTCGTACAACGTCAGAGAGTAGGTCCCTCCTTGCTTGGAGATGTACGCCAAAGCCGTGGTGTTGTCCGAGTTCACCTCCACCACTTTGCCTTGAAGGAGAGACCTGAAGCTTTTCCAGGCCAGACGTACTGCCAGTAGCTCCTTGCAGTTGAAATGCATTGTCCTTTGACTCGAGTTCCATATTCCCGAGCATTCCCGACCGTCTAATGTCGCACCCCAGCCTACGTCCGATGCGTCCGAGAAGAGAACGTGGTTGGGAGTCTGAACAGTCAGGGGAAGACCCTCTCTTAGGTTGATATAGTCCTTTCATCAAGTCAGACAAGACTTTATCTTTTCGGAAACCGGGATCGAGACCGCTTCTAGCGTCTTGTCCTTTTTCCAGTGAAAAGCTAGATGGTATAGAAGAGGACGGAGGTGTAGTCTTCCTAGTGACACAAATTGATCCACGGATGACAGCGTCCCTACCAGACTCATCCACAGCCTGACTGAGTAGCGTTCCTTCTTCAGCATCTTCTGGATGGATAGCAGGGCTGGGGGCTGATCGTCTTGTTCAGCAACGTCCTCATCAGAGGGTTCCTCATCCGAAACTGATGAGGAAACGGCAACGGAGTGGGCAACGTCTGACTCGCTGAATCCGGTCGCACTGGTGGATGCGTGACGGAGCCGGACGCAATATCATGGAACTGCTGCACAGTCTGTGAACTGTCAACAACCATGGGTGCGCGAGGAAGCACAGCGTCAACCCGAAACTGTCTAGACCGTCTGGATTATGCAGTCAACACCCTACCGGGTTGCTGAGGTTGACGCACTGCGTCACAACAAGTCACCTCTGCTGGTTGTTGAACGTCCTGAACGTCAACAACCACCTCCGAGCGTCGCTTAACGTCAACGTGCGGCTGGCAACCCACACTGGGTCGCATCGGTGGAGGAACCACCTCAACTGGCAGACGCGAGTAGGTTACCTCAGCGTCAACAGGGCGCACAACCGACCGGTTGGAAGGTTGTTGGCCAGAAGGTTCTTCTCCGCATTTAAGTCCTCTATCAAGGACGCAAGCTTGGACTGCATGTCTTGCAGCAAAGCCCATTTAGGGTCTACGGGAGCAGGTGTGGCAACAGACGGGGTTAGCGACTGAGGCGGAACCGTTTACCATCCCTGAAAGCCTTGTTATGCGTGACATAATAGTACAGCAAAACTTCAAAGGCTCGACAACAGCTGAGAAGTTGACCTGTAAACAACTTGGAGCGTCTCCTGGCTAGGCGCCAGGGAGAGTCTACCAGAATTGAGAAGTTTATCTGGGCAGAGGCATGAACTCCCAAGCCGAGAACTTCTCTCGTGTCATATCAGACTCTCGCTCTATAAACCAGTTTAAAAGAAGGGAAAGCAAAGGCTGTATCCCCCAAACTCCTCCTGGTGAAAAACCAGTCGCCTAGCCAACGTAACGCTCTCTAGGAGAGCGAGAGAGCACTAGCTTAAAAATAACGGCTTCGAAGTAGCTAGGCCTAGTGTAAGTTCTGACGTTTAGGCGAACGAGGAGCAGCAGTTACAAGATCCGGACGAAGATCCTTAAAAAAATCATCATGATTTAATTAAAGTCCATAGGAGGCTAAGCAGCTTAAGGCTCCTCTCCATCTAACAGAGTCCTCAAGGGAATATCAGTAGGAGGGAGAACAGCAACTTCCTCATCTACAGGAACCATGTCCGATAAAAGCTGAGTCTCTCCCTGGTGGATTAGTAGCGGACCAGAACGCAACATCATGTAACTGCTTGACAGTCTGTGAACTGTCAACAACTGAACTGTCAACCACAACAGGTGCGTGAGGACGTACAGCGTCCACTCGAGACTGCTTTGACTGCCTAGACTGAGCTGTCAAAACAACTCTAGAATGTGGAGGTTGACGCACAGCGTCAAAACAAGTCAACTCCGATTGTTAGTGAACGTCTAGAACGTCAACAGGAGCATCAGCCAGTGGCCTAACGTCCAAATGCGGCTGAAAAACCACACGAGACCGCATCGAGTGTGGTTCTAAACAACCTGACTGACGTGACTAAGCTACGCCAACGTCAACAGTAAGCACAAAGGAACGTTATAGGTTGGCTGAAAGCCAGGATATCGATGAGATACACGGCTAGACTCAACGGACTAATCGGCAGAATAGTCTTCCATAAGGGAGGCAAGCATATACTGCATGTTTTGCCATACAACCCCTTAAGGATCAACGGAAATGGTTGTGGTAATAGACGAGGGTAACGTCTGTGACCGCAACACTTTGCCTACAAAAAAAGACTTTCGGAGTCTGTTTTACGCTTTTGTTAGGCGGCGAGCAGTTATCCGATGACTGCATAGGGTCAGAGCTGTCCTAATGACTGTAACCAGGACGCTGGACCTGTCCTGAAAGGACTGACTTTCGCTTAAGGGCTTCGAAACCCTGTGACAGGTTTCTTATGCGAAAAGCCTTCGGATGACGAGGAGAAACAACGTCTCTCTCGTTTTATGGTAGGGGAGATCTTGGTAAGATACACCCGATACCATAGAGGGAAAACGTCTGTTCGTTGGTCAAGGCCTCTCGAACCCATAAGTCTTTTGACATTACTTCTCCCCTGGCCTTGGGAGCTTGCAAGAGGTCCCGGACTAGGTGAACGACAGGCACGAACAGACGAACCCTCGGACGCAACACTGTAACACTTTGCGCCTCGGACGCAACACTGTAACACTTTGCGCATATCACTTTATCACTTCGATTTTCTGTTTTGCACTTATTTCTACCTGAAACACGCAATTCTACCCTTCATTAAAAGGTAGTAATTGCGAAATTAGTCGTATAATGCAAGCTCATAATACCAGCAAAAAACAAAAAACATATTTTAAGATAAAAAGAAAAATCAGTGGCTGGGAAAGAGACTAAACACTAGTTCATATAACTACGTTTTCAATCTCTCACCGCACATAGTCTGGGGACGAGAATAAAAACCTAAAAACGTTTTATCCTTCCTCCCCGTACAGAGACTAGGGACGAGAGTAACACGAGAACAACGTTACCCGCTTGAACGGAACGTTTTCTCTCCTCTCTCTCCCTCCGTCTCTATCTCTCTCTCTTTCTCTCTTGATTTCGCACCTAAGAGAAGAGCCCAATTATATATCGTCAAAAAAAAAAAAACATGTTATTTGACTAAAGGAAAAAACTGAAAGGTTTTTCAAATAAAAAGTTCCTTTAAATTAGAATTTAAAACATTTAAGCTAAGAAAGAATGAACAAAACGTCAGAATCGATTTACTCTTACTGCAAAGTGAAACCGTGATACACTCTCTCTCTATCGTAACGATAGAGCGCATGTTGAACGTCCTGAACGTCAACAACTGCGTAGCATAAAAAACTAAACGTTAGTTCATCTTTGAAAACAGTACGAAGACTATCAAAGAAATTCTTTCATAAAATATTACATTTTAAAAGTTTTAAATCCTTTAAAAGCTAA
>NC_090725.1:185997107-186089607 GCF_036898095.1 Palaemon carinicauda
CAATCTCTTTCCGATTTGCGTCAAACTAATGCCAAAATAAGCAAAATTCCATTGCCTATCTTGTGATTTTGGATTGGATCAAAAGTCAAGGTAAAAATTACAAATTTGGAAGGAATTAATATTTTTCCTAGCAATACAAACCTGGAGCTATTTATAAGGGCATAACTTTAGGCAAAGCTGAAAGAGGAGCCAGTAGTTTTTTTAGCGAGGGTTAACCATCCACCCACTAGTTAGTGAGGGGGCGGGGTAGCAACTACCCCTCTCACTCACACCTAAGCTGTGAACCTCACTTTGCTTGCAGGTAGGATTTCAAGGGAGATTGGTGCTGGCGGACCAATCTGTACTAATATCTATAGGTTTGTACCGTCAGGAAAAATACAAATTACTTACAAGTTTTTCATTTGTTGCATAACTAAAATAAAAACCAATGCTATTTATAGGGATTGACTTACCCATTAGCAGGGTGGAAATCCTTGCCAATATGACAAATTCGTAGATAATTTGTATTTTTCCTAACCATACAAACCTTAGCTATTTAAATAGGGTATTACTTTCGGCGTAGCTGAAATGGCGAGCCATTAGAATTTTAACGAGGGTTTACTACCCCCTCGCTAGTTAGCGAGGGGGTAGGGGAGGGGTAGCTAGCTACCCCTCCCCCCTCACACACCGGTGAACTAGTTCACTTTGCTTAGAGGTAGGACTTCCCGGGGAACAGGGTTGGCGGGCAAGTTTGATTAAATAGCTAAGGTTTGTATAGTTAGGAAAAATACAAATTACCTACGAATTTGTCATTTGTTCCGTAACTGAAATACAAACCACGCTATTTAATATGGGTGACAACCCTTAGGTAGGGTGGTAAGTCCCAGCCATTACTGGCTTTTGGCTTTTTACCCGGAGACTCAGTATCTGAGTGTGTCGGCACTCAACGATAGGGAGTCCCTGCACCTCGCTAGCACCTTGCTCTGCAAGGACTGCGGCCTACATAAGCTATGTGTGAAGGAATGAAGTGTGACTCGTCCTAGGAGGTTGACCTGAAGTCCTTTAGATGGAAACTTAAGGCTAGGACTCTCCCAATACCACCTCGTCAGGGTATGGGGACATGACAGTATTAGCTTAATACTAGGAACACAAGGAAACATGGTTTACCTGCAGTGGTTTGAGATCAGCTGTGCAGAGAACCCAGGATGCTGTTTTCCCCAAGAGAGGGGAGGATGAAGAAAAGAATAAGGGCCAGACATACCTTTTCATTCATGCAGACTAAAACTGGGTAACAATACCCTCAACCTTCTGCTACTTGTCCATTAAGGAGCCTGAAGTTTAAACCAGCTGTTGTGCAGCCACCAAAGGGCCGATAGAGAACGTACTGAGCCTCCTGTGGGTCACATCTTGCAGGTAGTGGGCTGTGAAGGTCGTCTGATGCTTCCACACCCCTGCTTGTAGAACCTGCGACACTGAGTAGTTCTTCTTGGAGGCCAGGGACGTAGCTATGCCCCTGACATCATGTGCTTTAGGGCGACGTGACGGAGGAGGGTAGGGATTCAGGGACAAATGGATTACCCTACAAATCCAAGCTGAGATAGTATTCTTGGTAATCCTCCTCCTTGTCCTCCCAGTGCTTACAAACAATGCTTGCACGTGAGGACGAACTGCAGCTGTTCTCTTAAGATAGAGCCTCAAACTCCTTACTAGGCACAGTAGGAGATGGTCTGGGTCATCTGTTACAGAACGAAGACTCGAAATCCGGAAAGAGTCAAACCGAGGGTCCGGCACTCCCGGATTCTGAGTCTTAGCAACAAACTCAGGGACGAATCTGAACGTTACCTCACCCCATCCCCTTGAATGGGCGATGTCATACGAGAGACCATGAAGTTCACCAACTCCTTTGGCCGAAGCCAAAGCAAGTAGGAACACCGTCTTCCAAGTCAGGTGGCGATCTGAAGCTTGGCGTAATGGTTCGAAGGGAGGTCTCTTAAGAGACCTGAGAACTCGAACCACGTTCCATGGAGGAGGTTTCACTTCCGACTGAGGGCATGTAAGTTCATAACTTCTTATGAGTAGAGAAAGCTCCCGTGAAGAAGAAATGTTCATTCCTTTGAGCCTGATGGCAAGACTTAAGGCTGAGCGATAGCCTTTCACTGCCGAGACTGAAAGGCGCATTTCTTCTCGCAAACACACGAAGAACTCCGCTATTGCTGGAATAGTGGCATCGAGTGGAGAGATACCCCTTCCACGACACCAACCACAGAAAACTCTCCACTTTGCCTGGTAGACCCCTGTAGAAGACTTTCGCATGTGTCCAGACATCCTTTCTGCAACCTGCTGCGAAAATCCTCTCTCTGCGAGGAGATGCTGGATAGTCTCCAGGCGTGAAGCCGAAGCAAAGCTACGGCCTTGTGAAAGATGTTGGCGTGTGGTTGTTTGAGTAGCTCATGTCGTGGAGGGAGTTCTCTCGGGAGTTCCGTAGGAGTTGCAGACGGTCCGGAAACCATTACGCGTGATGCCATAGCAGAGCTATAAGGGTCATCGAGAGATTGACCGATATTCTGGTCTTGTTGAGTACCCTCCTCATCAGACAGAACAGTGGAAAGGCGTAAATGTCGATGTTGTCCCACAGTTGTTGGAAGGCATCTTGCCAGAGTGCCTTGGGGTCCGGGACTGGGGAGCAGTAAAGCGGGAGCTTGAAGTTCAATGCTGTAGCGAACAGATCCACAGTAGGGGAACCCGACAAAGTCAGGACTTTGTTAGCTACTAGACGATCCAAAGACCACTCAGTACTCACTATCTGAGACGCCCTGCTCAGACTGTCGGCGAGCAAATTCCTCTTGCCTGGAATGAAGCGAGCCGATAGTGGAATCGAGTGGACTTCGGTCCATCTCAGTATCTCTACTGCAAGATGGGAAAGCTGCCCCGAAAAGGTGCCTCCCTGCTTGTTGATGTAAGCCACTACTGTGGTGTTGTCGCTCATCACCACCACAGAGTGACCCGCCAGGTATTGTTGAAACTGTTGAAGGGCCAGGAATACGGCCTTCATTTCTAGCAGATTTATATGGAGGCACTTTTCTGATTCTGACCACAGGACTGAGGTCCTGTGGTTCAGAACGTGCCCCCCCCCCCACCCCCACCCCTTTCTTTGAGGCGTCCGAGAACAGCATCAAATCCCGGGGAGGACGAGAAGATCCACTCCCTTTCGTAGGTTCTCGTCTGTCACCCACCACTGAAGGTACGTCCGTTCCACAGGACCCATAGGGACCATGACGTCCGGGGAATCGTGTCTTTGATTCCACAGAGACTTGAGTCGCCATTGCAGAGATCTCATTCTGAGACGACCATTGGGAACTAGACGGGCCAAGGATGAGAGGTGACAGAGAAGACGTAACCACGATTGGGCTGGGAGTTCGTCTCGTCTGAGGAAAGGATTCGTGACCCTCCTCAGCCTTGCTATCCTGTCGTCTGGTGGGAAGGCTTTGTGGAGATTGGTGTCTAAGATCATGCCTAGATATACCAGTCTTTGAGTAGGAAGCAGAGAGGACTTCTCGAGATTTACCATGATCCCCAGACCTTGGCAAAGTCCGAGAAGTTTGTCTCGGTGTCGAAGAAGGGTCGACTCCGAGTCTGCTAGGATCAGCCAGTTGTCCAGATAATGGAGGAGACGGATACCAATCCTGTGTGCTCACGATGATATCAGGGTGAACACTCTGGTGAAAACCTGAGGTGCTGTGGGGAGACTGAAACACAGCACCTTGAACTGGTAGATCTTGTTGTCTAGGCTGAATCTTAAGTACTTCCTTGAAGACGGATGGACTGGGATCTGGAAGTACGCGTCCTTCAGGTCCAGTGTACACATGAAGTCTTGAGGTCTCACTGCAAGTCTGACCGTGTCTGCCGTCTCCATGCTTAACGGGGTTTGTTTGACAAACCTGTTCAGAGCTGAGAGGTCGATGACTGGTCTCCAGCCTCCAGATGCCTTACTTACAAGAAAGAGTCGACTGAAGAGGCCTGGGGACCCGTCGATGACCTCCCGGAGAGCGCCCTTCTTCAACATGGTCTCGACTTCTGCCCGAAGGGCTTGCCCCCTTGCCGATCCCATGGCAAAGGAGATCAACGACACTGGATTCGCTGTCAGGGGAGGTAGAGATGTTGTGAACGTGACGCAATATCTCTGACTGATTACGGAAATCGTCCAGGAATCGGCCCCGAGTTGCTGCCACCTGATCGCGCAACTTTGTAGGCATCCCCCAACTGGTGGACATAAAGGGGGACTGCCAATCCTAGCGTTTGCGGCCTCGGCCACTCCCTCTAGGATTTTTCCCTCCCCTGGAGGACTTTTTGCCTTTCCTGTCTTTGACAGGAAAGGGCTTCGACTCCGTTGTCTTTGCTGCCACTGCCGGTTTCGTTGTCTTGGACGGGCGAGGTTGTTGAGTTGCTGGAGGTTTATAGGGCTTTGATGTAAGAGCCCTATGTAGGAGAGAGTCCTGGTTGGACTTCCTCCACCTCTCAGCTGCCTGTTCCACATCTTTAGGCTCAAACTAATTCCTCCCCAAGATGGAAGAATGTCTGAGCCTGCTGACCTCAGTGCTGGGGACCTACGTGTGAAATCTCTCAGACACCGCATCTCGACGCTTCAAGATGGAATTAGACCACAAGTTCGAGACTTGGTGGGCTAGAAACTCGATGGTACGAGTGCCTGAAAGAAGGAAGGTCTCCCAGGCCTTCCTGGTACTCTCCTTGGACAGGTCCTCGGATCGTAACAGGATGCCGAGAGACCCTAGCCAGATATACAGCCACGAAGTTGCCTGCATGGCACACTTTGCCACCTTCTCCTGACTGAGGATCTCCGAAGCCGAGAAAGACACTTGCCGGTTGGCGTCTCTCTCTAGAGGGACTCCCCTGGTAAGCTCTTCCACAGAATGGTGTAAGGGAAGAGCTAAACAAGACTCCTCCATGATCTCAAAGTACCTCCTCTGATGGACACGAGGAGGCGGGAGGAGTTTGTTGCCGGCGCTGGAACGGCTGGAGGAGGCAAGCTCGGAGAGCTGGCCCTCAACCTTATCTCTGGCATTCTTGACCCCTTGGGACCAAGGCAAAGCCGCGCTGGCCTTAGGGGGTTTTTGAGTGCCGAAGACTCGGTCCAGGACCGTATCCATGCCCTCTCGAGGGGGAATCTCAGGATCCGAGAACTCGTTAAGATTCCTAATCAGAGTCAGAACCTGCCAGAACGCATGTTCTGACTCCTGTAGCTCTCCTCCTGTAGGGCTGGCAGCAAAGTCTCCTGTACCCAAAGGCTCTTCTTGGGGGGACTCGTGGACATTCTCCGCGGGTTTGGCTGGCTCTGGTCTCATCCTCGAGGACGACTTTGGGATAGTCTTAGAGTCCTTCGAAGGGGATCGTTCGATCCCTAGGAGTAGAAACCACAACAGGGTCTTCCTGAAAAGAAGGGGAAAAAGGAAAGTTCCTGGACCTATCCGGTGTTCTCCGGCCCTCCGTCGAGCGCGCTGGTCTGCGCTTGCGGGGGTGGGGGGTGAAGACGAAGACCTGGTCGCACACGGTCCTGCAGCCTCGCGCGTGGGATCGCACTGGGAATCCCGCTGAGAATCGCGCAATGGGATTTTGCCTGGTTTGCGCGC
This sequence comes from Palaemon carinicauda, assembly GCF_036898095.1. Taxonomy (NCBI): domain Eukaryota; kingdom Metazoa; phylum Arthropoda; class Malacostraca; order Decapoda; family Palaemonidae; genus Palaemon; species Palaemon carinicauda. The sequence continues at coordinate 186,002,732 of NC_090725.1, forward strand.
GGGCGATCGTTCGCGCACGGGCGCGATGACGAGGGGGCGCGTGGGCGACCAATGGCTCGCAGGAGATGGAGCGCGTGGGCGCGCAGGTGATCGATGGCGCGCATGGGCGTGTTCTGGAGAATGCCGAGGGCGCGCAGTAGGTTGGACAAGCGTTCGTGCGGGCAGAGGTGATTGCTCGCGTCCACGCGCAGGATCTCAATGAGCCCGTGAGGGTGATAGCGTTGGGCGCGCACGCGCAGGGGATATATTCCCGCTCAAGAGGGCGCTCATCTGCAATAGGAGAACGCACAGGGCGAGTGTTGGTGACTGCGCGCGATGGCGCGTAGTAGAAGGCTGGCGAGCAGGCGGGGTCTGATGGCGCGTCGGTGTTTGCTGACGCGTAGGAGATTGCTGGCGAGCAGGGGAAGAAGGTATCTTCCTTCCTGCGCCCAGATCCGAAGATCGTGGGTGCACAGGAGAAAGTTGACACGCAGACGAGCGCTGGCGCGTAGGAGATCGTGGGCGCTCATCAGGATGAGGGCGCGCAGTGGCGCGCTGGCAAGCAGGAGAGCGCGGGCGCACAGGGGATCGATGGCGCGCAGGTGAGCGCTGGAGCGTAGTCTCTGGAACGGGTGCTCGCTGGTGTGTTGTCTCCGGAACAGCAACTGTAGAGCACTTGCGCGCAATTAAACGTTGGCGCGCCGGGAATACCTGGCGCTTAAGGGACTTTGCCACAATGTGAGAAAGTCCCTTTTGCCCCGAAGGGACCGTTGCCTGTTTGATAACAGGATGCGTGGGCGCCCACAGCACATCTACAACCAGGAAGGGCGACGGCAGGTCAGCAGGTCTGGCAGGAGTAGGAGATCGCGAACGATCAGCGGAGAGGTCCAGGGATGTAGCTGGAATGGTCGGTGAACAACGGCGAGGTTCCTCTGCGGCGGACTGTGGCGAAGAAGAGCCGAAGAGGCGTCTCCTAACACCCTTGTGAGGTGAAGGAAGGGCTCTACGGCGGAGGGGAAGGCGAGCCTTACGCCTTATACGCCCTCTGGGGGCAGCAGGTTGACCGTCGGCAGTCCTCCGAAGAGGAGTCTCTGTCAGTGAACTCCCCCGAGGGGAGAATCACCTGCAGGAGAGACCGTTGGACTTAGTTCCTCCCTCGAAGGATGTTCGGAGGGGGGAACTAAGCCTTCAGCTACATCAGCAACAGGAGCAGAGGTTTGAAATAACTCATCAGAAGCCTCTGCCACAACGTCGATGATAGACAGAGGATCGACCTCTGCTAACGTCGGCGACTGTTTGACAGCTGTCCCTAACCTGATTATGTCAAACAGGGCTTCCTTGGAGGGCGAGCCCTGAAGCCCCAAGGAAGCCCAAAGCTGTAACAGATCATTATTAGAAACATTCACATTGGGAGGCAACTCCCTCTCCCAAACCCCGAGATCGGTCAACAGAAATGCGGCCTACGCTACCACTCGACAGCCTCTCGGAAGAAACCGATCGAGTAGGATCTTCGGAGGAGGTCTGGGCTACGGAGGAAGAGTCCTTGGGATTTTCTCTCTTCAAGGAAGCCCTTGAAGGAGAAATATCCCGTTTGGACTTCTTCCGGCGCCGGGAAAACCTCTCCCAATGGGAGGTAGACCACTCCCTCTGCACTCACCACATACGTTATCTCTATCACACCGTTGGCCCCTACAGAAAGGACATAAGGTGTGTGGATCCGTGTCGACCGCCGACATATAATTTCCACAAGGGCGGTCAGGTAAGCCGGGACACTTCCGCATCGCAGAGGCCAACTTCCAAACACTGTCAATAAGAAAAAACAAATAAAGATTAATGGCTGTCAGTGTAGGCGAGGGTGATAGCAGACACGTCCGTCTAGCACCCGAGCCGATAGCAAAGTGAGCTCAGCACAGGTGTGTGTGAGGGGGGGGGGGGTGTAGCAAGCTACCCCCCCCGCCAACTAGCAGTGGGGTAGTAAACCCTCGTTAAAATTCTAATGGCTCGTCATTTCAGCTACGGCGAAAGTAATTACCCATATTAAATAGCGTGGTTTGTATTTCAGTTACGGGACAAATGTATTCTTGAACAACTAGTCAGTCACTTAGAAGTAATAGAAGCTTTGCCTGACAACCAATCTGCTTACAGAAAACTATGCTCTACGGAGACAGCCATCTGCTCTGTTGTAAATGATATGCTAGAAATAATGGATGAAAATAAATGTGGTATCTTAATACTGCTCGATCTCAGTGCTGCTTTTGATACAGTTGTGCATGAACTGCTACTAAATGATCTACAGTCCATCGGTGTTCAAATACCTAAAAGACTACTTAATTGGTAGAAATTACTGTGTACAAATTGGAAACTCTTATTCATCAAATGAACCCTTAAACAGAGGGGTATCCCAGGGGAGTGTACTTGGCTTAATCTTATTCTGCATCTATACTATTGGTCAACAAAAATGCTACAAAGGCATGGCATGAAATTCAAACTACTTGCAGATGACACACAATTTTACTTCTTCATAAATGATATAGATGACACTACTGAAACTCTAAAGCGAATCCTTGATAGTGTTAGAGAATCGATGACATTTAAACAACTAAACTTAAATGAGAACAAAACTGAATTCATGGTGGTGGGTAAGAGAAACAGCGTGAGAAACTTGGGTGATATTCAAATGAACATAAATAATGACTCTGTGCTGATATCTAGTAAAGTTCAATATTTAGGTGTATTTCTTGACTGTAACCTGTCTCTAAATGCCCAAATAAATAATGTAATAAAAACTGCTGGTTATCATCTAAGAAATATTGCGTTTATAAAAAAGTACCTGGACGAAAATTCTGTAAAGAAACTTGTGATAAACTGTATTACAGTATTACCAGGATTGACTACTGCAACTCTATCTATTACAATTTAGCAAAAGTGCAACTTAAGAAATTACAAAACATAATAAACAGAGGAGCAAGACTGAAAAAAGGTGTCCCACCTAGAGAAAGAATCACCCCTATACTAATCGATTTACACTGGCTGCCGAATAAAGCGAGAATTGAATTTAAAATATGTACAATAAAACACCAAGTTATCAGAACTGGTCATCCAAAATACTTAAGAGAATTGCTACATATTGCGCAGCCAACAAATCGTGTCCACACGAGAAAAGTTACAGATGGCTTCAAACTGTTGGAATCTAGATATATGTCTACTTTAGGCTCTAGAGCCTTTAAATATGCGGCCCCGAGACTGTATAATAAGCTCCCACGAAACATTCGAATGATTGAAGACATTAAGGCTTTCAAGAGGAAACTGAAGACTTTCTTATTCAAAAAATCATACAACAGTGATGATTTAACCATATGTGATCTGAAACGATAAATACTCTGAACAAACAAGGTAAAATGACAGCGGAGCTCCTGTAGAGAGTAGGGTTACCCTGCTGTATGGGACTGGAAAAGCAGCCATCAAAGTAAAGTAAAGTAACGTTCTTCCTTTCTCGAGCGACGTTCTGTGAATGGAGAGAAGAGGAGATGGAGAAGGACTGGAAGGAGTCGTACTCACTCCTAGAATAAGTATCTCTAACTCTGGCAGTCTACGAGGGTGTAACAGAGAGGTCTTTCTCAGAGCACAACCCATGTGACGTGTATGATCTCACCGAGGAAGGCAACATAGGGGGCCTCCTACAAGGACCATGTCTACGACATTTTACAACTGGAGCTTCATCGGTGGCTATACGAAGGAGCCACATGAGGAAAAGGGGTAAAGGCTCCAGTGGCCTTTCCCTATCCTGAACCTGAAAAGAAAAATTATCTGAAATAGGTCTTTGATGTTGCATACATCACAAATTTTAAGTAATTTGTATTTTTCCTAACAGTACTTACCTCGAACTACTTTCTTAAGAGTATCTGGTATCTCCTCCCAACCAACCAAAATTTTGTGTAGTTCACCCTACCTCCTTTTTCTATGCGGGGGAACCTCTGGCGGAGTGATACGCGCCAATGTACTAGCTTGTGTATGTTGCAGTTAAATAAAAGGTTTTTGATTCATGTGACAAATGATTGTTGGATTTAAACAAGGTAGTTGAGTTCCATAGAAGCTTCCTGATAGTTAGTCTTAGTTGACAAAGGAACATATCCATATGGAGGTTCCAATCATTTACGTGTTTGACCAGCGATAGCATGTTCAGACTGTGAGTCTTTGTGTGACATGGCATCATTGCCATTGTGCGCAGGAATATATACAAAAGGTATAATGGCGTACAGCCATGTTAGCATAAGGAGTGACGGGTCTGTGGAAAGTGTTGCTAACATGACAGGAATTAAAGTATGATTAGTAACAGTTGCAACATCCGTGTTCTGTAAGGATTGCTTGGAAGGAGAAGAAACAATAAAACTAGGACAAGTCATGGTTGTGGACACTGCCGAAGCAGTCCAAACAACATCAACATAAGTGGTTGGAGAATTCTGGGATGAGCCCTGAGAATTTGTAAGAGAGCAATGTCGAGGACCCCTAGGTGAACAAAGCAAGCCCAGATCGTAGGTGCATGAGGGTGAAAGATTTGGATCTTCCGACAGTGCTGCCTCATTACAGGGGGAAATGGCAGTCTCGACTCGAGTGTTTCGTTCGTGTATGGGGACGAAGGGAAACTCTACACTTTAATGGATGAAACCTACAGAAGCAAAAAGTCATCCCCCCAGGACACTGAGTACTGGATCGGGTGCTTGAAGTGCAGCGACCGTCGCCAGGGGATCCGTCTCTGGTAGCGACTCGTAATCACTCAGCCTAAGTGGTGATAACACATTCACAAAATCATCATCAATATTTAAATCATGACCGTCGTACTCCGTAACTAGAGCTACTGAGGGCTCAAGAAACAAAGGATCAGAGTGAGGAATGTTAGTCCTCAAAGAAAAGAGCTCACATTTCTAATAGTCACCAGAAGAATATGACGAAGAGGAACATTCCCTTTTGGTTAGTTTCTTTCGACAGGAACGATGTCTCTCCTACTGGGAGGATGGTGCTCCCTATAATACTCACATAGTGATTCTACAGAATATTGTTTGCCACAGCATGTAGGGCAAAAGGTATGAGGATCAACCTCAGCCCAACTGATACAAGTGCCACGAGATGGCCATCAAGGCCAGGGCAGGTTTGCATGACACTTAGTCACATATGACATAATAAGCAGAAGTGATAAAACAAAAGCACAAAGCACTACACTATAAGGGTATTCCAGTGTGGGGAAGTGTAGTTATGATCATAGATAAGAAGAGAGAAGACCTCTTAACGGTATGGCGACCAGGAAAAGAATGGAGCTTGCATCACAGCAGTAGGTACCACTGCTCACCGGTGGAGTTGCTAAGTAAGCTACTATAGTTACAAATTGAACCCCATTTACTTTTATATTGTCTGGTCATAAAAATTTGACTTGAGAGTAACCCATTTAAATGACTCGGAAGTTTGTATCCGCATAGGAATAAATAAGCACACTACATTTTGAAGTGAAGTAGAAAAGGCAACGCAGATTATGGTGATGCACAATAAACTATTTTCCCATGAAAGCACTACATATATCTACAAAATCTTTGACACTTACCCTGGTGGGAACTTTGGCTGTCAACACAAAGAGTCGACATGATGCAAAGGCCTGAAAAATTCAAAATATCAAATTATACATTGAAATATAAATTCTAAAATTAGCCCATACCAGCTTCGCTTCATTCTCTGGTATATATTGGTACTGTACTGTACTTGTTTTGTGTGCAGTATTCATTGACAGAATAAAATAAAATAAAAATATAATTTGGAACAACTCCACCAACAATCAATTTCCAAAACTGCCTATTCAATGTATTAAAATTCCATGTGTATTTCAAGAAATTAGGAACTATTACAAACTTAAACTTACCAACACACGGTTGTCTGTTTTATCTCCCTTGGTCTCTACTTTCACCAGCACCTTCAAGGTCAGCTTCACCTTCCGACCCAAGCACTGACGTATGGAATCTGAGGAAAAAGAGCAAAAAACGACATCCTCTTAGAAAAAAATTAAATATCTCTACTTATGAATACCAAATAAAAACAACCATTTTCTTCTTTTTGAAAAAATTTACTGCATTTGCTTCTATGACCATCTTCGGTTTCAGAACAGATTCCAACTCCTTTGAATATTCTGTATTAAAATAAAGTAATGAAAGTCAGTCAGCTATTATGAATAATAATTGTAAGAAAATATAACCTAAAAATTCAAAGAAAAATTACAAATTCGGAGGTAATTTGTATTTTTCTCTAAGACAAACCTGGAGTTATTTATGTGGATATTCTTTCAGCGGCAGCTGTAGGTAGCCATTAGACTTTAATTGTGAGGTGGCTACCCTGCCTAACCGCTTAAGCGGGTAGGCTAGGGGTTGCTGGGGGGTACCCAGTCACCTCTATATATGCTCTCACAGCAGTGAGAGACTTCACTTTTTATTGCAGGCAGGACTTCTGGGGGACAGGTGATGGTGGGCCAATTTATATAAATAACTCCTGGTTTGTATCAGTTAGGGAAAAATACAAATTATCTCCAAATTTGTAATTTTCTCCCATACTAACAAACCTTCCATTATTTATTTGGATGACTCACTCTTCGGTGGGTAGAAGTCATACATCTGGCATGGACATTGACCCGGTTTTACTTAGTACAGTATATGACTGTGGTCTAGGGAAAACTTTGACACCTCGCTGAAATATACAAAGTTAGTATACTCGCAGCCTGTGCAATGCAGTGTAATAGAGGTTATCAATTTGTATGAACGCCTTCTGAGTTTATAAAGGAAAATGAGACGTATCCCATGACTCCCTCGCAGAAAGCAATGGGGATGTAGACAGTATAACAATTTTATTACTTATATTAGGCTACAATAAGGGAAGTGATAATTACCTACAGAGGGACCCATGGGGCTGTACACCAAGGGAGGGGAAGATGAAGAAAGGAAAGCCAGACATTTTTCTCATTCATCCCAGTCTTAACCAGGTAACCAATGCCCTCCATCAACTGCTACTTGTCCATCAAGGAGCCTGAGGTATCTTAAATCACTTGTTGAGCAGCCACCACAGGACCGATAGTGAACGTATCGAGTCTCCTGTGGGTCACGTCTTTCAAGTAATGGACTGTGAAGGTGGTCTGTCCCTTCCACACGCCCGCTTGCAGAACTTGCAACACAGAGAAGTTGCGTTTGAATGCCAGGGAAGTACTGATTCCCCTGAAATCATAGGCTCTAGGTTGACGAGCCTGAGGAGGATCTAGAGCCAAGGTTCTTTTGATTACTTGATGAATCCAGGAGGAAATTGTGTTCTTAGTGATCCTACTCTTCACTATCCATGAACTAACAAACAGTGATGTTAGTCTGGGCCTTGTTTCTGTAGTGCATTTAAGATAGTATCTCAAACTCCTCACTGGGCATAATAACAACTGATCTGGGTCATTGGTTACAGAACGAAGACTCGCAACCTGAAAGGGAATGGATCTATGGTCCAGCACCCTCGGATATTGAGTCTTAGCAATAAACTCAGGGACGAAGCTGAATGTCACTTACCCATATCCCCTTGTATGGGCAATGTCATACAAGAGGTCATGAAGTTCACCGACTCTCTTTGCCAAGGCTAAAGCAAGCAGGAATGCCATATTCAAAGTAAGATTTCGGTCAGTTGCATGGCGCAATGTTTCGTAAGGAGGTCCTTTCAAGGATCTCAAGACGCGAACTACGTTCCAAGAGAGGAGGACTAATCTTTGACTGAGGGCAAGTCATCTCATAACTCAGCATGAGGAAGAGGAAATATCCACTCTCTTCAGCTTAAAGGCTAGGCTTAAGGCTGAGCAATATCCTTTCACCGCCGAAACCGAAAGAAGATATCCTCTCGAAGGTATACAAGGAACTCCACTATTACTGGAATAGTGACATTGAGTGGAGAGATATTCCTTCAACAACACCAACCACAGAATACTCTCCATTTTGCCTGGTAGACCAAGGACACCTATAATGGGGCTCCTTGAACGCTTCTGGAAAGGGAGTCGGTCATCCGCTAGAGGTGGAAGACGCAGAGGGTCGAGGGGAAAGTGTTGGTACCACACTTGCTCACAGTTCCGACACATCTGCTTGTGATATGCTCACGGAAATCGCAGATTTTCTCGTGAAATCGTGAGATTCACGAGCCAAATCGAGAGTTTCATGCATCAACAGATGCTATTCATGAGCATAAGTGCTTACAACAGGAACCACAGTGGAAGAGGAGGTCTAACGCCTTCCTGGTGCCTCAGAGAAGTACCTACGCCTGACGAAGTTGGCAGAGGAGGCCTCTGAGTAGGGACTACTCTAGTTAGAGAACGTGTCACAGAGAGACGCGTTGCCAAGCGTCGCGTAGTGGAACGCTTTGCTAGAACTCCCCAGGCAGGGAAAGGCACGGGGGTTTAGCTGGACGCCTGTTAGAAGAATGGTCATTCTCATCTTCAGGTCCATTCCGAGGTTGTTTGGAAACCACTTTGCTTGTTGATGTAAGCCACTACTGTGGTGTTGTCGCTCATCACCACCACTGAGTGGCCGGCCAGGAACTATTGGAACTGTTGAAGAGCCAGAAAGACGGCCTCCACCTTTAGGAGATTTATGTGGAGGTACTCTTCTGACTCTGACCAGAGGCCTGAGGTCGTGTGGTGCAGCACGTGGGGCCCCCACCCTTTTTTTCAAAGCGTCTGAGAACAGCATCAAATCCGAGGGGAGGACGAGAAGATCCACTCCCTTTCGCAGGTTCTCGTCTGCCATCCACCATTGTTGGTCCGTCAGTTCCGCTGATCCCATGGGGATCCGGATGTCCGGGGAATCGCGAGTCTGATTTCACCGGGACTTAAGTTGCCACTGGAGGGATCTCATCCTGAGGCGACCATTGTGAACTAGACAGGCCAGCGATGAAAGGTGACCGAGGAGACGTAACCACGTTTGGGCTGGAAGTTCTTCTCGTCTGAGAAAGGGTCTTGCGACCTTCCTCAGCCTTGTTATCCTGTCATCTGATCGGAAGGCTTTGTGGAGATTGGTGTCTATAATCATGCCTAGGTATACCAGTCTCTGTGTAGGAAGCAGAGAAGACTTCTCGAGATTTACCATGATCCCTAGATCCTGGCAAAGTCTCAAGTTTGTCTCGGTGTTGAAGAAGGTTAGACACCGAGTCTGCTAGGATTAGCCAGTCATCCAGATAACAGAGGAGACAGATGCCAATCCTGTGTGCCCAAGATGACACTAAGGCAAACATTCCGGTGAAAATTTGAGGTGCTGTGGAAAGACCTAAGCACAGCAACTTGAAATGGTACTTTCTGTTGTCTAGGCTGAATCTTAAGTACTTCCTTGAAGACGGATGGACTGGAATCTGGAAGTACGTGTCCTTTAAGTCCAGAATGCACATGAAGTCCTGAGGTCTTACAGCTAGTCTGACCGTGTCCGCCGTTTCCATGCTAAACGGAGTTTGTTTGACAAACTTGCTCAGGGCTGAGAGGTCGATGACTGGTCTCCAGCCTCCAGACGCCTTTCTTACAAGAAAGAGTTGACTGAAGAAGCCTGGGGGCCCGTCGAGGACTTCTTGGAGAGCGCCCTTCTTCAACAGGGTCCGGACTTCTGCCTGAAGGGCCTGCCCCCTTGCCGATCCCATGGCAAGGGAGTCTATTGACACTGGAATCCTGGTCAGGGGAGGAAAAGATGTAATGAACGGGACGCGATATCCTAGACAGATCACGGAGATTGTCCAGGAATCGGCCCCGAGTTGCTGCCACCTGTCTGAGCAACTTTGTAGGTATCCCCCCACTGGTGGAGACGCAGGGGGAGTGCGTATCCTAGCGTTTGCGGCCTCAGCTGCTCCCTCTAGGATTCTTTCCTCCCCTAGAGGACTTCTTGCCTTTCCTGTCCTTGACAGGAAAGGGCTTATTAGACACGACTGCTGCGCTGCTTGAGGTTTATAGGGTTTGGATGTCAAAGCCCTATGGAGGAGGGAGTCTCGATGAGACTTCTTCCACCTCTCAGCAGCAAGTTCCACGTCTTTAGGCTCAAACAGGTGGGTCCCCTCTAGGGAGGAATGTCTGAGCCTCTTTATCTCAATACTGGGGACCTGTTGGTGGAATCTCTCAGACACTGCATCTCGACGTTTCAAGATAGTGTTTGCCCACAAGTTCGAAACTTGGTGGGCAAGAAACTCGATCGTGCGAGTGCCTGAGAGTAAAAAGGTCTCCATTGCCTTCCTGGTACGCTCCTTGGAAAAATCCTCGGATCGTATCAGGATACCCAAGGTCCTTAACCAGATGTCCAGCCACGAAGTAGCTTGCATTGCATACTTAGTGACCTGTTCCTGGTTAAGGACTTTGGCTGCCAAGAAACAGACCTGCCGGCTGGAGACTCTCAAGAGGGACTTCCCTGGTTAGCTCTTCCAAAGAGTGGTGAAGTGGAAGGGCTGAACAGGGCTCCTCCAGGATCTCAAAGTACCTCCTTTACAGTACGCGAGGAGGTGGGAGGAGCTTGTTCGTTGAGCCGGCACGGTTGGAGGAGGCAAACTCGGAGAGCTGTTGGTCGATCTTGACACTGGTACTCTTCAACCTCCGAGACCAGGGCAGGGCTGCACTGGTCTTTGAGGTAAACGGACAGAATGCCTACGGACTAAATGCCTAACCGACAGAATGACTAACGGACAAAATGCCTAATGCACATTATTTTTTATGATTATAAGGGAAAAAATTACTTATTAAAAGAAGACGATTTTCACAAAGAGAGAAATAAATTACCTAAAGATAATTTAGAAGAATAGTTTACCATTGCTTAATTACCAAAGTACCTCCTCATAAGCTACAACTTAAAGACCACAGAAAATATGTCCAAAATGGAGTTCGTTACTGGTCACAAAGGTGGAAAATAACTTTTATATGAAGGCTTTGCATATGTTGTCAACAGGAAGAAAGAGAATCGTATATATTGGAGATGCGAAAAAAGAGATTCTTGCAAGGCCAGCATTATTACTTGTGACAAAGAGATGCAGAAAATCTCAAATAGCCATTCACATCCACCAGATGAAGGCCACAACTGTTCACTGAAAGTTAAGGAAAGCATAAAAGAACGAGCGCTAAAATCTAATGAAGCTACATCTTCCGTGATCAACCACGCTACAAGTGATTTACCATTAAGTATATGTGGTGCTATTTCAGTTCTTAAAAGAACGTAACCTATATCCAGAGTCTGTTACAATGGATTTTGAACAAGCAGCGATAAAAGCTTTAAGAAAATTTTCCCCAAATGCAACTGTCCATGGTAGTTTGTTTCACTTCGCGCAGTGTCTGTGGCAAAAAATCCAAAACCTTGGTTTACAAGGCTGGTATAGAAATCCTGAAACTGCTCTTATAATAAAACAAATACAAGCATTAGCTTTAGTGCCACAAAGTGATGTTATTGATCTCTTTACAGAATTTATGCAATCACTAGACGAAGAAACCGACGAAGTTTTGAGTGAGTTCTTAGGATATTTCGAAATAACCTGGCTTGGCATTATCAGCGTGGCCAACGAAGACGCCCAACATTCGATATTGAAACATGGAATGTTTTCAATAGAGTTGAGTCAGACATTCCAAGGACCAATAATTCCTTGGAAGGATAGCATCAAGCTTTCAATAAAAAAGTCAGTGTAACTCACCAAATCATCGAAAAACTAGTGAGAAAAATTAAGCTGGAACAGGCTAATAAGGAACTGATACTCGAGCAGCTGTCTTTGGGAGAAGATGTATCGAGGATTAATAAGAAATATGCTAGACTAAATGAAAGAATAAAGAAACTTTTTATGACTTTAGTACAGGTTTGGCTTATCTAAGGGCCATTGCACATAATTTGTTAATGTTAAAATATTCATTTCTTTTCATGTCTGTCATTAAATTTTTTAATGGTGTCATCGTAATAATCATGTACCTTTCAATACAGAAATGTTCTCATCCTTCTTTAAATGCATTTCTTTAAATCCTTCTTTTGCCATTATCATTATTATAAAAATGTGTTGTAGGCATTTTGTCCATTAGTAATTTAGACCATAGGCATTCTGTCCGTAGGCATTCTGTCCGTAGGCATTCTGTCCGTAGGCATTCAGTCCGCACACGGGTCTTTGAGGGTTTCCGAGTGCCGAAGACGCGGTCTAGGATCGTGTCTTTGCCCTCCCAAGGGGGTATCTCTGGGTCGGAAAACCCATTGAGAACCCTCAGAGTCAGAACCTGCCAGAATGCATGTTCTGATTCTTGTTGGTCTCCTCCTGATGTTGGACTCGCAGCCAGTCTCCTTCTGTCCCCAAGAGCTCTTCTTGGGGTGAGTCGCGGACATTCCTTGAGTGGCTGACTGTCTCCGTTCTAGTCCAGGTGGAGGACTTTGGTAGAGTCTTGGACTCTTTGGACTACTTCCAAGGAAGGAGGTAAGACCCCAACATCGAAGGCTTGAGTGTCATGTCCCTCTTGGTCTCAGATTAAGGGGAACCCTCTGCGTGAAGGGAGGTTTCCTCCAGCGGTGGGATGGAGGAGTGCCTCTCCTCGCCGATTCCCTTGGTGAAGGAAGGTCTTCATCAGACAGGGAGGGAGAGTATCCCTTGATGGTCTACGTGGAGTCAGCTTCACCTTCGGGGAAGTGACTGTGTTGAAAACTCCTCTTTTCCTCTTCAAAGGGGTAGAGGAAACCATGGTTCCATGTCTTGAGTCCAGAGCTATAGGTTGCTCTGACGAGCGGTCGGACAGGACAGGCTTGAATGCCTGTGTTACAGCTTTGACTAAGGCACTGAACCAAAGTTGCTGACTAACTGATGCACTGTCAGATAGATCCCCTGAAGGGAAAGGGACTGAAGGATTCCTACGAGGAGTCACCATAATAGGTGAGTCCGCCTCAGAAGGCAGTTTAGGGGGTCCTGAACCCCTCTGCTTGTGCCTGTTTCCCTTCTCCCGCAGGACGCGGTGGAATGCGTTTGCAGGGAGGGGAATGAGGTGATGGTGACCTTGCCAGGTGTAGATCCTGTGCCCGTGCCTGTTCTGCGCGGGCGCGCAGGAGAGTATTGGCGCGCGTGCACAGGTGAAAGTTGGCACGCAGGTGCTTGGTGGCGCAAGCGCATGTCTTTGTCCATGCACGCAAGAGAGAGTGTATGTCCAGGAGAGCGCTGGATTGCACTAACCGTTTCACCTGCAGAGTGTTGGTGCTCAGACATTTGTTGACGCGCAGGTGAGTACTTGCGCGCGGGAGAGCGCTGGTGAGCAGTAGAGAATTGGTGCACAGGTAAGTGCTGGCGAGCAGGAGAATGATGGCGCGCAGGTGAGTGTTGGCAAACAGGAGAGCGCTGGCGCAAAGCAAGGCGCTGGCGCAAAGAAGGGCGCTGGCGCGAAGAAAGGCGCTGGCGCTTAGGAGATCGTGGGCGCTGATGCGCAGGAGAGCTCTGACGCCCAGGAGAGCACAAGCGCGCTGTAGTACACTGGCGCGTGGGCGACCCTGGGCGTGTGAGTGTACGTGAACGTGGGCGCGCAGGAGAACATTAGCACGCAGAGGCATGATCTTGCTGCCTTCTATGAGGGCGAGCAGGTGAAGGGGCGCGCCGAAGCGCTGTAATGCTGACGAGCTGCTGGTGAGTGCTGATGTCCTGTAGGTTGGCAAGCTGCAGGGTAATGGCGCGTAGCTGCGCAGTTTGGAAGAACTACAATAGGCTTTACCGGTGACAGGAACGGTGATATCAGGTCGGCAGGTCTGAAAGGTGGAAGGTCGATGTGCCCTTTGTAAGGGCTAGGATCCACCAAAGAGATTGCGAACGATCAGCAGAGAGGTCCAGGACCGAAGTCACAGGACTAGTTGCAGGAGCAGTGACGATCGATGGATGAAGGTCAGATGACTGCAGCAGAGGCTTCTCTGCAGGGGACGGCTGCGACGAAGATGAACCAAAGAGGTGCCTCTTCACCGCTGGTGAAGGGAGACCTCTAAGGCGTGCTTTCCGACGAATGCGCCCTCTGGGGGCCGTTGGATCAGCAAGCTGACCGTGCGCCACAGCAGACCTCCGAAGAGGAATGTCTATAAGTGAACTCCCCCGAGGGGGAAGAAATACTTGCAGGAGAAAGAGACATTGGACTTAGTTTCCCCCTCGAAGGATGTTTAGAAACGGGGGAAACTAAGTCGGCAGCAACCACTGGAGAGTCTTGAGGGGCAGAGGAGTTGGATGATATCGCATGAGACACCTCTGACACAATAACGTTGACGAGGGTCAAAGGATCTACCTCTGACGGCGACGATGACAGCTTAACAGAAGCACCCATGCGGATGAACTGTAACAAAGCTTCATTGGAGGGCGGACCCATAAGCCCCAAGGAAGACCAAATCTGTAAAAGAGGGGTTAGTGACAAGGCCTCACCCAGGGGTAGAGGTTTGGCTGCTTCACTAGGGGAGGCAACATCATCTCTCGAGAACCGGGGTTGGCTGACATTAACTTGGTCTACGCTACTACTCGACGGTCTCTCGTAAGAGGCCGAACGAGTAAGAGCTTCAGAGGAGAGTCGGGAGACGGAAGAAGAGGCCTTGGGTTTTTCTCCCTTTGAAGGAACCTTCAAAAGAGAAATATCCCGCTTGGACTTCTTCTTCCGGCGTCGCCCAAACCTTTCCCACTGGGAGGAAGACCACCCCCTATACTCATTACACTTATTTACGCTATCACACTGTTGACCCCTGCATACCAGACAAAAGGTGCGATGATCAGTCTCCACTGCCGACATAAACGTCCCAAAAAAGGTGGCCGGAGAGTCCAGGGCAGGTGCGCATGGCCGCAGAAGTTAACTTCACAAACACACACTAAGAGAAAAAGAAAAAGCAAAAGTCATTAATGGCTGTCAATATTCGGCGAGGATGAAAAGCGGTAAGGTCCGTTCATCATCCGAGCCAAACGCAAAGTGAGCTCATTCACAGGTGTGTGAGGGGGGGGGCAGTAGCAAGCTACCCTTCCCTACCTCCGCTAACTAGCGGTATGGGTAGTTAACCCTCATTAAAATATGTTATTTTCCTTAGTAAAATAAATTTTTGAATATACTTACCCGATGATCATATAGCTGTCAGCTCTGCTGCCCGACAGAAAAAAACCTACGGGCGGAATACGCCAGCGATCGCTATACAGGTGGGGGTGTACATCAACAGCGCCATCTGTCAAGTAGGTACTCAAGTACTCGATGTCAACATAGAACCAATTTTCTCCTCTGTCCACTGGGTCTCTATTGGGGAGGAAGGGTGGGTCCTTTAATTTATGATCATCGGGTAAGTATATTCAAAAATTTATTTTACTAAGGAAAATAACATTTTTCAATATTAAACTTACCCGATGATCATATAGCTGATTCACACCCAGGGGGGTGGGTAGAGACCAGCATTACATGTTGACATTATTATGAGCTAAGTATTCCAAATTTCATTTTAGCAGTTATTCAAAATAACAAGCATAAAATAAATAAGTACCTGGTAAGGAAGACGACTTGAACAATTACTCTGCCTTTTTAAGTACGTCTTCCTTACTGAGCCTCGCGATCCTCATAGGATGCTGAGCGACTCCTAGGAGCTGAAGTATGAAGGGTTGCAACCCATACTAAAGGTCCTCATCAAAACCTCTAATCTAGGCGCTTCTCAAGAAATGATTTTGACCACCCGCCAAATCAAGTAGGATGCGAAAGGCTTCTTAGCCTTCCGGACAACCCAAAAATATTTCGAGAGAAAGATTAAAAAGGTTCTGGAATTAGGGAATTGTAGTGGTGGAGCCCCCACCACTACTGCACTCGTTGCTACGAATGGTCCCAGAGTGTAGCAGTTCTCGTAAAGAGACTGGACATTCTTAAGATAAAAGACGCGAACACTGATTTGCTTTTCCAATAGGTTGCGTCGAATATACTTTGCAGAGATCTATTTTGTTTAAAGGCCACGGAAGTTGTGACAGCTCTAACTTCGTGTGTCCTTACCTTCAGCCAAGCTTGGTCTTCCTCATTCAGAAGGGAATGAGCTTCTCGTATTAACAGTCTGATAAAATAGGATAAAGAATTCTCTGACATAGGCAAAGATGGATTCTTAACTGAACACCATAAAGCTTCAGACGGGCCTCGTAAAGGTTTTTAAAATAGAACTTAAGAGCTCTTACAGGACATAATACTCTTTCTAGTTCATTTCCAACCATACGATAAGTTTGGAATATCGAACGATATTGGTCAAGGCCGAGAAGGCAGCTCGTGTTTGGCTAGAAAACCAAGTTGTAGAACATGTAGCCGTTTCGGATGAGAATCCGATGTTCTTGCTGAAGGCATGAATCTCACTGACTCTTTTAGCTGTGGTTAAGCATATCAGGAAAAGAGTCTTAAAGGTGAGATCTTTCAGGGAGGCTGATTGAAGTGGTTCGAACCTGTCTGACATAAGGAATCTTAGAACCACGTCTAAATTCCAACCAGGTGTAACCAAACGACGCTCCTTCGTGGTCTCAAAAGACTTAAGGAGGTCCTGTAGATCTTTATTGTTGGAAAGATCTAAGCCTCTGTGACGGAAGACTGATGCCAACATGCTTCTGTAACCCTTGATAGTGGGAGCTGAAAGAGATCGTTCTTTCCTCAGATATAAGAGGAAGTCAGCTATTTGAGTTACAGAGGTACTGGTCGAGGATACGGATACTGACTTGCACCAGTTTCGGAAGATTTCCCACTTCGATTGGTAGACTCTAAGGGTGGATGTTCTCCTTGCTCTAGCAATCGCTCTGGTTGCCTCCTTCGAAAAACCTCTAGTTCTCGAGAGTCTTTCGATATTCTGAAGGCAGTCAGACGAAGAGCGTGGAGGCCTTGGAGTACCTTCTTTACGCGTGGCAGACGTAGCAGGTCCACCCTTAGGGGAAGTGTTCTGGGAACGTCTACTAGCCATCGAAGTACCTCGGTGAGTTATTCTCTCGCGGGCCAGAGGGAAGCAACTAGCGTCAACTTTGTCCCTTCGTGAGAGGCGAACTTCTGCAGTACCTTGTTGACAATCTAGAACGGAGGGAATGCATATAGATCTAGATGTGACCAATCTAGTAGAAAGGCATCTATATGAACTACTGCTGGGTCCGGGATAGGTGAGCAAAGTATTGGGAGCCTCTTGGTCATCGAGGTTGTGAAGAGATCTATGGTTGGCTGGCCCCAGGTGGCCCAAAGTCTCTTGCATACATCCTTGTGGAGGGTCCAATATGTTGGAATTATTTGTCCCTTCCTACTGAGACAATCTGCTATGACATTCAAGTTGCCTTGGATGAACCTCGTTACTAGTGAAAAGTCTAGACCTGTTGAACAGGAGAGGAGGTCTCTTGCGAACTCGTACCATGTCAGAGAGTAGGTCCCTCCTTGCTTGGAGATGTACGTCAAAGCAGGGTGTTGACCGTGTTCACCTCCACCACTTTGCCTTGAATGAGAGACCTGAAGCTTTTCCAGGTCAGACGTACTGCCAGAAGCTTCTTGCAGTTGAAATGCATTGTCCTTTGACTCGAGTTCCATAATCCCGAGCATTCCCTACCGCCTAATGTCGCACCCCAGCCTACGTCCGATGCGTCCGAGAAGAGAACGTGGTTGGGAGTCTGAACAGTCAGGGGAAGACCCTTTCAAAGGTTGATAAAGTCCTTTCACCAAGTCAGACCAGACTTTATCTTTCCGGAAACCGGAATCGAGACCGCTTCTAGCGTCTTGTCCTTTTCCAGTGAAAAGCTAGATGATACAGAAGAGGACGGGGGTGTAGTCTTCCAAGTGACACAAATAGAACCACGGATGACAGTGTCCTAACCAGACTCATCCACAGCCTGACAGGGCAGTGTTCCTTCTTCAGCATCTTCTGGATGGATAGCAGGGCTGGGGGTTGATCGTCTTGTTCAGCAATGTCCTCATCAGAGGGTTCCTCATCCGAAACTGATGAGGAAACGGCAACGGAGTGGGCAACGTCTGACTCGCTGAATCCGGTCGCACTGGTGGATGCGTGACGGAGCCGGACACAAGATCATGGTACTGCTGCACAGTCTGTGAACTGTCAACCATGGGGACGCGAGGAAGTACAGCGTCAACCCGAAACTGTCTAGACTGTCTGGGTTGTGCAGTCAACCCCCTACAGGGTTGCTGAGGTTGCCGCACTGCGTCACAACAAGTCACCTCTGCTGGTTGTTGAACGTCTTCCTAGTGACACACTGAACGTCCACAACCACCTCCGAGAGTCGCTTAACGTCAACGTGCGACTGGCAACCCACACTGGGTCGCACCGGTGGAGGAACCATCTCAACTGGCGGACGTGAGTAGGATACCTCAGCGTCAACAGGGTGTACAACCAACCGGTAGGAAGGTTGTTGGCTAGAAGGTTCTTCTCCGTAAAAAATCCTCTATCAAGGACACAAGCTTGGACTGCATGTCTTGCAACAAAGCCCATTAGGGTCTATGGGAGCAGGTGTGGCAACAGACGGGGTTAGCGACTGAAGCGGAACCATTTACCATCCCTGGAAGCCTTGTTATGCTTTAATTAAAGTCCATAGGAGGCTAAGCAGCTTAAGGCTCCTCTCCAAATGACAGAGTCCTCAAAGGAATATCAGAAGGAGGGAGAACAGCACTTTCTCATCTACAGGAACCATGTCCGAGAAAAGCTAGGTTATCTCAGTGAGGGTCTCACTGGTGCATAAGCAGCAGACCAGAAGGCAACGTTATGTAACTGCTTGAGAGTCTGTGAACTGTCAAAAACTGAACTGTCAACCACAACAGGTGCGTGAGGACATACAGCACTGGTGCATTAGTAGCAGACCAGAAGGCAACGTCATGTAACTGCTTGACAGTCTGTGAGCTGGCAACAACCAAAGCTGTGTGGGGAAGCCTCAACTCCTGACTGACTAGTCTGCTGCGGGCGAGTGGCGGTAACCACAGTGGGTTGCGGAGGCTGACACACCGTGTCAAAACACGGCAGCTTGTGGTAGCTCACGCACGGCAACGGAGTGCTCCGTGTGTCTGTGGGAATCAGCATGCGTCTGGCAGGGTCGACTGCGCATGGGTGGAGGAGCTCTCACAACAAGAGTGTGGGAGCAGGCAGCCATGCTGGGCGCACAACCGTGGCAGGTTGTAGGCAAACGGGTGCATCGTCAACCTTCTCCGCAGTCGGAGTGTGGGAGCAGGCAACAACCAAAGCGGAGTGGTGGTGCGTGGTGGGGACTGCCGTGGGTTGCGGAAACTAACGCATCGCGTCAAAACACGGCAGCTTGACTCCACCTTCCCACTGCTGATGCGGTAGCTCACGCATGTTAACGGAGGGAGCCGCACGTCGGCTAACGTTAACATGCATCTGGCAGGGTCGATTGCGCATCGGAGGTGGAGCTCTCCGCAGCCGGAGTGTGGGAGCAGGCAGCCTCAGCGTGAGCTGGGCGCACAACCGTGGCAGGTTGTAGGCTAACGAGAGCAGTGTCAACCTTCTCCGCACGAAACTCCTGCATAACCGCAGCTAACTGAGTCTGCATAGACTGCAGTAAAGACCACTTAGGGTCTACAAAAAACGGCAACAGACGGAGCTACTGTCCGTTGTGACTGAGGATCTAAAACAGCTGGTGCGGCAACAGACGGAGTTACTGCCTGTTGCGGTACCACCTTGCCTCTCTTGGGAGGTGTGCAGTCGTCGGATGACTGCAGCGAGTCCGAACTGACCCAGTGGCTACACCTAGGCCGTTGGACTTGCGCGGAAGGGACCGACTTGCACTTAAAAGCTGCAAGATTTGGTCCATGGTTTCTTACGAGAAACCTCTTCCGCAGACGAGGAATAAATGGGCTCTCTCGTCTTTGTGTGGGTGGGGCGATCTCACGTCGGCTAACGTGTGTAGATACGCCCGAAACCACGGAGGGAAAAACGTCTGTTCGTCGATCAAGGCCTGTGGAACCCATAAGTCGTTCGACATTACTTCTCCCCTGGGCTTGGGAGCTTGTAAGAGGTCCCGGACTAGGTGAACAACTGGCACGAACAGACGAACCCTCGGACGCAACACTGTAACACTTTGCGCATATCACTTTATCACTTTTGATTTTCTGTTTGCACTTATTTCACTGAAATCGAAACTTTAACTGATTTCTACCTGAAACACGCAATCCTATCCTTCATTAAAAGGTAGTAATTGCGAAAACAGTTTTACAATGCAACAGAAAAACATAAATAAAGATAAAGAATTCAGTGGCTGGAAAAGAGACTAAACACTAGATCAAATAAACTACGTTTACAATCTCTCACCGCATAAAGCCTGGGAACAAGAATAAAACCCTAGAAACGTTTTACCTTCTTCCCCTACAGCGACTAGGGAGAAGAGTAAAAAACGAGAACAACGTTACCCGCTTGAACGAAACGTTTATTCTCCTCTCTCTCCCTCCGTCTCTATCTCTCTCTCTCTTCTCTCTTGATTTAGCACCTGAGAGAAGAGCCCAATTATATATCGTTAAAACATGTTATTTGCTAAAGGAAAAAACTGAAAGGTTTCCCAAATAAAAAGTTCCTTTATTTAGAATTTAAACCATTTAAGCTAAGAAAGAATGAACGAAACGCTAGAATCGGTTTACTCTTACTGCAAAGTGAAACCGTGATACACTCTCTCTCTATCGTAACGATAGAGCGCAAGTTGAACGTTCTGAACGTCAACAACTGCGGAGACTAAAAACTAAACGTTAGTTCATCTTTGAAAACAGTACGAGACTATCAAAGAAATTCTTTCATAAAACATTAAAATTAAAAAAGTATTAAATTCTTTAAAGGTTAAATACGATATAACGGGCTCAATGTTAATTAACTTCGGTTCCAAGTTAGGACCGCCTACTATTAGGAAAGGTCGCATATAAACAAACATAAAAATTTATTTTTTATAAGTTTATAATAATTGGAAAGTTAATCGAAGAGGCCTATAAAGGCGGAGAGATATAAAATAAATGGATCTATAACGTGTTAAGCAAAATTACCAAAAACCTAAACACACTTCCGTCTAAGGGAAGGGTCGGCCATTTAAAAGTGAAAGAGAGTCCATACTCTCTTCGTCACCATAATTAAATCTATCCAAAACGAGTTCAAGTTTTGAAATGAAGAAAAAACCCCTGCATAGCGAAAGCTCAAAACTGGAATAGTGTACTTCACCAAATCGTTGTGAAAACAAATCCAGTTAGGGACGGCGTATTTAGTAGGTCTTGCCAGTGGCACGACAGAGGGAAAATTGGTTCTATGTTGACATCGAGTACTTGAGTACCTACTTGACAGATGGCGCTGTTGATGTACACCCCCACCTGTATAGCGATCGCTGGCGTATTCCGCCCGTAGGTTTTTTCTGTCGGGCAGCAGAGCTGACAGCTATATGATCATCGGGTAAGTTTAATATTGAAAATTAATGGTTCGTCATTTCAGCTACGCCGAAAGTAATACCCCTATTTGTATTCCAGTTACGGAACAAAGAAGAAATTCGCAGATAATTTGTACTTTTCCCTACTACATACCTGTAGTTATTTACAGTGGATTATCTTTCAGCAAATCTAGAAGGTAGCCATTAGACCAAAAGTGCAAGTGGCAACCCTGCACCTTACATTATTTATTGTGGATGACTCACTCTTAGGAGGGTGGAAATCCTATTTCTGGCATGGGCATTGACCCGTGTTTACTGGGTACAGTATATGACGACTGTGGTCTAGCGAAAACATTGCCACCTAGCTAACAATACAAAATGTGTATGATAGCGGCCTGAGCAACTCGATTGTTGCGAGAGATATCTTATGAACATTTATGGAAGTACATTCCGAGTTTATTAAGTAGGATATAAACAAAGATGTTCCCCATTGCCTATCTTGCGGGAAGCAATAAGGACATGGGCAGTATATTAAATTTTTTACTATACTAGGCTACACAAGGGAAGTGATTCTTATCTGCATAGGTTGAAGCTAGCTTGCAGAGGGACACATAGCGCTGTACCCCAAGGAAGGGGAAGATGAAGAAAGGAAAATCCCAGACATACTCTCATTCCTCCCAGATTGAACTTGGGTAATCAATGACCTCAATCACCTGCAACTTGTCAAACAAGGAGTCCGAGGTACTCTTAAACCACTTGCTGAGCAGTCACCACAGGACCGATAGCACAGTAAACGTAGTTTGAAGTTTACACACGCCCACTTGTAACACCTGCAACACAGAAAAGTCGCGCTTGAATGCCAGGGACGTACTGATGCCCGCTCATCATGAGGTCTGGGTCTTCGAGCCGGAGGAGGATCTGGACTAAAAGCCCTTTCAATGACTTGTATCTAAGATAAAATGGTATATCTAGTGATCCTCCTCTTTACCCTTCCAGAACTAACAAAAAGAGATGTTAGTTAGAATAGTTTTGCTGCAGTGCATTTAAGATATCTCAAAACTCCTCACTGGGGAGAGTAACAGTTGATCTGGGTCATTGGTTACAGAACTTAAAACTCATAATCTGAAAGGGCCTGAATCTAGGGTCCAGTACCCCTGGATTTTTAGTCTTTGCAATAAACTCAGGGACGACGCCAAGTGCCCATTCCCCACATCCCCTTGAATGGGCGATGTCATATAAGAGGCCATAAAGTTCACTAATTCTCTTTGCTGAAGCTAAAGCGAACAGGAGTGCTGTCTTCAAAGTGAGATTTCGATCAGTTGTGTGGCATAATAGTTCGTAAGGAGAACCTTTTACGGATCTCAAAACGTGAACCGTGTTCCAAGGAGGAGGCCTGATCTTTGACTGAGGACAAGTGATCTCATAACTCTGTATGAGTAAAGAAAGCTCCAACAAAGAAGAAATATCCACTCCTCTCAGCTTTAAGGCAAAACTCAAGGCTAAGCGATAACCTTTCACCACCGAGACAAAGTTTTTCCTCCCGAAGGTATACGAGGAACTCTGCTATTACAAGGATAGTGGAATCGAGTGGAGAGATATTCCTTCCATGACACCAACCACAAAAGACCGTCCACTTAGCCTGGTACACTGAGACTGAGGACTTTTGCAAGTATCTGGACATTCTCTCAGCAACTTGTTGAGAAAAGCTTCCCTGAGAGAGGAGACACTAGATAGTCTCCAGTTGTGAAGTCAAAGAGACTGGACAGTCTTGTGAAAGATGTTTACGTGTGGTTGTTTGAGTAAATCTTGTCGTGGAGGAAGCTCTCTCTGTAGATCTACTAGCGGAGGTCCGGGAACCACTGCATGATGCCATTGTGGAGCTACGAGTATCATCATTAGATTTTTGGATGCTCTGGTCTTGTTGAGCAGCCTTCTCATCAGACAAAACGGGGGAAAGGCGTAAACATTGACGTTGTCCCACCGTTGTTGAAATGCATCCTGCCATAGAGCCCGAGGGTCAAGGACTGGAGAACAGTACAGCGGAAGTTTGCTGTTCAGAGATATTGCAAACAAGTCTACTGTCGGGGAACCCCACAAAGTCAGTTGGCTATCTGATGATTCAAAGACCATTCGGAACCTACTATCTGAGTCTCTCTGCTTAGATTGTCCGCGAGCACTTTTCTCCTGCCTGGATTGAAGCGAGCCGATAGGGACACTGAATATTCTTCTGACCATTTGAGAATCTCTACTGCAAGAAGGCATAGAGGCTGCAAAAAAGTACCGCCTTGTTAGTTTATGTAAGCCACTACTGTGGTGTTGTCGCTCATCAACACCATCTCTAATAGGTTTATATTCTGGTACCTTCGGATTCCAACAAAAAAGTTCGAAGGAGGAACGAGAAGATCTTGACCTCTGTAAATTTTTCGTCTGCCAACCACCTGACAAAACTCTAGAAGCATGTCTCGGTGATGAAGAAGGGTTATGCCTGAGTCTGCAAGAACCTGCCAATCACCTAGGTGTCTGAGGAGACGAATGCCGTTCTTGTGAGTCCAAGATGACACCATGGCGAACACCCCGGGTAAAGACCTGAGGTGCTGTCGCAAGACGGAAAAGAAGAGCATTGAACTGGTATATCTTGTCCTCGAGAATGAATCTGAGATACTTCCTGGAAGACGGATGGATTGGGATCTGGAAGTATATTTCCGTAAGATAAAGTGTGCACATGAAGTCCCTTGGTCAAACTGCCTGGATGATCATGTCTGCCTTCTGCATTCAGAACGGAGTCTGTTGAACAAACTTGTTCAGGGGAGAAAGGTCGATGACTGGTCTGCATCCTCCAGACGCCTTTTTCAGAAGAAAGAGTTGACAGCAAAAGTCTGAAGACCCATCCACGATCTCATGGAGAGCGACCTTTTGCAGCATGGTCTGGACTTCAGCCCGGAGGGCCAGCACATTGGCAGATCCCTTCACATAGAAAGAGAGACAAACCTTCAAGGATGGAATTCGTCGAGCGTGAGACTTCCACTTTTGGCACTTGCCTGTGGAACTTCCCTATGATGGTGTCCCTCCTCTTGAGTATAGCATTCACCCACAAGTTGACGACGTGGTGGGATAAAAACTCAAAGGTTCAGATACCTGACAATAGGAAGGATTTCAAAGACTTCCTTGTGGACTCCTCTGAAATATAGCCCAGGGACCCCAACCATAGGTTGAGCCATGAAGCAACCTGCATGGCATATTTCACACCTCATTCTAAGTTGAGGAGCTTGACCGCTGAAAGGGAGGCTCTCAAAGCGGAGAGGGTTTGAGTCGGAAGACCCTTCGTCAGACTTCAATGAAGGGTCGAAGGACATGGTGGAATGTGGTTCCTTCTTGATTTCATAGTACTTCCTTTGTAACACAAAAGTAAGTGGTAAATATCGCGATGAGAAACTTACCCTCTGAGTTCCGAAGATCTCATCAAGAACTATCTCTGTCCGTCCCTGGGTGGTGGTACCTGGAGTAGACAACTTATTGATGGCCCTCATGCAAGGGAGGATCTGCCAAAAGGTATGCTCTGACTCTTTTCTCTCTTGTCCCAAGTGAAAGTTCGGGCTGGCTGCCCTCGTGAGATATTCATCATCAGTGTCGATGGTATCATCTACCTCCAGGCTCACACCTAGAGATTGCGGTAGGTCTGGGTCATCGAGAGGGACCTGCCACAGGGGACCTCTTATCTGCCTCTATCAAATGGGCTTCCCTTGCCTTGGCATTCTTGGGTTTGGTCTCAGTGTCCTTGGACACTAAGAGGCTGGAGACACCTCGGCACTGGATCGAGATGGGGAAAATCGTCGTGCCTCGTCTGACAAAGATCTCCTTCTAGGATCAGAACTCTTATGCGACAAACTCGAACTGGACTCTTATGGGAAACCGTGGAGTAGCTCTGACTGGGACAGTAGGGGGCTGCGGTGGTGCAGAGTTGACAAAAAGGTACTAACCCAAGAAGGGAGTTCATTGCCCTTTGAGAAGTCCTGGGTTTCCTTAGAGAATCCAGAAGGAGGAGAACAACGTCTGTGAGGAATCTTAGGAGCTCACCCCATGCAGGAGACAGCCTCTGGGGCAACAAGATAAGCTCTTTCAACAAACAAACAGGCCGATCAGGACTAATAGGTACATTAGCATACTTATTAGGAGGCTTCTTGAACCCTTCTGGGAAGAGTACCGGCTTGCCGCTAAAGGTAGAAGAAGCTGGCGGCGGAGGTGTTGGGATTGCACTTGCTCGCGATTCCGATACCTCTACTTGCAAATCACTCGTGGAAATCATCGATCTGCGCATGAAATTGAGAGTGTCGCACGACAATGGGTGCTATTTGTGAGCAGATGTGCTTTTTCCACGAGCACCAGGACCCGTACTGGAAGATAGAAGCCGTGAGGATACCTGTTGCTCCAGAGGATTGCCTACACCAGACATAGTAGGCAGTGAGGGCCTCTGAACAGGGGCAACCCGAAGCATTGGGGAGTGCGCAAACAGAGGAATGCACTGGAGAGCGTCGCATAGGCGAACACTCCCCTAAAGTGCCCCAGGCACAAAAAGTTCGGGAAGTAGCTTAACTGAACAACTGTCTGTAGGATGTTCCGTAGCAAGATCAGGTTCGGTCTGAGGTCATTGAGATGAGGGACGAGCTGAAAAGCGACGAGCAGATGGTCTGCACGTGCACTTACCTCTTACTCTTGAAGAGAAACGTCTAGACCTTGATTGTGAACGGCAAGAACATCTCGAGTGCCTAGCTCGCGAACGTGAGCGTTGGCCTCGCGATCGTGTACATTGCCCTCATGAATGGGAGCTTCACCCTCGCGTTCATGAACAGGAGGTTCAGCCTCGCGTTCATGAACAGGAGGTTCAGCCTCGCGTTCATGAACAGGAGGTTCAGCCTCGCGTTCGTGAACAGGAGCTTCGCCCTCGCGATCGTGAACGGTAGCTTCACCCTCGCGATCACGAACGTCGCCCTCGTGAACGGGAGCTTTGCCCCATCGATCGTGAACATCACCCTCATGAACAGGGAGTTTCACAATCGCAATCGTGAGCGTTGTCCTTGTTATCTATATCGGCCTGATTTAGAAAGCGAGCATCCAGACCTAGATCTAGACTGTCTTGCTCGTGATCATGATGATCGCAATCGTCAATCGCAAGACTTTACCTCGTGAAGAGGAACGCCTCCTACCAGAGCGTTGAGACTGTGGGTCTCATGAGCGTGAAGCTCTAGAGCAAGAACGCCTTCTAGAAGAATAGCGTTGAGATCACGATGGCCTGAGATCTCTATGATGATTTGCCAATTGTCGCGAACGACAATTGGATGACGAGTGTCCCGAAGGACGAGGAAATGGAGAGTCTCGTCCTTGCGTGCCCATTGTAGAAGGAGCACTGGTCTCGTGAAGATCATCGTCAAAAGCCGGATGATTCCTGTGGGGTGAAATAGAAGGATGAAGATTAGGAGACGAGGAGGTCCCAGGAGGGCAAGCGGAACCGTCGTTGGCAGGAGGTCAGAGGGGCGAACGATCACCATGTACACGCATGGCAGGTCCAGGAGAGGGCGACATATGGACTTCACAGACCTCCAGAGCGCTGAGACGTTGAAGGCTCTGGAGATGGATCCTTCCTAACACTGCGCTGAAGGAGAAGAAGTAAAGCTTCCTATGTAGGAGGAGCAGAAACACCTAAGGACGGCCACGCCAGCAACACATCTGCAAGAAAAAACGGCTCCCCGGCAGCTGGAGGTGAAGGTACTCCTCTAGGGGAAGCAGCTAACCCCTAAGTACAACGAAGTTGCAAAAGTGTTATTCGGTCTGCGCTCCTGCTCGATTGCCTCCCGGAGGAAAGCGAGCGAGGAGGAGCTCTAGAAAGTTTGGATGCGCGAGAAGAGGAACGCACTCTCTCCGCCCCTGGGGGAGAGAGACCGCGATTCACCTTCTTCCTGCACCGTCCAAGCTTCTCCTATTGGGAGGCAGACCACTCAGTGCACTTGTCACAGCTCGCAGCGATGCCATCTACAAGTTGGACACAAGGAGTGCTGGTTGTTATCCACCGAAGACATAAAGGTACCGCATGCGCCACCCTCGCGGCCCGAACACGTCTACATGAGGGCATCAAGAAGTACAAGAACACTTGAAAAGAAAAAGCAAAAAAATTACTAAGTCCAATGACAGCCTTTGGAGGAGAGAGGGGAGACGTCTACTCTCTACAAGCCAAAAGAAAAAAGTGACGTAGCTCACAGCTGAGAGTATATACAGTACAGTATAGGTGGCTGGGTGCCCCACCCGACAACCCTTTCCTACCCACTTAAGTGGTTAGGCAGGGTTGCCACCTCGCACTTTTAGTCTAATGGCTACTTTCCAGCTATGGCGAAAGATAATCCACAATAAATAACATAAGGTTTGCTAGTATAGGAACAACCGTAAATTGAAAAAACTTTTAATGATTTTAGGATTAGACCCAAAAGTGGCTCTATTGTTTTCTTCTCTAATATCTGAAAAGGAATACGCTGATCTAGTTGGTGGTGAGTTTCTCTCATACACGCTCAGAGTATCCTGC
Source organism: Palaemon carinicauda (assembly GCF_036898095.1). Classification (NCBI taxonomy): domain Eukaryota; kingdom Metazoa; phylum Arthropoda; class Malacostraca; order Decapoda; family Palaemonidae; genus Palaemon; species Palaemon carinicauda. The sequence continues at coordinate 186,030,645 of NC_090725.1, forward strand.
CTGCGGGCACGCACTGTTAGTGTTAACTGCGGGATGTGTTCCAGCAGAGCGTGTGAACCCATTTGTGCATTCCTATTTTGCACCATAATGGGCAGACTCTTTTCTGGACCTGTGGGAGGGGGAAGTATGTATAAGTTGTTTGTGCATCTGCGGATGCAGGAAAGATTCGCACTCGCACAAGGTCTATACAACCATTTTTTTTTTTTTTTTTTGTATGTCAATCACTCATGAAGACTCAGGAAGTGTTGATGTTTTTCCAGGGGAAACATTAATAACTTTTATTCTACAGCACAACTTACCATTTGGGCCTTGGGCGTCACTGGTAGACCCAACTCACTATAGAATTGACTGGGGAATAATATACAGGAGAAAGGTTGTGAAAGTCACCTGGAGCATTCACACCCTTGCTTGTAAAACCTGTGTCACAGAGTAATCTTCTTAGATGGGCCAGGAGCATAGCTATGCCCCTGACATCGTGAGTCAACATGTTGGATGAGAATCTGGATTCAAGGCATAATTGATGACACTGTGAATCCAGCAGAGATGATATTTTGGTGATCCTCCTTTAGTCTCTCCCAGTGCTGATGACGAGAAGGGACCCGGGTGGGCTGCTGCCGTTCTTTTGAGGTAGAGCCTCATACCTTACCCCGGGTACAGTAACAGATGATCTGGATCGTCAGTTACCGAGTGGAGACGTGTAGGATCCGTCACCTCTGGAAACTGTGTCTGGCAACATACTTGGGGACGAAACTGAACGTTGCCTTTCACCCTTATTATTAATGGGCTTTGTCGAAAGAGACCATGAAGTTCCTTGACTCGTTTGGCCGATATCAAAGTGTGTAGGAACACTGTCTTCTAAACCAGGTGAAAATTGGTTGCCTGGTGAAGTGGAACATAAGGAGATCTCCTTAAAGACTGGAGAACTTGAACCATGTTCCGAGAGGGAGGTCTCAATTCCGACTGGGAAAAGGCAAGTTGAAGTCACATGAGTGAGGAACGATCTAGCGATGAGGGTATGTCCCTTCCTTTCAGTTTGAAAGCGATGCTCAAGGTTGAGTGATCGTCTTTACCTGCTGACACTGAAAAGGGGGATTCTTTTCCTCTTGCATATACTGTACTCGAGGATTCCGCTATTGCTGGAATACAGGTATCGAGTGGAGAGATACTCTTTCCCATGACACCAACCACAGAAGACGTTATACTTTGCCTGGTAGACTGATGCTGAGGAATTCCTCAGATATCTAGACAACCTCTATGCAATTTATTGCGAAAAGCCTCTGTGAGAGAGGTACTGGGTAGTCTCCAGGCGTACAATCATAGCAAAGCTATAGCTTGTGGTAGATGTCGAAGTGTGGTTATGTGACGTGGAGAGGGTTTTCTTGGAGGCTCTATCAGGAGCTGCAGAAAGTTTGGAAACCGTTCTGCGTAATGCCATAGCGGAGCTATGAGAGCCCTCGAGAGGCTGACCGATGTTCTAGCCTTCTTGAGTACCCTTCTCCAGACAAAACAGGGACAAGACGTAAACGTCGTTGTTGTACCCATCGTTGCAGGCATGCTTCTTGCCATAGAGCTTGGGGTCTAGGACTGGGGAGCAGCGGAAGCCTGAGGTTCAGGGGTGTTGCGAACAGATCCATAGTTGGAGAACCCCGTAATGTCGGCTACAAGGTGATTTAAAGAAAATTCAATACACCTTATCTGAGATGCTGTGCACAGAATGTTGGCGAGCACATTACTCTAGTCCGGAATGAAGAGGGCTGGCAGTGGTACCAAACAGACTTTGGCCCATCTTAGTATTTATACTGTTAGATGGGAAGAGGCTGCGAGCAAGTTCCTTCTTGCTTGTTGATGTGAGCCCCTATGTGGTGGTGTCGATCATCACACCACTGAGTGGCCTGTTAGGAACTGATGAGGCTGTTGAAGGACCGGAAAGTTGGCCTTCATCTCTTAAGATATTTTAAGTAAAGGTACTTTCGGACTCTATCCAGAGCCCTGAGGTCGTGTGGTGCAGCACTATGGTCCCTCCTCCCTTCTTTTAATGTCTAAGCACAGCATCAAGTCTGAGGGATGGGGAAGGATGAGAAGGTTATACCACTCCGTAGATTCTTAACTGACACCCATCCCTTGAGGTTCGTCCAAACTTCTGGTCCCATAGGGGTCAGAATGTCTGGGGAATCGAAGGCCTGATTCCAATCGGACTCAAGCCGCCCCTGGAGAGAACAAATCTTGAGGCGGCAGTTGGAGACTAGACAGGCTAGAGATGATAGGTGTCCAAGGAAAAAATAGTCACGCTGGGCTGGGAGTTCTTCTCATTTTGAGAAAGGGTCTTGTGACTTTTCTAAGCCTATCTTTAATGAGAAGGTTTTGTGGAGATTGGTGTCTAGAATCCTTCCCAGATACACCAGTCTTCTGAGAGGGAAGTAGGGAAAACTTCCACAGGTTTACCTTGATCACCCGATCTTGGTAAAGACTTCAGAAGTTCCGGTGCTAATGCAAAGTAGACACCAAGTCCTCAAAGGTCAGTCAGTCGTCCACAAACGGAGGAGACAGAAGCTGATCCTATGAGTCCTGGATGGGTGCTGTGGAAAGACCGAAGCACAGTGCCCTGAACTGGTGTTTCTTGTTTGTCTAAATTGAATCTCCAATTCTTCCTACAAGATGGATGGTTTGGGCCTGGAAGTATGTGTCCTTTAGGTCCAGCATGCAAATGAAGACCTGTGATCTTAGCCCTTATCCAAACTCCAACATAGTGTGGACATCGACCCAAAGGGACAGCTCCCTGCGAATCCTTTCGCATGGGAGATTGTTGATGCTGGGGTCTTGACTCGTGGCGTAAAGGATGGGATGCGATACATTGTTCAAGGATTCTTCCCTAGGAGAGAACTCCTTTAACTGATAGAAGTAGGGCATCGCTTAACCCTACCATTCGCCCTGATGAGATTGATGCTATTCCTTAGAGCAGCATCAGTCAGGCGGATGTTAATCAATGATTAACAGCTGGGTATCGTGGTTACTGTGCAGTTGGAGAGTGCTCACAAGTAGTCACCCGTCGACAAGCCGCTGATAGGGGTTATCGCTTGTTTGCCAATCACTTTAGTGGATTGGTGTGATGGCGAACAGCGAGTAGCGAGAAGTGTGTTCTATGCCTTCTGATCTAGGGAAGCGCGGGCAGAGGTTGACTAGCAAGTCCGAGTCACGAACTGCTGGTGAACGGCGAATTGCCGATGATCGGTGAATCGGCAATCTGCGAGCCGAAGATGGTAACTAATAGGCAGATGAAGGCTATATGGTCAGTCAGCCAAGGAAGGTTGACGATTAATGAGTTGGTAATTGGCTTGGAGAGCCCTGAGAGACAGCAGAATGGTTTAATGATAGCCACTTGGTGATGGTGAGCCATTGACGATCAGCGATCGATCGTGGACCGGTGATCGGTGAGCTAAAGATCAGCAAGCTGACGACTGGCAGGTCAGAGATCAGCAAGCTGATGATTGGCTGGTCAGAGATCAGCAAGCTGACAATTGGCAGGTAAGAGATCAGCGAGGTGAGGTTGATGATCGAAGAAAGACGAGCTGCCCATCAGTGATCTAGTGATCAGCAAACTGATGACTGATTATTGACTAGCAATCAGCAGGCTAGCAATTGGAGATCGTTAGCAACTGGTGAGACAGAAGGTCAATGATCAGAAGAGATGAGGTAGCAATTGGCGATCGGAGAGCTAGCGATCAGCAAACGGAGATCTGGCAATCAGTCGATTGATAGTTTCTCATTGATAATTAAAGATTTGCGAGCTAATGATAGGACGTTTGCAACGTTCAGATCGTGTTTGCTGATGGTGGTACTGTCAGGAAAAACTCCTGAAAAGAAAGGGACCAAGGGTTCCCTGTGAGGAGTCTCGACCGATGGTAGATGAGGTTGATTCCCCCTGGAAGATGGAATCTTTGGGATCTTGAACCCTTTTGTGAAGCCTCTTCCTCTTTTCCCGGCGGCCATGCTGTAATGCGTTTGCAGGGAGAGGAATGGGGCAATGGTGACCTGTCAAAAATTCTTCATTCCTTTTGCTTATTGCGCGAGTGCGCAGGAGAGTACAGGAGCGATGGCGCACAAGATAATGCTGGTGCTCAGTTTCTGCCGAAGCGCAGTTTTCGGTGAATGCGCAGAAGAGGCCTGGCGAGCAGACATGCGCTGGTGCACAGGTGAGCGCTGGCTCTTTGGCAAGAGCCGGCGCATTGGATCTGAGAGCGCAAGTGCGCAGAAGAGCACTGGTAAGCAGGCAAGCGCTGACGGGCAGGTGAGCGCTGGCTCTTTGTCAAGAGCTGGATCTGAGATCGCAAGTGAGCGCTTGCTTTGAGAGAGCAAGTGCGCAGGAGAGCGCTGGCGCACAGTAAGACACTATGCAGGGTGTTGTGAAGTCTCCCTAGAATGCGCGGAAGCGCGCGAGCACACGATTACGGGCAAGAACTCGTGCAATTGAGTGCGGGCGCGCGCAGAAGAGTGTTGGCGCGCAGGAGAGAGCTGGAGCGCAGGCGAACACTGGTGCACAGAGATCGTTGGCGCGCAGGACAGCGCTGGCGTGTAGGACAACGATGGCGCAAGCACACTGTAAAGTAGGAGAATGCTGGCGCACAGAAGATCGTTGGGCGAGCAGGAGACAGAAGTTGCACAGGCACGCGCTGATGTTTCGGTGAGCTCTGTTGCGCCGGCGATCGTAGGTTGGCCGGTGAGCTGGCAAACGTTGCTCTCTGTAGGTCGGTAGGTCAGCTGGCAGGACGATCAGGAACTGGGATGTGCCCTTTGGAAGGGCGAACATCCACCGATGGAGATCGCGAACAATCCATAGAAGAGTCCAGGACCAAGGTCCGGGGACTAGCTGCAGTGTCGTCATTAGAATGTCCAGGAACAGATGACGCCCATGAGGGCCGGTGGACCAGCAAGCTGACCTTCAGCAGTAGCAATCCTCCGAAGAGGGGTCTCTATGAGTGAGTGATCAGTTCGCAGGAGAGACTTGCCTAAGACTATGCTCAGCTCCCGAAGGAAGAGAGACTCAGCAAGGGGGGAGCATAGTCTAGGCGAAGACAGCAACAGCAGTCGGAGTCAATGAAGCGATGAAGTGATGAAGATGCAGGAAGTTCTCCCTAGGAAGGGGGAAAACTTTCAATTAATCAATCAATCCCTAGGAAGGGAGAAACTTCACACCTGGGGAGGAAAACTCTCCCTCGGAAGGGAAAGTAGTCCACCCCCTGGAGGCGAACCTCCTGTTAGCGCTCTAAGCTGATCTGAAGAGAGCGCAACCTGAGGAAGCATAGCCGGAGCTAGTTTCTCGAAGATGAAGTGCTGATCAGGCGTACCCATGGGATGACGCCCTCTGAGGGACAGCAGTGACAGCAGATTCCCCAGGCATGAACAGAACAGCTCTGCTTCGTCGGCACTCTTAGTCAAACGAAGGAAACTGCATCGCTAACTGAGGAAAAATAAATAAATTATGTAACAGAAAATTCCATCGGGAGGAACACCAGTACGCGACGGGAAGGGAGACCACTGAGGGAACAAACATAAAATAAGTAGTGCGCCCTCCCTTCCCCACTCGGCATCGACAGGAGAAGGGGAGTGGAGAGTAACAGTAATAAAACAAGAATTAAAATTATTTAAATCAGCTAAAAATATTCACTAATAGGAAGAACCACTGATCCTCCGAAGGGAAGTGTTCCCCAGGGAGAAGAAGCTGAAAAATTAAATTACAAACAATTATAATTTCACATTAATAATTGAGAAAACAACCGAAGCGCAACCTAACACGTGAACGGGAAAGGTGCTCCCCCCTTTAGTACACTGTCGGAGGCCCATGAAAGGTGAACGGCCTTAAGAAGAGAAAGACCGTAGTCAATCTCTGGGAGGCCAAACTCCCTTCGCTAAGTAATCCATATATTTCCCATAGGAAGAGGGAAAGCCAAAGTTGAAAGAAGAGGGTCCAAACGATGACGATTCCCCTGCGGCGGAGGCCAAGTCAACGGTAGGTTATCCGCCAACGGGAAGACCAATGGACAAGGGGGAAGAGGTCGGAAGGGAAGTTTCCCCGACCTTGCGCAAGTGCCTTGAGAATCTGTCGTATACGTATCACACAAACAGCACAAACACTGAAAGGATTACTGTATATATATATATATATATATATATATATATATATATATATATATATATATATATATATATATATATATATATATATATATATATATATATATATATATATATATATATATATATATTAATAAACTTACGTTAATTGACATCTTCCCCAGACGCATCACTATCAAACCCATGTTTGGGTCTTGTGCCACTATTTTTATGCCTTTTTTCACTTTCTAGAAATTCTAGACAACTTCTAATGTCACTTTGTCCTTCTTCCACTACTTTTAGTGAGGTCTGAATGGATTTTAATAACTCATCCATCAGGAGAAGCCTGACTGCATAGCGATGCCCTACTATAACGAACAGACTGACATAATAGATGCGCAGCGGGATGCACTGCGCATCTACAACAAACCAAATATGTTTTTCTTTTGCCTTAACTTCACACATATATATATATATATATATATATATATATACATATATATATATATATATATATATATACAGTGAACCCTCGTTTATCGCGGTAGATAGGTTCCAGACGCGGCCGCGATAGGTGAAAATCCGCGAAGTAGTGACACCATATTTACCTATTTATTCAACATGTATATTCAGACTTTTAAAACCTTCCCTTGTACGTAGTACTGTTAACAAACTACCCTTTAATGTACAGAACACTTAATGCATGTACTACAGTACCCTAAACTAAAACAGGCACAAATATTAAAGGCAATTTTATATCATGCGTTTCCTAAACACGCTAAAAAGCACGTTAAAAAATGGCAACCAATGTTTTGTTTACATTTATCTCTGATCATAATGAAGAAACAACCTGGAGGTAGAGCTTTGCTTATTACCCAGACATATTTCCCATACTATTCCCTTAGAACTACATCACATCTTCCTACTTTAGATATATATATATGAAAAATTTTAAGTAATTTTTATTTTTCCTAACATACTTACCGAGAATTACCTCTTCGGGAGGGTCCTTGGACCTCTCTCAATCTCGACCAAGATTTCCCGCGCTACCCCCCCTATCTCGCTCCCGATAGTTCCTACCCCCGCCGCCAGGATAATTCCTGCGGCCCGGATTAGGGCAGGTCACTGCTTTTCCCGGGTCAGGATCTCATTAAGTCCTCCGTTTAGCCCGACTCGGCAATAGAAGAATGGCACTCGGGGACGGAAGGGAGGGCCATTACTCAGAGGTGATTCTCGGTAAGTATGTTAGGAAAAATAAAAATTACTTAAAATTTTTCATTTGTTCCGACACGAATACTTTACCTCGAATTACCTCTTCGGAGACTTACACTTTAGGAGGCGGGAGAGCCATTCTGCCACTTGGTTAGGCACATGGTGCCTGGAGGGCTACGTAATGCGGGGGTACAGAGAGCGGATAGGGGGTAGCAGTGGAAAACTTACGCTTATAATTTAAGGCTTACCTCTTGACATTTTCTCTACTGAGTCTTCTCCTGACGAAGTAGGGATGAGTCTATTCACTTGTTGGGGACGTCTTCCAGCCTGCCACTACACAGCTTGGAGGGCGGCGATGACTGTCCCAATGGAGAATCCATTCAAAGACTTTCTTGAGTAGTCTTTGAGGTAGTGGGCCGTGAAGGTCGACTGGTGTGACCAAGTGCCGGCCTGCAGGATCTGGCCCACTGCCATATTTCTCTCAAAGGCCAAGGAAGTGCTCAGGCCTCTGATGTCATGGGGACGGGGAGTGCCTGGTACTGCCACCTTGTCTTCTTCATAAGCCCTAGTGATGACTTGTCTCAGCCAGAAGGAAATAGTGTTCTTGGACACTTGCTTCTTATTAACGCCTGAAGAGACGAAGAGGTTCTTGGCACCCGGACGGAGATGGGCCGTCCTTTCCAGGTATTTCCTGACCGTCCTGACCGGGCATAACTTCAGGTCGTCCGTATTGCCTGTCTTGGGGATGGCTGGAAAAGAGAAACCTTCAAACCTCGGGTCCCAGACTGCTGGGTTCTGAGTCTTTGCTACAAAGGAGGGTACGAACTTGAAAGATACCTCCTTCCACCCTTTGGAGTGTGCCACGTCGTAGGAGAGACCGTGGACCTCACCTACCCTCTTAGCCGAAGCTAAGGCTAGCAAGAAGACTGTCTTGAGGGTGAGATCTTTGTCCCCGATATCTCTGAGTGGTTCAAAGGGCGGACGAAACAACATTTTCAGGACCTTGGCCAGGTCCCATCTAGGCACTCTCCTGGCTTGGGGAGGGCAGGATTGTTCGAAACTTCTAATCAGCATCCCTATGTGTCTTGAGGTCCCCAGGTCGATGCCTTTCAGGAGAAAGACTTGGCCTAAGGCTGCTCGTACTCCTTTAATAGCCGGGATTGTCATTCCTATTTTATCCCTAAGGTACACTAGAAAATCAGCTATGTCAGGGACCGAGGCTTTGAGAGGTCTTATTTGTTTTGTCGCGCACCATTTCGTAAAGGCGGCCCCCTTCGCCTGGTAGACTACGGTAGAGGATTTTCTTAGGTATAGGGACATCCTCTTGGCTGTGGAGGAGGAGTACCCCTCCTTCTTCAGGAGTCGCTCGATAGTCTCCAGGCGTGAAGGCGAAGAGAGAGAGGGTTGTCGTGGAACCTGAGGAAGTGCGGTTGACTCAGTAGATCTGACCTGACGGACAGAGGCCACGGCGGTTGACTCGATAGGTCTTTAGGTCCGCGAACTACTCTCTCTGTCTAGCCACCAGGGCGCTACCAAAGTCACCTGTAGGCTTCGAGCCACCTTTATTCTGCTGAGCCCATGTCTTATCAGCGTGAAAAGGGGAAAAACGTACACATCCAGATTGTCCCACTTGTTCTGAAAAGAGTCTTCTAAGGAAGCTTTCGGGGTCTGGTACAGGGGGGGCAATAGACTGGGAGTTGGGCGTTGAGGTCGTTGCAAGGCGGTCAACCACCGGGGCGCCCCATCGTTGAATGATGAGCTTGGCTATTCCTGGGGGAAGGGACCATTTGTCCCTACTATGTGGCCCATTCTGCTGAGGCCGTCGGCCAGGACGATTTACTTTCCGGGAAAGAACCTTGCTAACATCACCCCTTGATTCCCTATCACTCAGTCTAGATTCTCTATGGTGAGATCGCCCAACTCCTTCGATTACAAGTACCCTGCTTGTTTATGTATGCCATTACCGTGGTGTTGTCGCTCATCCACGCCACGGAGTTCCCCTTTAGCAGACTTGCGAAGTGTAGGCACGCCTTCTGGACTACTTCCAACTCCAGGACATTGTGTGGAGTTGTCTCTCCCCTTCCAACCAGGTCTCTCGTGCCGCTTCGTCGAGGGGAAGGGCTCCCCATCTCTGGTTGAAGGCGTCTGTGAACAGTAGGAACGGCTGACTAATGAGCCTGAGGTGTCATATCTTATTCTCCGAAGGGAAAAATTCTCCCCGAAAAAAGGTCTAATGTTATTCCCCAGTAGTTCATTCCGGTGGAATGGGAAGATTTTGCTACTTCGGGTTGATTCAGTTCCCCAGATCCTTGCCAAACTGGAGGAGACTTCTCCCTTGTTCCTCCAAGAGGACCTTTGAGGCGGGAAGAAGCTACCAGCCGTCCAGGTATCTGCTAAGGCGTATGCCTCGTTCGTGGGCCCCCCCTGCGACAGCCGTGGGGACTCTCACGAACACTTTGGGCGTTGTTGACAGACCAAAGAAGAAGGGGTCCTGAATAGCAGGGACTGGGAACCCTATTTCACCCGGAGGAACCTCCGACCCGAGGTGTGGACCGGAATCTGGAAGTATTCGTCCTTGGGGTCGATGGTATTCTACAATCTTTCTCCCTCAAGGACAGCAGGACCGAATTCTGCGTGTCCATTTAGAACTCCGTCATCTTGACGAACCTGTTGAGAGCTGACAGATCTATAACCGGTCTCCACCCCCCGGTCGCTTTTTCTGCCAGGAATAGGCGACTGTAGACACCTGGCCCTGGGAGAAGAACTTCTTCCATGGTACCCTTCTCTAGCATGGACAACACCTCCTCTTGAAGGGCGGTCCTCTTTAACGGGTCTTTAGGATCTAGCCATCTATCCGGTTGGCCGGAAAAGGCGTGGGTGGTTCCGTTAGGAATGGAAGTCCGTAGCCCTTCTTTAGTAAGGACACTGTCCAAGGTTCCGCTCCTTGAGCCCCCATGCTTGCCAATGACGCCTGAGTCATCCTCCAACCCGAAGGTTGGGTGGGGATAGGGAGCCTCCCACTCTTCCCTTCTTCTAGAGGGGCGGCCTGACCTGCCTCCCCTAGAGGCGGGGTAACCCGACCTGAAGGAGCTAGAAGGCGCTGGAGCTCCCCTGTGGAGGGGCTGAGGCGTTGCGGACCAGGAGGAAGAGGGCTTCTCTCCTCGTAGTGCTGGTAGATGCTTGGGGTGTCGCGACACTATCCGAGACAGATCTCTTCTAGGGTGGTCTCCTAGGAGTCGTAGGTCTGGGGACGTTAGCCTCCTTCTATTTCAAGACCTTCTCCACTATGGTTTCTCGTTCCTTCCGAGGAAACAGAGATTCTCCCCCCAAGGGAAAGCTGCGAATGGGTCGTGTCCCCCTGTCTGGTGCCTTCCAAGACACTTACGCCAGAACAGTGTTTCGCTTCCAGAACACCCAGTTAGCTGTTAGTGTGAGAGACTGAAAAGTCACTAACCTAAGGGTTTAAGGCCTTGCTGGACAGGGTCCTCGGGGTCAAAGGAGGCTTGTACACCTCCCAAAGAGTGAGCCCACCAGTCCAGCCAAGAGGGGACGTTTACTAAGTCCCTCGACATTATCTCCCTCATGGAGGCTCCTGCTGGCGAGAACCAGACTGGGGCTGAAGAGGCTCTACTGTCTGAAAACGCCTTGACTAAGGATGTCCTGCTGACCTCCCTTAAAGGTTGGGGGACTCCGGCAGTGTTGGCCACTACCTTGCCGACATAACCCTGCTCTAGGACCAGACCTCGGGTTAGAGGAAGTGCTAGGGACGTCTTAGGTTGTAAGGAGTCTGCATGATCCTCAAAAAGGCTTGACTTCCCGGAACCTACATCCGTAGCTGCAGGTTCCGGTACCTGTGATGTCTTCTGTAAAGGCTAACCACTCTCCTATAGACGGAGTCCTCCGTCAGGGAGCGCTCTTCTCCGTCATCCGAGGACCTGGATTTCACCTGCGGGGACGTCCGCACCAGGGGCCTGGGTTACCGCAAGCAACGCTGGTTCAGCGGGGACTCCCGTCGGCCCAAGGCTCTGGGTGCCGAGGATGCGGTTCCCGTGGGCTGGTCCGACAGCGGGAACTGTTCCTTCTGACCCCAAGGCCTCACCAGCCGGGCTGGTTCGGCCAGGCCGCCCGACCAGCAGAGCGTTTCCCCCGCTGGGCGGGGTTAACCGGAGGCTTCGGGGACTTACGCTTACCTGTAGAGTCCTTCCTACCGCTTGATCTCGGGTCGCCGGGTCACCGGGCACTCCCCGGTCGCTTTGGTTCTGAAAACCCAGGCACTCCCTTGCGGTGGTACCGGTTTCCCCGGCGGGGAGCTCCGCACCAGGTTCGGGGTCAGAACCGGCAACGCCGTACCGTCGAGGACTACTGTTCGTGTATTCTCTCCGGGGGACGCGGACGCGGATCCTCGTGGGCTGACCCAACGGAGGGAACCGTTCCTTTTAAGGCCGAGGGCCGAACCAGCTGCGCTGATTCGGCCAGGCTGCCCGTAAATAAGCCCGCTTACACCTGCGGGCGGGCTGGGGGACGCGGACGCGGATCCCCGTGGGCTGACCCGACGGAGGGAACCGTTCCTTTTAAGTCCGAGGGCCGAACCAGCTGTGCTGATTCGGCCAGGCTGCCCGTAAATAAGCCCGCTTACACCTGCGGGCGGGCTGGGGGACGCGGACGCGGATCCTCGTGGGCTGACCCGACGGAGGGAACCGTTCCTTTTAAGTCCGAGGGCCGAACCAGCTGTGCTGATTCGGCCAGGCTGCCCGTAAAGAAGCTCGGTTACACCCGTTGGCGGGGTGAACCGGAGGCTTCGCGGTCTTACGCCTGCCTGAAGAGGCCTTCTCGCATTTCTCCCTGCGAGGATTCTATCTGCGTCTGGAGGATGGCCTTCGTGGTGAGAAAAAACCCTGGGTTGTCGGTCCGGGGGACGCTGCAAGACAGACCTGGGAGGCTCCTTCTCGGCGAGGCCCTCGGCTGCAGAAGAGACTGAAAAATACGCTAAGAGACTGGAGAAGAATTAGAGACATTTTCCCCCACATGGGGTCATCAGAGGAGACGTGGCCTGCTTGCACCAGGACTCCGTCCCCCCACACACTCCCGAAAGTAGTACTTACCTCGAACTACTTCTTAAGAGTTATCTTCTACACAATAAACCAACCTCGTCTCCTACTCTGGGTAGGAGAGGGTGGTAGGGAAGCTCAGCCCGGCGGGACGCCCGGCGCCAGTCTTCTTAGGCGAACCCTTCGTCGCCCACTTCCTCTTGGTGCTATACCGCACCCACTCAAATTCTTGGGGAAGAGCAATGGGCACTTCCCCGCAACTGACTTACCTCGTCCCCTACTCTGGGTAGGGGAAGATGGCTGTATAAGAATCTCTATTCGACGAGGCACCGGGAATTAAGCTGGCGAAGAGAGGCTCGTCTTCCTACGAGCCTCTTGGATGTATTCTTCCTTTTAGTGCCGAAGTGCACTCACTGCACTACGTTCCAGGACCAGTAGTCCTGACACGTGGTTGAAGAGGAACATAAGCTGCCCCTACACGGCAACACCGAGGATAAGGGGAGGAAGAACGATTTCTTGTAAAAGTTTTCCTTTCAGCTATCAATTCCTTGAAGAAAATCAAGGAATACAGTTCCATAACGCACACAACGCACGACACAAGCACTAAGGAAATGAATTAAACACCGTGTAAGGACACGGTTGAAAAGTGAACGCACAGGAACACTTGGGAGGTACACTGCGAAAAAACACAAGTCCGTACACTGGGAACACGTGGGATCACAACGCGCCAAAGGATCGAGAGTTTAAGCGAGAGAGTGAGATGCTTCGCATCTCACGACCAAGGACTTAATGGGATCCTGACCCGGGAAAAGCAGTGACCTGCCCTAATCCGGGCCGCAGGAATTATCCTGGCGGCGGGGGTAGGAACTATCGGGAGCGAGATAGGGGGGGTAGCGCGGGAAATCTTGGTCGAGATTGAGAGAGGTCCAAGGACCCTCCCGAAGAGGTAATTCGAGGTAAAGTATTCGTGTCGGAACAATATATATATATATATATATATATATATATATATATATATATATATATATATATATATATATATGTGTATATATATATATATATATATATATATATATATATATATATATATATATATATATATATATATGTATATATATATATATATATATATATATATATATATATATATATATATATATATATATATATATATATGTGTGTGTGTGTATATATATATATATTTATATGTATACACATATACATACCTACATATATACATACATACATATATACATAAATACATAAATACATATATATATATATATATATATATACATATATATATATATATATATATATATATATATATATATATATATATATATATATATATATATATGTTACTGTATATATATGGGTTATGGAAAAAATCCGCGAAGTGGTGAATCCGCGATGGTCGAACCGCGAAGTAGCGAGGGTTCACTGTATATATAAAGAAAAACTAAGTTAAAAGATCACAAATTTTAAGTAATTTGTATTTTTCCTAACAGTACTTACCTCAAACTACTTTCTTAGGAGAGTCTGGGATCTCTCAATCACCGACCAAGAATTTTGCGTAGTTGCCCCTCTCTCCGCTGCCTCTCAAGGGCGTTCCAGGGTATAAGGATACTCGCCCAGGTGCGACCTAGGTCACACACGAGGCCATACTTGTTAGCCAATAAGCTTATGTTTAAGTCCTCCTCCAACTCCAGAAGATACTCGGGGCAGGATGGGAGGGCCATTACCCGTAAGTAGTTCGAGGTAAGTACTGTTAGGAAAAATACAAATTACTTAAAATTTGTGATTTGTTCCAACACTGAGTACTTACCTCAAACTACTTTCTTAGGAGACTTATACTTTAGGAGGAGGGAGTAGCTTACAGATTGAAATGTGGGAGACTCGCTGGGGCCCTTGAACTAGATAGGGGGCTAGTTCTGGGACTCCCTAGGAGAGGCAGGAGAGTAGGGGAAAGCACGCAAAAGTCTACCTTATGTACAACTCGCCTTTTATTCAAAATCAATACTTGATGTGTTCTAACATCCCATCTCTCATGTAGGGATGGGGAAAAAAGAGCGGGGTCTCGGGAAAAGGATAGAGGGTAGCAAGGAAGATGGGATAGTAAGGAGGAACTTGTGTCGCTTACGATTACTTCCCACGGCTAACCCGGGGCCCAAGCTACTAAACTTGTTGCATGGCCGCAATGACTGGCCCGATGGAGAAGGCATCCAAGGACTTCCTCGTATAGTCCTTGAGGTAGTGTGCTGTAAAGGTGGACTGCCTAGCCCAAGTGCCCGCCTGTAAGATTTGGCCCACCACCATGTTGGTGCCAAACGCTAAGGACGTGCTAAGACCTCTAATATCATGAGGTCTTGGGGTACCAGGCACCGTGGAGCCCTCACTGTCATAGGCCCTCTTTATAACCTGTCTCAGCCAGAAGAATATGGTGTTTTTGGAAATTGCCTTCTTGACCGAGCCTGTGGACACAAACAAACTCTTCACCACCGGTCTGAGTTTGGCCGTCCTACTAAGGTACTTCCTGATGGTCCTTACGGGACACAAGAGCAGGTCACTAGGGTTGTCCGAGTGCGGAATAGCCGGAATTGAGAACTCTTCGAACCTCAGCTCCGCAATTGCAAGGTTCTGGGTCTTTGCTACGAACTCCGGCAAGAACTTAAAAGTCATGTCCTTCCACCCTTTCGAGTGGGGTACCTCGAAAGACAGACCGTGGAGCTCGCTCACTCGTTTCGCTGAGGCTAAGGCTAGTAGGAAGATGGCTTTGAGGGTGAGATCTTTGTCTAAAGCATCCTTTAGGGGTTCGTACGGAGGCCGTGAAAGGACCTTGAGGACTTTGGCCACATCCCACTGGGGAACCCTCAAGGTGCGGGGATCACAAGTTTGCTCAAAACTCCTGATGAGCATCGAGATGTGACGCGAGGTCCCCAGATTGATGCCCTTAAGCTGGAACACCTGTCCTAATGCTGCTCGAACCCCTTTGATGGCTGGGATGGAGACCCCTAGATCACCCCTCAAGTGTACCAGGAAGTCTGCAATGTTGTGGATCGAAAGGTCCAAGGGCCGAAGGTTCTGAGTGGCACACCATTTGACAAAGGTTGCCCATTTAGCTTGGTACACAACACAAGAGGACCTCCGCAGGTACCCCGACATCCTATCCGCTGTTTTGTCCGAGAACCCTTCCTTCCTTAGCAACCGCTTGATAACCCCCACACGTGTAGCCTCAGCCCCTGAGGGTTTTCGTGCACCTTTTGGAAGTGTGGTTGACTTAGCAGGTCTCCTCTTACTGGTAAGGGCCACGGCGGGAGAATGGATAGGTCCTGCAGATCCACGAACCACTCCCTCTCCGGCCACCAGGGCGCTACCAAAGTCATCTCTGTGGACACTGACTGTCTTAACCTGTTGAGCACCTGTCTGATCATCCCGAAACGGGGAAAGGCGTATACGTCGAGGTTGTCCCAAGGGTGCTGGAAGGCGTATTCAAAGGCTGCTGTCGGATCCGGTATCGGGGAGCAGAACATGGGGAGCTTCGCGTTTAGTCTTGTGGCGAACAAGTCTATCACTCGGGAGCCCTTACGACGGAGGACTTTCTGTGCCACTTGGGGGTGAAGGGACCACTCTGATCCCACTATCTGGCCTTTTCTGCTTAGCCCGTCCGCCAGGACGTTCCTCTTTCCGGGGATGTATCTGGCCGATAGGAAAATGTCGTTCCTTTCGGCCCATTCTAGGACCCGAGCTGTGAGATCGCACAATTCCCATGATCTTAGCCCTCCTTGTTTCTTGATGTACGCTACTACCGTGGCGTCGCACATAGGGCTACCGAGTTCCCCTGAACGAGGCGGACGAAGCTTATCAATGCCCTCTGCATTGCCACGAACTCCAGAAGATTGATGTGCCGGGCCTTTTCCTCCACTGACCATTTCACCTCTGCTGTTTTCTCGAGGAGATGCGCTCCCCACCCTTCCTTCGATGTGTCCGTGAAGAGCAGCATCTCCGGGGGAGGGAAGCCGAACGGAATCCCTTTCAACGTATTCCTCATGTCGGACCACCACCAAAGGAGAGCTCCTTTGGAGGGAAGTGACACCGGGATTATCTTATGTGGGGAGCTTCCCATTGACCAGAGGTCCTTCAGGTTCCACTGAACAGGTCTGAGTTTGAGCCTGCCCTGCGGAACCAACTTCTCCGAGACCAGGTGACCTACTAATCTCTGCCAATCCTTGGCCTTCCTTGGGGCACCGGCCAGGAATGGGCAGATCACCTGGTCCAGATTGTCTAGTCTCTCCTGGAACGGGAAGGCTCTCACCAGTTGGGACTCTAACACCATCCCCAGGTAAGTCATCCTGGTGGTGGGAACCAGATGGGATTTCCCGAGATTGATGGTTATCCCGAGTTCTTTGCAGAAATTGATCAGTTGACTCCCTTGTTCTTTCAAGATTACCTCTGAGGCTGAAAGCAACAACCACTTGTCGAGGTACCTTATCAGCCTGATGCCTTGCTTGTGTGCCCAGGTCGAGACCAGGGCGAAGATTCTCGTGAAGACTTGAGGGGCTGTCGACAGACCGAAGCAGAGGGTCCTGAATTGAAGAGTCTGGGGGCCCCACTTTACCCTGAGAAACTTCCTGCTGGAGGGGTGAGCGGGAACCTGGAACTAGGAATCCTTGAGATCCAGGGACATCATGAAATCCCCTTCTCTCAAGGTTGCCAGAACCGACTTCGGCGTGTCCATCTTGAAGGGTGTCTTCTTGATGAATTTGTTCAATGCCAAGAGGTCGATTACTGGTCTCCAACCTCCTGTCGCTTTCTCCACCAGGAAGAGTCTGCTGTAGAATCCCGGCGACGGCACGTGCATGAGTTGCGGGGCTCTTTTTTCCAGCATAGCCTCCATCTCTGCCTGTAAAGCTGCCTTCTTCTCCGAGTCGTTGGGAGCTAACCATACCCCTAGGTGAGTGGGGATCAGCGGAGGCGGCTCTGACAGGAAGGGAATTCTGTATCCTTCCCTGAAAACAGTAACCGTCCATGGGTCCACCCCGTTGTCCCGCCATGCTTGCCAAAACTGTTTGAGGCATCCCCCCACCAGGGGTGTGGGAAGGTGTAGGGGGCCTCTCTACCTATCTCCTTGACCTGGAGAACTTAGATCTATAGGAGGTTTGAGGTTGAGCACCACTCCCCCTGGAGGGCCGCGGAGGCTGGTGCCATAAGGAGGTGGATGCTTCTTGCCTAGCTGTGGGCGGAGGCGGGTAGGCCCCGTCCGCCGGAGGTCTCCTCGCAACAGGCCGCCTTGGCAACTGCTGCCTGGGATCAGCTGGCACCTTCAATCTGCTGACTCTCTCTGTCAGGAATTTCGAACTGATCATTCGAAAGTCCCGCCATTTAACTCCACAAACGTTACGTTAAATTGAGGGAAGGCTGGAAGATCTCGCGGGCGTTCAGACGAATGACTATGGTCTAATACGCAACGTATTAGACCAGTATTTGTAATTTATGAATCACGAATGTAACGTCATGTTACTATACCACGATGAAAATGTCTTATGTATATGTTTAGAGCCAAAGGACTCCCTAAGTTGGTGGATTACAGCAAATTATGGCCTTCAGCCGAAACATTAAGCTCCCCCTTGTATTTAAAGTAAGACTTTAACAGTTTCTAAGTCTTGTGGTAGATAAAGAAGCTTTAACCAACCCCTTATAAATTAATAAGGTAAGAATTCCCTCCCCTCTGCCAAGGACACTTTAGTCAGCACGGGAAATCGTAGTTTTCGTCGGAGCTGCAGGAGCTCCGATCGTCCTCTTTGCCTAATATCCCCCGAACAAGTAAGTTGTCTCTATTGTTACGTCTCTGCTCCTTGTATAACCAGGTCGGTTTCCCCATAGTTTTTTTGTAAGTGTGATGTGAGTTTTGTATCGGTACATATTTCGGTGATCCTTGTGATTGGGGATCAGATTCATTCACTAAATTACGGTAGAAAGCCTTGGTATGTGCTTTACCAAGGTATTTTGTTAAAATTGGGTGTATTTTGTTTTCTTTTAAGTCCGAAGTAGACTTAGTGTCCCACGAGCACGTGTAATTGTTTTGAGTGAGATATTTCATTTATTAAGCAGTGTAAATGTTTTAATATGTTATTCCCTTATCAAATAACTATTTTTGTAATAAAATTGTAAAGTGTAGCCATATTTGTTTGATTCCTGGACGGTTTTGGGAGGCTTACCTCTTCAAGGTCTTGTTATCCGCCCTTAACATCGGGCTTAGAACTAATCACATAATTGTCAAAGTGAAAATCACGACACTCTCCATCGTCTCCGAAGTCCAAAATAGGCAAGGAGGAAGAGCAGATACAACCGGTCTCCATCCAAGCCAAAAGTAAAGTGAGCTAAATCACCAGTGTGTGAGTGGGAGCGGTAGCAAGCTAACCCCCCTACCACCCACTAACTAGCGATAAGGGTAGCTAACCATCGCTAAATTTTAATAGCCCGTCATTTCAGTTTCGCAGAAAGTTATACCCCTAAATAAATGGCGTAGGTTTGTATTCCAGTTACGGAACAAAAAACATTTTACCAGTACACGTGTTTACAGGTATTTCGATGTTTTGATGCTGGTAATCATTGGAAATACTGTACATGTTTTTCAAATTTTAAGGATGAGTCAAACTTGTAGATGCGTCTGAAAAACTGGGTTTCAAGACTGAAGGCAGTTGGGAGCCAAACACAGGGCTGAGACTTAATCTTAGAGTAAGCTAAGGATACGGAGATCCAAGTCTGGTAGGCATGGGGGTAAGGATACAGAGATCCAAGTCTGGTAGGCATGGGGGTAAGGATACGGCTACTAGGTTAGGTTAGGTGAGGAACCTTAAGTTAGGTAGTGTTCTTGTGATTGTTTCCCTTTGACAATGTGGTTTTTCTGACATAACTTCTGGAATTTTACTTGTAACATTTTCAAAATATGGGTTTCTCCTAATTTACTCATCACAACACTTCAAAGTACCTATAAATACACTAGGAACACTTCTTATTCTCTTCATAAGGACCATTGTGCTATTGTAAATATTTACCCCAATTGTCATCATAAACTAGACTTCCAACCTGTTCTAAGACTAGCCCACTGCATGAGGTGACTACATGACACTTGAACAGGAAAGGCTACTCTAGACATGAGCCATTACTGTATTGGTTAGGCCAGGGCAAACTTATCCTTGAAGTGGCAATAGCTGACCCAACGTGTCAGGTACCTTACTAGACCATGAAAACATTGGCAAACTATAGTAGGTTATTAAACCTATGACTAGCCTATTAAGGATTTCATCTTGGTGAAAACAACTATTACGTTTGTTCTATATAGGATCAGCGAGATTTAAAAAAAAAGGGGGGGGGGGTATTTCTATGCTTAGCATGAAGGTTTGGTTTATGTTAACTTCAAAACAACTTTACACCCAAGAACCAGTCTAATATAGAACCATCTTCCAGATAGAAATTCCTCTTTTCACACTCTACTATGCTATATTAGTTAAACATAAGGTTTATTATAATACCAATAAATGTATGCCTAAGCTTTGATTTAATCAATCCTCTCCTGAGTATATGCCCTCTGCTACCTGACTACCTAAGCAATTTCAGTATCCTGATACTTGAATCCTAAAAATTGTTAAGATATACAAGGTCTGAACATCGCCCAACGAAACGCCAAAGTATTAGAAACTAAACAGGATTTATAGAGCGAGAAATGATAAGCAATTGCCGCACATCGCTATGTCTTGTTTACATTTCAATTTTACCTTTGAAATACTCACCACTCAGTTCTCTGGTAATTATGTTTCTCCCGGTCATTCTGTAAGCTTTTAACGACCACAGGGGATAAATCACGACATTCTACGGCCTTGCCGATACACTAGAATTCGTTGTGTGGAATAGCTTAGGTTTTCAAGCGGTAAAACAAGGGAATACCTCATCTAGGAGTGTCCCCACACTACTCCATGTTTGTGACGTCACAGCCCTCAATTCGGCAGCGATGCCAAATCTCACATCCTACTTTTGCATTTGTCAAAATATATATCAAACAAAACGTTCATGCTATAAAAAAAATGTATATTTAAGATATCATATATCTTAGTTTTCTTAAATATGAAATCAACGTGCCGTTTCGTTAATTTACATTTTGTTTAGAAAAGTAACTAATACACCATCTTCCTAAGGTAAAGACTTGCATATAAAATGATTCACTCTTCATAACCAGCTATCATCTATCATCACATTTCCGTAAGAAAAAAACATTGCTCTACTCTACACATTTCTTATTTTAAAATGACTTTGCTCCAATGCTTTATAAGATTGATGTCTAACGTCAAGCACGGATGAGCAGCATCCGTGTAATATTAATGACAGCATCTCCAAGCTTCATCTCAGGAAGAATGCATTTATCTCGGTATATAGATATACAGATTTATCTCGTGTTATGTTCCTGGCATGTATGCAGTTCAGGCCAGAATTCTAAACTTAAAGAATAGGATATCATTCCAACGTATTTTAGAAACTCATTAATAAACTAATGAATTAATGTATGCTTTCTATTCCCTACGCACATGTATAAATAAACTTATACACCTGTTCATGCATAAACTAATGGTAAAAGCTGTACAAAAATATGGAAGGAAATACGACAGACGGTTGTAATAGAGACTCCATCCTTCGAGAGCTTTGAATTTGTGCATTTTGTTATTTTTTAATTGTGGGTAATTAATCACATAGGCCTACATATGAATAATTCTCTCTCTCTCTCTCTCTCTCTCTCTCTCTCTCTCTCTCTCTCTCTCTCTCTCTCTCTCTCTCTCTCTCTCTCTCTCTCTCTCTCTCTCTCTCTCTCTCTCTCTTTTGTATATATATATATATATATATATATATATATATATATATATATATATATATATATATATATATATATATATATATATATACTGTACATACATACACATATGCATATATGTCTTCACATATAGCCTACATATATTCGTATATATATATATATATATATATATATATATATATATATATATATATATATATATATACATATATATATATATATATATATATTTATATATATATATATATATATATATATATATATATATATATATATATGCCTCACATACACACACACATATATATACAGTATATATATACTGTATATATATATATATATATATATATATATATATATATATACATATGTATATATATATATATATATATATATATATATATATATATATATACTCGTATATATAGGTATATATATATATATATATATATATATATATATATATATATATATATTCATCTTTCCTATGCTAAGTATTCCAGTATTGACAGTGAGGTCAAAAGAATAGCCAGGAATGACTGGGGAGAATATTTATACAGTAAAGCAGATGAGGCTGACAAAGCTATTAATTCAGGAAGTGGTTATGGTGTAAGACTTGCTCATAAAATTGTTAATGAAATCCCGACTAGGACAAAGAAGACGAAGCATATACCCATCAAAAAGAGAGATGGCTCTATTATAACAACAGAAGATGAAGAAAGACAACGTTGGATGGAACAATTTAGCGAGGTTATGAATTATTATTATTATTATTATTATTATTATTATTATTATTATTATTATTATCATTATTATTATTAAGCTACAACCCCAGTTGGAAAAGCAGAATGCTATAAGCCCAGCTGCCCCAACAGGGAAAATAGCCTAGTGAGGAAAGGAAACAAGGAAAAATTGCACATTTTAAGGACAATAACAACATTAAAATAAATAATTTCCATATAAACTATAAAAAAACTTTAACAAAGCAAGAGGAAGAGAAATTAGATAAGATAGTGTACCCGAGTGTACCGCCAAGCAAGAGAATATGAGATATGAAAGGGAATGATTTGACTGATATACCTGAAGCTAATGAAGACCTTGATGTGCTTTGGAATGAATTCAGTGTGTTTGAAGTCGAAGCTATCCTCAGAACACTAAAGAGATGGAAAGCCCCTGGATACGATGGAATAACTGCCGAGATGATACGGGCCGAAAATGAAGTGACTCCCAGAGTACTTACAAGATTATTTTGCAGAATGTGGCATGAAGAAGCAAACTTGATGAATGGAAGTTAGGAGTGTTAATGAAAATGGCAAAAAAAAGGAGACCTGACTGATTGCAATAATTACAGAGGCATAAGACGTACGTCAGTTGTTATGAAAATATACAGTATGCTTATTCTAAAGAGACTAGAGAGAAAGATTGATGAAAAGCTGAGAGATGAACAAGTAGGATTTAGAAAAGGTAGAAGTTGTACTGACAAAATTTTCATTTTGAGATATGTACAGCAATGCGTAGAATATAGAATTCTCCTTTTGATGGCATTTGTGGACTACGAAAAAGCCTTTGATAGTGTGCACCGGCCAATTTTGGGGAGGGTCCTGCGTTATTTTGGAATTCTTCTTAAATGTGTAAATTTGATTAGGTCTGTTCATGAGCATAATAAGTGCAAAGTTAATGTTAATGGAGTCTTATCAAGTGAGTTTCCAGTGAACAGCGGAGTACTCCAAGGGAATGTGTTGTCACCTATGTTGTTTATCCTCCTCATGGATTTTGTAATGAGTAGAACAGTTGGAGATGGTGGAGAAGGATTGGCCTGAATTGGTGTTAGGAATTTAGTAGACCTAGAGTATGCCGATGAAACTGTCCTTGTTACCAGAACACTACTGGATTTGCAATGCTTACTTACCAGAATGCATGAAATTTCACACGAGGTTGGGCTCAAGATAAATAGAAGAAAGACAGAGATGATGAGATTGGAGTATGCAATGGAAGATGAAATATCAGGAGAAAGGATTAATGAGGTAGAATCATTTAAGTATTTAGGAACTATGATCTCCAATAGAGTGTCTTTAGAATTAGAGTTTGGTGAAAGATTGAAAAAGAAAAAAAAAACAGTCAATGGCTAGGTTAAGTAAAATTTGGAAATCAAATCGCCTGAAATTACATAGAAAAATCAGACTAAATATCACTTTAGTGAGATCGAAGTTACTCTATGGACATGAGTCATGGTATGATAATGAAGCAAGCTCCAATAGATTTAGTAGATTTGAGAACAAAACCCTTAAAAGGATATTGGGATTTAAATGCCAGGACAGGATTAGAAATGGAACTATAAGAGAGATTACTCAAGTGCCATATGTGGATGAGATCATGATGAAGGGTAGATGGAGATGGTTTGGACATGTTCTTCGCACTCCCCAAGAGAGATTAGTTTACCAAACGTTCAATTGGGCTCCACAAGGCACTAGAAGAGTTGGGAGACCCAGGTCTACATGGCTGAGGACTATGAAGCCCGAAGTAGATGATGAATAAAGTATTAAATTAAAACCTCAAGATAGAATGACTGGTGGAACCTAAGTGAGCCCCTTTGCGTCAATAGGCATAGGAGGAGATGATATATATATATATATATATATATATATATATATATATATATATATATATATATATATATATATATATATATATGTGTGTGTGTGTGTGTGTGTGTGTGTGTGTGTGTGTGTGTGTGTGTGTGTGTGTACACTGGCCTGATGACTAGATGAGAGGTACCGCATGGTTCACACTGCGGCCAAAGAAGCTAGTGACAAAATGGAAGATGAGAGCAGGCACTTGGAATAGTGGTGCACTACCAGATAGATTAAGAAAAATAGTGGATGTGATGGAAAGTAGGAGGTTAGATATCTTGTTTGTGCAGGAGACAAGATGGAAAGGAAATAGAACGAGAGAGATATGAAATGGGTATAAACTCTATTACAGAGTTGGGGTCATAATGAAAAGTGGTTGAAGTAAAGGGAATAAATGATAAGCTTTTAAAGATTTCAATGATGATAATCAGATAATAAATACAATTTCAGCATATGCTCCTCGGATGGGCTCCCCCCCAAAAAAAAAAAAAAAAATATTTAGACAAGAGTTTAAGGCAGCAATTAGAGCAGTGAAAGAGCGGGAGACGTGAACGGGAGAGAGGGGTTGAGAAAAGAGGGATATGAGGAGGCAATGGAGGCCATGGGTTATGGAATTAGAAATGAGTATGGGGCGTATGTATTAGGATGGCTCAGAGCTTTGAATTGGTATGTGTGAACACCTAGTTTCAGAAGTTGGATAAGCGCCTGATAACTTATGAAAGTGGAGGAAGGGAAAGCCAATTAGAATACATCCTAGGTAGAGAAGTTGACAAAGATAATGTGATGAAGTGTAAAGTGATTTTCAGGGAAGCATGCGTTAGACAACATACTAGTAGTGATGGATTTTAAAATGAGGTAGAAACCCTAAGAATAGAAAAAGGAGATAAAAATTAAGGTCTGGGACCTTGAAGGAAAAAAGGTGTGAGCAATTTAGGGGGCTTATGAGAGAGAGAGAGAGAGAGAGAGAGAGAGAGAGAGAGAGAGAGAGAGAGAGAGAGAGAGAGAGAGAGAGAGAGAGAGAGAGGTTGAACTTAGAGATTAGGCAGGGTAACAGAGTGGAAAATATGTGGGTGGGTATGAAAGGAATATGTGTAGAGGAAAAAAGAGGAATGAGTGGGAAGAAGCAGCTGATATGGTGTGTCTAAAGGAGAAAATGATAGTGGGAAGAGAGGCGCAAGAGTCAGATGAAAGAAAATCGAAGTCATTTAAGGACTGGATAGAAAGGCATGCAAAGGGTGCAGAAGAACGGGGCACAGGGGAGAGGAAAAAGATTCTAGGAGGAAAGTAGGTATAGCTATTGGAAAAACAGTAGAGTAATTGAATGAAAGGTTGGGAACAATAAAAGGAAAAGGGATATCTATAAGCTTTCAAACTTGAGGAAAAGTCAAAGACAGGATTTGGGGCAAATGGGAGTTATCAAGGATTGAGATGGAAATATATTACATAAGGATAAAGACATTAAGAGTAGATGGAGAGAATAATTTGAACAACTATTGAACACTGAAAATGAGAAAGAAGAGTCGGAAGAAGCACAAAGGGTTGAGGGTTCAGTGAAGGAGATACAAATACTGAAGTGGAGCGGGCATTGAGTAAAATGAAGAAAGGTAAAGCACAAAGTCTATCAGCGTTTCAAATTTAAATAGTCAAGATACTAGCTACAGAGGGAGAAAAATGGTTGCTGGATTTATTAAGATCAATATGGAATGAGGAAATAATGCCTAAAGACTAGGAGGAGAGTTTAATGGTATCTATATTTAAGCAAAAGGGTGATGTCATAGAATGTAGCAATTACAAGAAATTAAAGTTACGGGGAATGGTTTTGAAGTTTTTTCAGTGTACTAGATGAGAGAGATTATAAAGATTAAGAAACAGCAGCATGGATTCATGAGGGAGAGAGGAACTTTTGGGGCCAACTTTATAGTAAGGCAGCCACAGGAAAAGAGGCTAGAGGGAAACCAGATGCTTCACTGTGCTTTTGTAGATCTAGAGAAGACTTAAGACAGACTACCAAGAGAAATGATGTTTCGATGCAGTAATAACAGCTGTTGGAGAAACAAAAACCTTCGAAGTTAGTGTTGGACCATACCAGGGGTCAGCATGAAGCCCATTTTCATTTGTGGTGGTCATAGATTTATTAAGTGAAGAGATCAGAAATGAAGAGTTGTGGGAGTTACTACATTATATGCAGATGATCTGATGACAGCTGAAAATTAGGAAGTCTTGCAGAAAAAGGTTGTAAAGTGGCTAGAGAGAGATTTTGGAGACTGGTGGTTTGAGGGTATATGTGGATAAGACTGAAGCTATGGTGAGCAGTAAAGTAGGTAGGGACAGGATAGCCATAAATAAAAGTAGAGCGTTGGTTACAAAACATGTGGAATAATCTAGATACTTGTGATCTACTATGAGTCAGTAAAGGCAGTTGAATGTTTGAGAGAGAATTTCGAAATTCTCTCACAAACATCCGACTGCCTTTCGCTCCTTCTCATGGAATCTCTTTACATCAAGAAATTGTTAACCTTCCTTAAACAATTAAACTACCTCCACATCATTACATATTGCCTAACTGTTTATTACCAACATCTATCCCTCCCTTATTGATCTGCTTTGTTTTTGGTCTTTCTAGGGTTTGTAGCATTTTCTTCAAAATATTTTTTAAATATTTTTACAGTTTTCAGCCACATCTATTAAAAGTAAGTTCGACCACTCACACACACACACACACACACACACACACACACACATATATATATATATATATATATATATATATATATATATATATATATATATATATATATGTATATATACAGTATATATATATATATATATATATATACATGTATATATACATATATATATATATATATATATATATATATATATATATATATATATATATATATATATACTGTATACAAAGGCAGATTATTTTGTAAAATGTAACATGAAGAGGCCAAACCTGATGAATGGGGGTTAGGAGTGTTGGGGAAATGGCAATAAGGAGACCTGACTGGTTACAATAATCATAGAGGCATCACACTTACGTCAGTTATCATGAAAATATATAGTATGCCATTCTAAAGAGACTGGAGAGAAATATTTATGAAAAGCTGAGAGATGACCAAGTAGGATTTAGAAAAGGTAGAAATTGTACTGACTAAATTTTCGTTTTCAGACATATTGTACAGCAATGCGAATAATATAGAAATCCCCTTTGTGGACTATGAAAAACCCTTTGATAGTGTGCACCGGCCAGTTTTGGGGAGGGTCCAGCATTATTATGGAATTTCTCTTAAATATGTGAATTTGATTATGTCTGTTCATGAGCATAACAAGTGCAAAGTTAATGTTAATGGAGTCTTATCAAATAAATTTCCAGTGAACAGCGGAGTACTCCAAGGGAATGTGCTGTCACCTATGTTGTTTATCCTCCTCATGGATTATGTAATGAGTAGAACAGTAACAGTTGGAAATGGTGGAGAAGGATTGGATTGGTTTGCTATAGGAAATTAGCTGATCTAGAGTAGGCTGATGATGCTATCCTCATTAGCAGAACACGACAGGATTTGCAATGGTTGCTTACCAGAATGCATGAAATATCACACGAGGTTGGGTCCAAGATAAATAGAAGAAGGGCAGAAATGATGAGAACGGAACATGCAATTGAAGGTGAAATATCAGTGGAAGGAGAAAGGAATAATGAGGTAGAATCATTTAGATATTCACTTTACTTACTTTACTTTGATGGCTGCTTTTCCGGTCCCATACCGCAGGAGAACCCTACTCTGTACGGGACCTCCACAGTCATTTTACCTTGTTCGTTCAGAGTATTTATCATTTCAGATCACGTATTGTTCATTTACTGTTAAATCGTCACTGTTGTAAGATTTTTTAAAGAACAAAGT
Source organism: Palaemon carinicauda (assembly GCF_036898095.1). Classification (NCBI taxonomy): domain Eukaryota; kingdom Metazoa; phylum Arthropoda; class Malacostraca; order Decapoda; family Palaemonidae; genus Palaemon; species Palaemon carinicauda. The sequence continues at coordinate 186,058,408 of NC_090725.1, forward strand.
CTTCAGTTTCCTCTTGAAAGCCTTAATGTCTTCAATCATTCGAATGTTTCGTGGGAGCTTATTATATAGTCTCGGGGCTGCATATTTAAAGGCTCTAGAGCCTAAGGTAGACATATATCTAGGTTCCAACAGTTTGAAGCCATCTGTAACTATTCTCTTAAGTATTTTGGACGATCGGTTCTGATAACTTGGTGTGTTATTGTATATATTTTAAATTCAATTCTCGCTTTAATCGGCAGCCAGTGTAAATCGATTAGTACAGGGGTGATCCTTTCTCTGGGTGGGACACCTTTTATCAGTCTTGCGCCTCTGTTTATTATGTTTTGTAATTTCTTAAGTTGCACTTTTGGTAAATTGTAATATATAGAGTTGCAGAAGTCAATCCTGGCAATAACGCAGTTTATCATAAGTTTCTTTACAGAATTTTCGTCCAGGTACTTTTTTAAAAATAAACGCAATATTTCTTAGATGATGACCAGCAGTTTTTATTACATTATTTATTTGGGCATTTAGAGACAGGTTATAGTCAAGAAATACGCCTAGATCTCGAACTTTACTAGATATCGGCACCAAGTCATTATTTATGTTCATTTGAATATCACCCAAGTTTCTCACACTGTTTCTCTTACCCACCACCATGAATTCAGTTTTGTTCTCATTTAATTTTAGTTGTTTAATTGTCCTCCATTCTCTAACACTATCTAGGATTCGGTTTAGAGTTTCAGTGGCGTCATCTACATCATTTATGGAGAAGTAAAATTGTGTCATCCGCATATAGTTTGAACTTCACGCCATGCCTTTGTAGTATTTTCGATAGACCAATAGTATTGATGCAGAATAAGATTAGGCCAAGTACACTCTTCTTGGGTACCCCTCTCTTTAAGGATTCATATGATGAATAAGAATTTCCAATTTGCACACAGTAATTTCTACCAACTAAGTAGTCTTTTAGGTATTCGAAGGCTTGCTCTTCAACGCCGATGGACCGTAGATCATTTAGTAGCAGTTCATGTACAACTGTATCAAAAGCAGCAATGAAATCGAGCAGTATTGCCACATTTATTTTCATCCATCATTTCTAGCATATCATTTACAAAAGAGCAGATGGCTGTCTCCGTAGAGTATAGTTTTCTGTAAGCAGATTGGTTGTCAGGCAAAGCTATTACTTCTAAGTGGCTGACTAGTTGTTCAAGAATTACATATTTAAGCACTTTTGAAACAAAGGATATATTCGAAATAGGTCTATATGAGCGTAATTCCTGGTAGTCCAGTGCATTTTTCAGAACTGGTGTGACTATAGCCATTTTCTCAGATTTAGAAAACTTACATTCACCAATGCTTGCATTTGCTATTCTCATAATTATTTCGGCTAGACTAGAAAAGTCTCTCTCTCTCCATTTACTTCAGATATTGGCATAGGATCGATGGCGCAGTTTGTTTTCTTTGCTCTCTTGATAATTCTGGTGATGTCATCTTGTGTTATATTGTTGAATCGTATTAATTTTGTCTGTGTGCCTGGTGTATCATTAATCTGATGTTGAGTATTTACAAATGACCTGGTTATATTTTCAATTTTGTTTTAAAAAAAAATACTAGAAAATTACTTGCTAGTTCCTTTGTTACTGTATCCATGAGGTAGCTTCTTTTCTTTTATATTTCCAACTATACCATTCAGGAGACGATATAACTTATTTATGTATGTTGCTGCTTCGAGGATCTTTCTCTTAGAGAATTAACTTTTTTTTTCCTTCTTTGTAGGTACTGTAGTTATATTGACACGCAGCAGTTTTGTATTCTACCCAATTACTTTGTTATTAACCTATTCAACTTTCTTTCTTTACGTTTTTTTTTTTTTTTACCAAAGTCTCTTCATCAAACCAAGGAGATTGGTCTTTTACGGTTATAGTCTTTTCCATCTGTGGACACATGGTATCATATTCACTCTTACTCACTTTATTATAAGTGGTCGTAAGACAGTTAGCACACTTAGCTCCTAACAGACGTTGGTCATCATGATTACAGGGAATGTTGATAGCATCATTTATTTTCTTTGTAACTTCTTCAATAAATACGGTAGGAGAAAAAAAAAATGATTTATGTCTAAAGTTTATTTTCTTTACTAATGCATGTTTCTGTGGAGGTAGACAAAACGTAATATGTTTGTGTACTGGGAAGATAGTACATTTCTCTTCAACTTTTATATCAAATACAATATTATTCATGTCATCACTTAAAACTAAGTCTAACGTATGCCCAGATAAAGTAGTTGTACAGTCGACATTATTTACTAGTCGATATGAATATAGTAACTCATTAAAGGCCAAAGCGTCAGGATTTGATGCGTCATCCATCCAAAAATTGAAGTCTCCACAGATAACTAATTCGTTTTTTTGATAATCATCTCAATGAGCAGGGCCGAATTACCGCATAGGCAAACTACATTTGCCTAGGGCCCCGCGCATTTGGGGGCCCCGCGATCCAAGGGGTTCAGCGGCTCATCCAAGACTGCGCACATGGTGCAAGTGCAAAGGGGTCCCTACCTAAAAAGTTCAAGTGTTTGGAGAGTAAAATTGATTTTTGAAAACTAATCATAACAAAAATAAATAATGAAATAAAAATAAATAAACCTAACCATAGATGGCAACACTCAACACACCTTTGTTTACATCAGAACGGTTGTGTTTTCCCGCTAATGGGTGAGTATGGTAGATTCCTCTCCAATTTTCTGTAGTAATTACATATTATCTAGACTTGTACTGTGACAAATTAACTGAAGTGTTGTTGATAGACATTGATGTGTATGGATAAATGTTTGTTTTCGCCTCTAAATGTTAGAGGAGGTACCCTTTTAGGGTTACTTGACCAGTAAAGACGCATGGACCAGTAAAGATGCATTTTTGGAAAAAAATACTATAAGAAAACTTAAAAATACAAACTGACTTCCGTTTGCAGGTTTTAAAAGCACTTTGTCCTGTCTTTAAGTCTTTATCATTTCAATAACAGATCTCTATTACTCTAGAAGTTATTGAGGTCAAAGTGCAAAATTATTGCAAACCATGCAATTTCTTAGCAAAATGCTAAGGATTTGCTATTTTACTATTAGTGCTACCACTGTTTACACAGCTATTTAGGTACTGATTTTTCTATTTCAGGGTGTTGAAAATTTATCTAGGGAGCAAATGACGTCCAGAAAAGCATTGGATTAGATAAGCGTAATGGTAAATAATAATGAAAATGGAATTATTATGTTAAAGGAGATGGGTATAAGATGGCAAAGATTTAATTATCTAGAAATACTGTACTTTGAGTTTCTATTTTTGATATGAATGATTTACTGATTATTATAGGCTTAATGGCAAAATGTGATATAAACGGAATGATAACAGGGGCTGTGTTGAATGTAATAGGTGTAGGGTTATAAGTCATTACTTTATCTAACAATTCTTTACTTTCTTGAGTTTATATGATTTGATAGTCTTATGCATGATGCAATGATAACAATAATGGTCAGTGATATATAAAGGGAATGATACTGCTGTAGTGGTTATGCTGAATATAGTAGGTACATGATGTCACTACTTTAACAGCCTAATCTAGTAATACTATGCTGCCTTGAGCTTATTCTCTTTAAAATGCATGATTCAACAAGATAGTTATAATGGCTGTTGGTAAATGGTTTTGGTTGCCTTGATGTACTTTCCCTATTAAATTTAATCTAAATAGCCAGAATGTATTTAATTAGACCTTAAACAGGCTCACACCGACACATCCCACCCCACCCCCAAGCTGGAAGGGGTTGCTTCGCTTACCCGTAACTCAAAGGGGCCCCGCCAACCTGAATAGCCTAGGGCCCGGAGACTTCTTAATCCGGCCCTGTCAATGAGAGCACCGAATTCTTCAAGAAAGATACTAGTGTTTGTTCTAGGAGGTTTGTATATTGTTACAAAGGATATTTTTCTGTTTTTTTTTTTTGGCGTAAATTTTATTTCTATATATTCAAAGCTTGTTACACTAATTCTTTTCAACATTTTGAGGTGTAACTTTTGTGAATAAAGAGTCCGACACCCCCACCAGACCTACCTTCTCTCGGTATGTGAAAGAAGGCGTATGTTTGGGGGGGGGGGAGGCGTCATTTCAGTGATCTTTGCCTTGTCCAAGTTATTTAACCATGTTTCAGATAATGCTATCATATCCAAATATTTCTCGTTTATCAATTCTCGAATTTGAATGATCTTATTACCTACAGATTGTATATTTACATAGCCACAGTTTATGACATCCCCAGTAACCATGATTAACATTGAACGTTTCGACCAGTTTTGTCTTGTAAATGACATCAAAGATGACAGGAAAAAAGCTTTGTTTTTAACAGTAGTTGGGCCAAAAACCTATGGACTTATCAAGACACTGCTTGCTCCAAACAAACCAGCTGAGAAGACGTTTCAGGAACTGACAAAACTCATATCCGAGCATCTAACACCAAAGACGATTGTCATCGCTAAAAGATAAAGATTCTACCAACGAAAGCAGCATGGTGGCGAATCTGTCACTCAGTTTGTCACGGAACAAAGGAAGTTGGCAAAAAAATGTGAATTCAAAGGCTTTTTGGATGAAGTTTTAAGGGATATGTTTGTGATAGGACTTAGCAATCGTGTTGCTCAACGGAGGCTACTCAGTGAAACAGACCTTACACTCGAAAAGGCAATCAAAATCGCAATGAGCTGTGAAATGGCTGAAGAACAAGTACAGAACATCCATTCATCCGAATCTAAGGAAGTTAAAGTGGTGAAACCAACGTCCGAACAAATAAGAGAATGTTGGCGTTGCGGCAGTAATAACCACCGTCCTGATCGCTGTTTTTACAAAGAAACAGAATGTAGCATATGTCACAAAAGGGGACATTTGTGAAAGAAATGTACGGCTGCTTCCAAGGATCATGTTCCGAAGGACAAACGGAACTTCAAGTACGGGAAAAAGGAGAAGAAGTCGTTAAAGGTGAAACATGCACAGTCAGTCACTGTTTCTGACACGGATTCAAGTTCAGAATCTGATTATACAGATATCAGTCATGTTCGAATTAGAAACGTTCGCAACAAAATATCCAATGGAACAATAGGAAATGTTCAAAAACAGCCTGGAAAATGTACAAAAACTCCTGAGATAATGGTAGGTCTCTCATTAAATGGAAAACAAATGGAGATGAAAGTAGACACCGGTGCACCAGTTTCTTTGATACCAAAACGAATGTATCACAGTCATCTAAAGAAGTTATGTGGAGCTAAAACCTCGCAATATGGTTCTGAAAACAATCACTGGAGACAACGTACCAGTAATAGGAATATGTTATGTTAACATTCAGTATCAGGGCCAAAGGGTTAAAGGATTACCACTCTACGTTGTGCACAGTGACAGACCAGCACTGTTCGAAAGGGAATGGTTAGCGCATATTCGATTAGACTGGGAGGCATTGTGTGTCAATAACATTATAACAAGCAGAACTGATTCATTTAATGAATATCCTCCAGAGTTACAAAGAATACTTAGAAAACATGAGGCAGTTTTGAAATAAGTACTGGTAAAAGCGGTAAATTTTAAAGCTGAACTGCACGTCAAACCAGAAACAAAACCAGTGTTTTCCAAAGCAAGGCCAGTTCCATATGCAATTCTAGATGAAGTGAAGGAGGCAATTCTGAAAGAAGAACGGGAGGGAATCCTGGTACATGTCGAATACAGTGATTGGGCCGCTCCCATTGTTCCTGTCAAGAAAGCCGATGGATCAATCAGGGTTTGTGGGGACTAAAGTCACAGTGAACAAGTACCTTGAAAATCCAGAATATCCATTGCCATGTATGGATTATATGTACCATAAGTTGAATGGAGGAATGATGTTTTCGAAAGTAGACTTGTCAAACGCATATAAACAGATAGAAGTGGCAGAGGAATCACGAAAGTATCTGACAATTAATACCCACCTGGGTTTGTTCCGCTATACTCGATTACCATTCGGAGTATCTTGCGCATCTCAACTATTTCAATTAATGATGGATATGGTCCTACAAGGAGTAGCATGTGCAAGCAATATGGATGATATCAGCGTGACTGGCCGCAACGATCAAGAACGTTTGCAGAATCTAGATGACATATTGCAGAGGCTTGAAGATAATGGTCTCCGTTGTAACCTGCCTAAGTGTGCCTTTCTCAGACCATCCATGAAATGGCTGAGTTTCGTAGTAGACAAGGAAGGCCTGAGAATAGATGAGGAAACCACAGCAGCTGTTAGAGACGCGCTACACCCAACAAATAGAGCAAAAATGCAGTCATTCATAGGACTCGTCAATCATTACCGCCGATATGCACTGAACTTATCTTCGGTAGCTGCACCTTTATCCGAACTTTTGAAGAAGGAACGGAAATGGAGTTGGTCGTTGGAATGCGAAGAGGCGTTCACCAAAGTTGTGAAATTATTAACTAAAGACTGTGGTGTTTTAGTTCATTATGATCCTAAAAAGCCAGTGACACTAGCAGTTGATGCATCCCCAAAAGGGCTCGGAGCTGTTCTTTCACATCTAACGGGTGGGTGGGTGGGTCGTTTCTTAGCATTATTATTGATGTTTTAAGTGGTAGATCTCAAAGAGTTGTTGTTGATGGGCACCATAGTGAGTATAGGAATGTAATATCCGGTGTTCCACAGGGTAGTGTTCTTGGCCCATTACTTTTCATACTATATACACATGACATGTGGTTTGGCCTAAAAAACAAGCTTGTTGCATATGCAGATGATGCTACTCTCTTTGCATCAATTCCATCCCCTGAAGGTAGATCTGGGGTTGGTGAATCCCTTAATAGAGATTTAGCTAAAATTAGTGCATGGTGCAAATTATGAGGTATGAAATTGAATCCTAACAAAACTCAAGGTATGATTGTAAGTAGGTCAAGGAAGGTGGCTCCTCAACATCCAGATCTCAGTATTAATAACGTTTCTTTAAATTTGTATGACTTTTAAAATTTTAGGTGTGATTCTCGACAGCAAATTTACTTTTGAGATACACATTAGGTATGTGTCTTCTTCAAATGCACAAAAAATGGCTTATTAAGAGAGTCTTACAAGATTTTTGGTGATCAATCTATTCTGAAGAAGTGTTTAATTCTTTCATTTTACCTTGTTTTGAGTATTGTTCTCCTGTCTGGTGTTCAGCTGCTGATTCTCATCTTAATTTGTTGGACAGAAACTTACGGTCTATTGAATTTTTTATTCCTGATCTAGATATTAATCTTTGGCACCGTCGGTCAATTAGTTCATTATGCATGTTGCATAAGATTTTTCATAACTCTGACCATCCTTTACATTCAGATCTCCCTGGACAATTCTATCCTGTTCGCAATACTAGGCAAGCAGTTAATTCCAATAGCCAGGCCTTCTCCATCATGAGGCTCAATACTAACCAGTATTCTAGAAGTTTTATTCCAGCTGTTACCAAGTTGTGGAATAATCTTCCTAATTGGGTAGTTGAATCAGTAGAACTTCAAAAGTTAAAAGTTGGAGCAAATGTTTTTATGTTGACCAGGCTGACATGGGTCTTTTTATAGTTTATTTATGACATATCTGTTTTTGACGTTGTTAATAGTTTATATAGGACATATCTGTTTTGACTCTGTTACTGTTTTTAGAATGATATATTGTTAATTTATTCTCATCATTTATTTATTTCCTTATTTCCTTTCCTCACTGGGCTATTTTTCCCTATTGGAGCCCTTGGGCTTATAGCATCTTGCTTTTCCAACTAGGGTTGTAGCTTGGCTAGTGATAATAATAATAATAATAATAATAATAATAATAATAATAGCGGAAGATGGTGAACGACCCATAGCATATGCATCTCGCACATTAACAAAAGCTGAGGCGAATTATTCCCAATTGGAAAGGGAAGGACTAGAAATAATTTTTGAGATCCACAGATTTCATCAGTACCTATATGGACGTAAATTCACACTGATCACGGATAATAAACCACTGAGTCTCATCTTCAGTCCGAAAAAAAGGCATTCCTATATTGGCTGCTGCGAGAATACAAAGATGGGAGATCTAACTTGCTGCATACGATTATGACATTCAGGTTCGTAAATCAGAAGAAAACTGCAAAGCAGATGCATTGTCAAGGCCTCCGTTACCAGTAGAAGGTTGTGCAGAAGAATCTATATATTGGACATCTGAAGCAACTGAACTCAACATTGCGCAAATTAAAGCACTTTCGATTTTGGCAAAATATATTGCTAGAGAGGTGAGACATGACCCTGTGCTGTCAAAAGTATTGCTGTTTACCACTATGGGATGGCCAGATGCAGCAGATATCAGTAACGATCTCAAACCATTCTATATCCGTCGTGAGGAGATCACAGTAGAAGATGGTTGTTTGCTCTGGGGAGTTTTTATTATTGTTCCTAAAAGTGTCAGGAACAGGTTCTTAAGGAATTACACAGTTGTCATTCAGGGATTGGGAGAATGAAAGGATTAGCAAGAATGCACGTGTGGTGGTCCAACATTGAGCAAGACATTGAACGAACAGTGCAGTCGTGTTATGCATGTCAAGAAACGCAATCGGTTCCGCTTATAGCTCAAGGAAATCCGTGGAAATGGCCGGCGAGACCATGGAAAAGAGTCCATATTGATTTTGCTGGCCCTTTCTAACACGAAATGTGATTCATAATGGTGGACACATATTCAAAGTGGCCAGAAGTCTGTCGTATGAGGTCAACTAGCAGTATGCGCACAATAGAGGTGATCAGAAAGATCTTTGCACAACATGGAGTTTGTGATGAACTTATCTACGACAATGGGCCACAGTTTACTTCAGCTGAGTTCCGTGCTTTTACTGAAAGCAATGGGATCAAACATATCTTCTCTACGCCATATCATCCAGGTACATGTGAACAAGCAGAATGCTTTGTAAAAACGTTCAAGACTGCATTCAAACATGGCATTAAAGCACGTAATAGCAAAGACAGTTCGTTAGATCAAAAACTTTGTGATTTTCTCCTCACGTACCGCACAACCCCGCATACCACTATCAAGCGCACACCAGCAGAATTGATGGGTAGGCGGTTGAAAACATGTCTTGACCTATCACACCCAAATACATCAGAAAGAATTCAAAAGCAATCATCTGGTGACTTATTCAAGAAACCAATGAGACTAGTTAAAATTGGAGATATCGTGTTAACGAGGGACTATCGAAATAGAAAAGAAACGTGGATTTCAGGGATTGTGCCTGAACGTTTGAGTCCATGTTCCTATCATGTTGCCGTGGGCGACATCATCTGAAAAGACATATTGACCAACTGCATCGAGTTGACTGATCGGCATACAGGGAGAACCCAGTTGAAATGTCAGTGGATGCATCACAGTTCAATGTGTGTGGTGAGGACAGTAAACATAATGCTGAAGTGGATAAAGCCCCTGGAGCAATCTCTGAACGGTCAGATAGCATAAAAACGCAAGCTGAAAGTGGGGTTAGTAAATCAGCAGTGGGTAGGCCTGTTATAAATGCTCAGAACAGCGAAGGACACTTAAATGTACCCAACAACCAGGATCCTCCAAAAACTAGGTCTATCGGAAGTTCTGATCACAGTGCAGTTTTAACAGATACAGTATATCTGTGCCAGACACTACTTCTATGCCAAGGAGATCTACAAGAACTAAGAAGGTACTAACTTAATTGAAAGACTTATGTAAAGCACTGTATTTGGAAATATGTGAAATAGGCACAAACTGGTCAAGCCATCAGATCAAATGCCTAAAACATTAACTTTAGTTATTTTCAGTAGAAGACATTTTGTTGTTTTATTTACATTATTTTTGTTTTGTTCATGTTGTTTTACTATTTGGTGATTTTTGTTAATGTTTTAAGTTAGTCTTTTCTAAGTTGTCAAGCAATAATTATTAGCGTGGAGGGAAAATTTAATCATTTAGGTTAGTCTGTTCTACTTTGATATTGTTAATATTTTAAGTTGGTCTATTTTGTCTCATATTTCAGAAGCAATAGCTACTTTTACGAAGGGAAGAGTATTGTGTATGTTTACCACTAAGTCTAATCATATAGAACTGGTAGTTGTGGTAATTGACCAGGGTGTAACTCAGTAGTGTACTAATTGGTATATTCACTTACAAGTTAAGCTGTATAAGTCAGTTGGAAAATAAATGTACTCAAGTGAAGACCTGTTCTTTGCTCTCTTCCAGCCTTAATACACAAAACAACAACTAACCATATCCATATAATTATCAGGTAATGAAAAAAAATCAACAGAGCATGACTAACCACTATGTTTGGCATTTATAGACTATAAGAAAGTTTTTGATTCTGTCAAAATTTCAGCAGTAATGAAAGCCCTTCATAGACATGGAACAGATTAATCTTATGTTAAGACACTTGAAGATATCTCTACGGGAAGTACAGCCATCCTAAAACTATACAAAGATAGGGAAAAAAATCCAATTGAGGAAGGAGTTAGACAGGGATACAGTATCTTTCCTAAATTATTCAATACATGGCTAAAAGAAGTTTTTAAAAAGTTAGATTGTGGAAATGTAGGAATTAACATTAATGCGAATACTTTACCAACTTATGTTTTGCGGATAATATAGTTTTATTTAGTGAATCATAGGCGGAATTGCAAAATACAATAGAATATTTAGATATGGGTAGAATTAAGATATAATGTTCAATAAAAATGGAGAGAGACAACAAATAATGGTTTTGAACGAACCTCTATTGATTGTTAATGATAATATGTATTTAGGACAGACAGTGTTTCCCCAGGACATGTGATCGACATTAAAAAAAGAAGGACACAGTAATTATGGGATGGAGAGCTTTTGATAAACAAAATGACATTATGAAAATTAAAATGTCAATCGCTAAAAAGAAAAGTATTTACCCTGATGGTCTTACCAGTATTATCTTATATATCAAACTTGAAACCCTACTAAAGCCTTAGAACCATAGCTAGTTACAATAAGAGACAAAACAAGAGCAACATAGATACGAGAGCAAACTAAAGTAGAGGATATTCTAACAACATGTAAGAAAAAGAAATGGCCATGAGCAGGACATATAATGAGAATGACAAATAACAGATGCACAAGAAGAATGACAGTATGGGTCCCTAGAGACTGCAAAGTTTCAGAGAAATTTCTTACTTGCGCAAAATAACAGATAACTTTGGAGCTAAGAGATCTGCAGTTTTTATGAAAACAAAGAAAAAATACCCCTTTTGTCTACACCTCCATAAGCATCAAGGTCCATCAAGAGACTTTTAATTTCATGAGATCGAGAAGCTAAACAATTTAGTTTAGCCTCAGGCAAACATGGATGAGGAAGATCAAGTTTCTCATTACTCTGCTTATTGTCAAACACATCAGCCAAAAGGGTTACCTTTACCTTTGGACAGTGAGTGGCAGAGCCATCTGGTTTAAGTAAAGGAGGAACTGTTGCATCTACACCAGAGAGTGCAGATTTAACGGTAGACCACCATTTATGTTCCTGAGTTGTACCAGAAAGGGTTTCTTTTATAGATAAATTGAATTCCTTTTCAGTTGAAGCATAAACTCTCTGAGCAAAATCTCTAAGCTAAATCTCTAAGCTGAGTATAATTATTCCATGTCAAATCTTATCTGTTACCCTTCCAAAGATAATAGGGCTCCTGCTTCTCCAAGCTTCTCCAAATAAGTACGTCTACAATCATCATTGAATCATAGTTTGTCCTTCACTCGGTACCTTAGCACACGAGAAGGGATATACCTTTCAATTATGTTGACAAAATTCTCATTTAAAGGGACAACAGGGTCAACCCTACTATACAATTATGACCAATTCAAGCACAAAAGATCACTCAAAATCCCATTCCACTCTGCTTGAGATTTCATATAAATCTGACATGAGTAGGATATACCAGGGACAGGATGCTCAGTCTACACTACTAATTAAATCAATGCATGATCTTATGTCCCTACTGGAGAACTAACCTTACTTGTTATAACGTCAGGGGAGTCAGTGTGTACGAGGACCAAGCAGTTACAAGACCTGTGAGTAGCTTCACTTATGATTTACTCACAGCCTGATTCAGAGGCAAGGTCTAAAGCTCTTAAGCCATGGCGATCAGTAGGAGAAACAGAATTTAACCACTCCCTATGTGTGTGCATGTGTGTGTGCGTGTGGGATCAGTGCCCAAGCCCCTTCTCCACCCAAATCTAAGACCATGGGGGACTAGGCGATGGCTGCTAATGAATCAGCAAGTAGTATTATCGGCTCCTCAAAAGCCCCCACCCATAGCTCACAAGATCAGTGAGGATGCAGACTTTACTAGAAACATCAGACTTGAGCGGGGTTCAAACTCCCTTCCAACAGATTGCAAGGCAAGGTCATTTCTAATATGCTACTGATTTAACTGCCAAATTAGGAAAATCATTCCACAACTGAGTAACACCTGGAATAAAGATTCTAGAATACTCTGTAGTATTGGGCCTTAAGATGGATAAGGCAAAGCTGTTGGAATTAACTGCATAGAATAGTAATACGTACAAGATGATCAGAATGCAAAAGATGATCAGAATTATGAAAAACATTTGTGCAACTTGCACAAAAATCTAAATGAACCGCGGTGCTAAAGATTAATATTCACCTCAGGAATAAATTATAGAATAGACTGTAAGTTTTTGTCTCAGAAATTAAGATGAGAGTCAGCAGCTGAAGACAACACAGGAGAAAAGTACTGAAAATATGGTAGAAGGAAACAGTTAAAAGAATTTCCTTAGGACAGATTGATGACCAAAAATCTTGAAAGACTTCCTCAGTACGCTATTTCTTGTTTAATTGAAGAAGAAACAGCTCTAGTGCGTTTCTCAAAAGTAATTTTCTGTCGAGTTGTATATTGTTAAAGAGACTTTGTAAGTGCAAAGATCTGGAGGTTGAGAAGCTACTGTTCTTGACTTACTTAAAATTGTATGTTGATTTTTGTTTGGGTTCAGCTTTATACCCCATAATTTGCATCATGCAATAATTTTAGGTAGATGTATATTAAGGGACTCAAAAACTATCGGTCTACATTTAGAAGGTGGTTTTAATGTAGAGAGAATAGCATCATCTGTATAAGCATGGGACAAGCTTATTTTCCTTAGCCAAACCACATGCAAAGGCTATTTAGAATTAAAAGTAATAGGCCGAAAATACTTCCATTAGGAACACTAGGCATAAAGTAAGAATTATACCCACTATAGTGCCCACCAAAAACTACTCTTTGGAATCTAGTACAGGGGTACTTAAAAATTCAACATTGGTGATAAGAAAAGACTCACTGTCTCTAATCTGTTTAAGTTAGAAAACAAGAGCCTAACAGTTAACATGGTTAAAGGCAGCATTGGAATTAATGCCAATCATGCAACTTCCTGACCATCATCAAGGAATGTATGCTCTGCATATGTGTATAAAACTAACAAATAAGATTAACGAGATATAACAGTGTTACAAATGCTAAGGTATTGTCAGGATTATTAAAAGGATAATACAAAAATGTGTGATTGATCTAATATCAATTTCTGAAGTGATAAGAGGAACACTTTTTAAAAGTGCTAAAATGTGTAATTCTCCAACAAATAGTCAATCATTCAGAAAGAATTTAAGTATTACCGGATAACCAGTAAGCATACAGACCGACAGCTATTTGCTCTGTTGTATATGATCTGCTGGAAATGATGGTTGAGGACGAATGTGGCATCTTAATTTTATTTGATCGTATTGCTGCTTTTGACAATTTTGTATAAACTGCTACTTAAGGATTTAAAATCCACTGGAAATTTGGTTTTGACATTGAAGCTTTTGGGTACCCAAAAGATTACTTGGTTAATAGAAATTGCTGTGTACGAATTGGAAACTGCTTTTACTTGAGGGCACACTATTCCATCTTATTTCCCTTTCTCGTATTCTTTTGAAGTTTTTATAGTTTATATATGATAAATTTACTTTAATGTTGTTACTGTTCGTCAAATATTTCATTTTGATTGTTCATTACTTCTCTTGCAGTTTATTTATTTCCTTGTTTCTTTTCCTCACTGGGCTATTTTCCCTAAAGGAGCCCTTGGCTTGTAACATCTAGCTTTTCCAACTAGGGTTGTAGCTTAGCTTATAATAATAATAATAATAATAATAATAATAATAATAATAATAATAATAATAATAATAATAATAATAATAATAATAATAATAATGATAGGGAGAGCTGTGTCCGGAGAAGTGATCTAGACCTATTCCTATTTTGCATCAATGCCATTGGACTAGCAAAAGTATTAGAGACATGGAGTAAAGTTCATGCTATCCACAGATGATACACAATAATTACTTCTTCACAAATGACATTGATGGAATACAGTTGAGAATTTAACTACGTTTTGACTAGCGTTAGAGAATGGATAGTAATGAAACACCTAGAATTACATGATAGTAAAATTAAGTTTATGGTGGTGGGAAAAAATAGAAACCTTGGTGACATCCAAATAGATATTAATGCCAACTTGGTTCTGATATCTAGTAGAGTTCATGACCTATAGGTATAGCCTATCACAAGATTGTAATAATGTAGTAAAAACCGCTCGCTCGATATCATCCTAGAAATATTCCGTTTGTAAAGAAGTATCTTGATAAATATTCTGTTAAGAACCTTTTGATTAATTGTGTCATTACCAGGATTGGCTATTGTATTTATTACAACCTACCCAAAGTGCATTTTAAAGGTTTAAGGTTTTAAAAGGTCACTCATGATTGGCAGAAGCAAGGGGCAGGACATTATGCCTGAGAGCCTGATTATATATAATTAGTGTATACTCAGCGCCTAAAACCCCTCTCAGTCAAGTTAGGACCAGGGAGAGCCAGCCAATAATTGGTGATAATTTAGCAGATACACTTATATGCTCCCTCAAAACCCTCAACCCTAGTTCACAAGGATGGTGAGGCTGCAGCACTACGATGAAGCTACAGTCGCCACAAAGATTCCGGGTGAAATAAGCCCCACCCTTTGATGAGGTCATAGCCAATCACGTTGTCTCCCCTACAAAGTTCAAACTATATTAGATTATAATTTCTTTAAGGGGATGTGTTGTGACCGCTGTTAACGTGGGAGACAACATGATTGGCCACTACGTCATTAAGGGCTGGGGCTTATTTTTCTCTGATTCTCTGCGCGACTGTAGTGAGCATAAGCCTGTCTCGAACCCCTGTGACCCTGTCTAATAGATTGTCAACAGTGGAGCAAGATTGATGAAAGGTGTCCTACTCTGAGAAAAGATTACCCCATGTACTGATTGAACGACAGTGGAAGCTAGAATAGATTTCAAGATATGTGTAATAACTAATCAAGTTATCAGAACCGGTCATCCAAAATATTTAAGAAACGCGCTACACATCGTGAAGCCGACAAAATGTGTCAACACGGGAATAGTTAAGGATGGTTTCAAGTTCTTGGAGCCAAGATGCATCTCGACTGTAGGTTCGAGAGCTTTCATATATGAGGCCCCAAGATTGTATGATAACAAGCTTTCACTACTGGACATTCGAAGGACTGATGATATAAAAACTTCCAAGAAACCGGACACTTTTTCATAAAACACTATGATTACATGGATTTGATAACTAACGTTTATTATCCTTTACTAATGTACGCCACCTGTCAAAATTAATAGCTAAATAATTAGATAGATATGCACATACACGCACCTCCCTCTCACCAAGGTATGACTAATCTCTTCCCCTACCCGAGAGACAGGGAGAGCTGAGCGTGACAGGATATATATATATATATATATATATATATATATATATGTGTGTGTGTGTGTATGTGTATATATATACATATATATATATATATATATATATATATATATATATATATATATATATATATATATACATATATATTTATGTATATATATATGTATATATATACACACATACATATATATATATATATATATATATATATATAGAGAGAGAGAGAGAGAGAGAGAGAGAGAGAGAGAGAGAGAGAGAGAGAGACTTGCTCTTTATTATATTGGAGAGATTATTCTCTAAATATGTAGGTCGTGCAGGGAGCATGGCTTTCCCTTTGTGACAAGTCCAGGAAAACAACCCATGAAATAAAGTATCATGTATTAACGTGAAGTGCAATCTTTATCCAGTGCATAAACATATATCAATTGATGGAAAAGACTTTATTTATTAAATACAGATCTCCATAGTTCGCTGGGGAGAAAAGGAGAAAAATGGCATAAAGAGAGAAGCCATGGGGTGCCAATATAATCACTTCTTAAGGAGGAAGGAAACTGAAGACTATAAGAAAAATATTTGTAAAGTAGCTACAGATATGAATACAATAGGCCTTCATCGTTTTCCAAATTGTTTAATGGGAAATGTCAATAAAACAAGGCTCCCGGATTGGTAGGCCATAGTCACCAAGAACAAACTAATACATTTCTCGAATTCTTTAAAAACATGATTGAAAATATCACTCGATCTTTTGCAAATATTTCGCATGAGGTTATTGTTGTAACAGACACACAAATAAGACGAGATTTGATAATATAGCAAAGGATGAGGTCATAAAGATGATTAAAGATGTTCAAAAAGCATATTTCGTGATTGATCCGATTCCAATGTCCAGGTTATAGGAGTATAAAACTTTTCTAGTCATGAGGACATCATTTCAAGAATAGTAAATACTGTCATTGAGGAGTGCGAGTATCCTAAATCTGAATAAGCGATTATACCGTAGTGAAACCACTTCTAAAGAGTGCCCTTGATTACCAGCCATTAAGTTCATGCGGAACTATTTTGAAAATACCCCTCATGTAAAAAATGTTAGAACATATAATTATTAATTAAAGAGTAAGTCGTTTAGAAAAAAAAATGAATTATTGGTCTTTGTTCTGTTATAAATGATCTGATAGAAATGATGGATGGGGACGAATGTGCCATTCTGATATTATTCGAATTATTTTCTAGGTAATAGGTTGGCCAGGGTACCAGCCACCCGTTGAGATACTATTGCTAGAGGGTTATGGAATCTTTTAACTAGTCAGACATTACTACATTGAATCCTTCTGTCTGGTTATGGTTCACTTTCCCTTTGCCTACACGTATACTGAATAGTCTGGTCTATTCTTTATATATTCTCCTCTCTCGTCATACACCTGACAACACAGGTTACCAAGCAATTCTTCCCACAAGGGGTTGCTGCACTGTAATTGTTCAGTGGCCACTTTCCTCTTGGTAAGGGTAGAAGAGACTCTTTAGTTATGGTAAGTGTTAGATCTCAGTTAGGCAGGATCAGGATATGCAGTCAGTGTGGTTTAGTATCTTCATTGCAACCGATACACACAGCGGAAGGAAATACAGATAGCCCGTGACGTAGACAATGACGCCACTTATGTGAGCGGCGCTTAGGCGCTGCAAGCAGCCTCATCTTACATATCCCTCCCAAAATATTACGAGGGTAATATTTTCAAAACTTATAAATGACAATATCAAAAGCAGATATGACAAACGAAATGCTATACACTCTTAAAGAAAAACATCTGACATGTAAGGTAAATCATAATCGTAATAATTAATGGTAACATTAAGATGAGAGAGAGAGAGAGAGAGAGAGAGAGAGAGAGAGAGAGAGAGAGAGAGAGAGAGAGAGAGAGAGAGAGAGAGAGCATTAACATAACCTCAAGTGAAACAGTAATTACATCAGCATTGTAAGATGTGCACTAAAATTGAGTCGTGAATGCAACACCAACCTAACTTAAATCTCATAGAAAATATAATTTTGCAAATATGAAATCAATGCACGTCTAAGTGCAGTAAAACAAAAGAAAAGTAGCTTTCATTTTATAAATGCAGAATCAAAACAGAGATAATTATACATAATCGTTCATCCAGACCGGGAGGCCGTACCTCTGGCGCTGATGGAGGAAACTTAGGCTCATGATCCACTTCGTCGTCGATAGGAGTGGCTCCTGTTGTCTCATTGACGGGCAGTTCAGTGACCTTGAGGTGTCTTCTGTTCCTTATCGACGGTCGCCCAATACCATCTAGTCTCACGATGTTCTGTCTATGAGGTCGTTGCTCGACTATGATTCCCAGCCTGTTCCAGGCCTTGGTCATCTGGTTCTGAACCCTAACGTGCGTGCCAGGCTGTAAGGGCGTTAGCCTCCTGTCGCTGCCGCTTTCAATTATCTTCTCATTTTTCTCTGCTACTTGAAGTTCTCTTTTTCTAATGGATTTTCTCCAGTGTTGGTCTATCATATAGTTGAATTTTGCAGTCGGTACACCATCCTGTAACTGTCTCCCAGTTGCCAATTGTGCCGGAGATTTATTTATACCCCTTAAGGGCGTGTTCAGGTATTGTAGCATAGCCAATGATACCTTGTCATTATCGAGGCATCCAGTCCCGCTGATACTTGTTCTAATTATCCTTTTCGCGGACTTAACAGCGGCCTCGGCTCTCCCATTTGACTGCGGATAGTGGGCCGATGATAGGCGTATGTCAACTCTTCATCTCCTGTAGAAGGTCATCTCTTCACTCACCAGGTTGGTGCTGCTGTCGGTAAACAATTGTTCGGTGCTCCCCATCGAGTGAAGTAATGCCTAAGTTTTGTCATGACCTTTGCAGACGAGGTGCCATTGAGGAAGTGGGCTATTTCTAGCCATCCTGTAAGCCTGTCACAATATGCCATATACATGTGTCCCTCGAGCTGAAACAGATCCATGACACTCTGTTTGAACGGATACTCTGGGGCAGAGGTCATTTTCATGACTTCGGCAGGAAGTGATGGTGCGTGGGCGTCGCACGATGAACATCGTGAATAATGATGCTGTAGGTCACCCTCGATGCCCGGCCAATAGACTGAATGTCTCGCTCTCCTCAACATTGTATCTAGGCCTTGATGTCCAGCATGGAGGTTGGCGGTTATCTGATGGCGGAGTCCTTCGGGAATGACAAGGCGGATCGGTTGTCGTTGAAGCAGTATGTGACCAGGTTGCCAAATATAGAGAGACGTTCTCTGATGCCATAGAAGATTTATTCAGGTTCCAGTCCCCTGCAGTCACTCGAGCGACTAGTAGCTGATATGCTGGGTCATCCAGGGCTGCCTCTTCAACAGTTTTCTCATCTATAGTGCACTGCTCCTGTAGGTTTTCTGTGATAGCTGACACCATAGCAATCGTTAATTCTTCATTGAAGCTCGCATCCTGTCTATCTGGCGCCGTCCTCAGGCTAGGAAAACGAGAAAGGAAGTCAGCAGCATGATTTCTCTTGCCTGGTAGGTATTTAACGTTGAAATTATACAATAATGTTTTCTCCTTTAATCTAAACAGTCTGGGGTTGGTAATATCGCCGAGACCTCTATTGCCTAGTAACTTGACTAAAGGGTTATGGTCTGTGACAATGGTTAAGTTCGGGCAGCCCAATAAGAATAACCGTGCCTTTTTTAAGCACCAGGCCACTGCAAGGGCTTCCCCTCCACAGCTGCATACCCAGACTCGGTGGGTGTGAGGAGCCAACTGCCACAAAGCGCTATTCTCCAACCATCTTCTACAACAGAAGGGTGTTTTGACGGAGGTACAACTGCAATATTGTTAGAGGATGACGAAGCCCACCCCCTCCTTACTCCAGTCAGTGACTGGAACAGTCGGCCGCAGCTTATCGTAGTAGATGAGGCCGTCCTTTGCCAACTTGCAGACGATGTCTTGCACTTGACGAAACTTTTCCTGAAGGTGCTCATCCCAAAAGACCTGTTTGCCCGGAGGCTTCTTCAGCAGGTCTCTAAAGTGGGTCATGATGGGTGCTGTTGTCAGGAAGGGGGCCAGCTGATTGACAAAACCATACCATGACTTGATGTTGGATATTATGGGCTTTTGGGGCATAGAAAAACTTTTGATGGCAGATAAATAATTTTCTGAAGGCTTGTAGGGGTCCCAACCGACATCGAATCCGACGAATTCTACTTCTTTCTTGCAGAACTTAAATTTTTCTGGTTTCAAAGTGATGCCTTTGTATGCACAGACTGCGAGAAAGTCATGCACATGCCAAAAGGCGCTTTCTATGTTCAAATCATACAGAAGTGTGTCGTCCACGCACTTAAACGTCCTGGGTACTTCTTCAATGGCATCATCGAAACGGCGTGTATATGCGTCGGGGGCAGAACAATGTCCCATTGGTGTCCTTTGGTATTGGTACCTGCCCCAAGGTGTGATGAATGTGGTTAGGGGTATGCTTTCCATGTCCAGTTCTACCTGGTGAGATCCCCAATATGCATCGGCCACAGTCTTGTATGAGCAAAAGGAAATGCTGGATGCCATATCAAAGGGCGTAGGGGTATGGTGCATCTCCCTTCTACAACTTGCATTGAGTTTTTGGTAGTCGTCCATACGTCTTGGTTGCACCGTTTTCTTGGCCACGACCACCATACGTGAACACCATTCTGTGGGCTCTCCAGGGGGTGCTCTTTGTAAGACCCCTCTCTTGACGTTTTCCTCCAACTGGGCTTTCACCTCCTTTTCCCAGTGCTTAGGTACTGACGCAGGCGTGTGGCAGGCGTAAGGAACTGCGTCAGGTAATAAGTGGATACGGTGGGGTTCCCCATCCATTACCGGGAGGGATCCTCTCTCGGTGTTGAAAGTCGTACTTGAAAAATGGGCTAATAACCAGTTTTTTTAATCTGGTAATATTCTCCTCACTAGGGGGAAACGGGATGGCCGACAGTCTCACAGGTTGATCGGTTGCTTCAGCTAATGTAAGGGTTGCACTTGCTGCTGAGGGGGCAGAGTCCGTAAAGGGGGCGGGGTTAGGAAACGTTTCTGGCACAAGACCAAGTTTCTTACAAGCATCCAGGGATAAATAAAAATCAATGGAGGACTTTACAAAGTATACTTCCTGGGTTGTATGCCTCCCCTTGTATTCTATGGTGCAAGAGGTCGACCCTAAACACTTCAGATGCAGGCTGGCGAAGTCTCGCAATCCTCCCTTTAACCTCAGCTTAGCTGGTTTTATGTTCAACATCGCAAGAATAGCGGGTCCCGCAACACAAACCTGAGCACCAGTGTCCGGCACCGCTCGGACACAGGACCACTCTCCCAAGTTGGTCAAGCATACATCGACACGAATAGTGGGTTGCGTGGACAGCCCATTCCGCAACCTTGCCTCTGCCACCACGACAACTGCAATCACTGCACCCGCTAAGTTCGACTCCGCTGCCAGACCACTAACGTTATTCGTGGCACTCCGCCCTCTGCAACACTTCTTCAGGTGACCGGAAGTCTGGATGGCTTTTTGCTGGGCTTGTAACACGTAGTGAACCTGCAGCATTGAAGCCGGCGATATCCTGACGCCGGTTCCAGAGGTTCCTGTCCTTGCAATCTTGCCCTTAGGGGATGCAAACGAGGGTCGTCTCGACGGTGGTGCCATGCTGTGCCACGGTTATTACTGTAGGTCCTCTTTTTATTTTCATTCACTGCGCCATGTTAGATCTTAAACTAGGCAAGATCAGGAAATGAGAGTCAGCGTGGTTTCGTATCTTCATTGTAACCGATACACACAGTGGAAGGAAATACAGATAGCCCGTGACGTGGACAATGACGTCACTTATGTGGGCGGCGCTTAGGCGCTGTAAACAGCCACATCTTACATCTTACAGTAAGCATCTCTTCTAGGAAAAGGACACTCCAAAATCAAACCATTGTTCTCTAGTCTAGGGTAGTTCCATAGTCTCTGTACTATGGTCTTCCACTGTCTTAGGTTAGAGTTCTCTTACTTGAGGGTACACTCAAGCACACTATTCTATCTTATTTCTCTTCCTCTAGTTTTGTTAAAGTTTTTATAGCTTATATAAGAGATTGTTATTTTGATGTTACTTTCCTAAAAATATTTTATTTGCCTCATTTCCTTTCCTCACTGGGCTATTTTCCTTGTTGGAGCCCCTGGGCTTATAGCATCCTGCTTTTCCAACTAAGGTTGTATCTTAGCAAGTAATAATAATAATAATAATAATAATAATAATAATAATAATAATAATAATAATGATAATAATAATAGGGCTGCTTCTGATAATATTGCGTATGAACTACTACTAAATAATTTACGATCCAGTGGTATTGGTGATAAAGCTTTTAAGTATCTAAAATATAATTTGTTTGACTTAGACCATTTTGTGTATTAATTGAGACTTCTTATTCATCGTATGAAACGTTAATAAGAGGGGCTCTCCTAGGAAGTGAACCAGACTTACTCCTATTTTGTAACTAAGCTTAAGCTTGCTATCCTTACAGTATCAGTTGTCATCTTATCTAATCTTGTTAGTTCATGATTCATTTGACAGCCAACTCGTATCCTTTGTCAGTGTTATCTTCTAAGGAAGATACACTGATAAGTGAGGTTTCATGGGTGGCAAACTGAACGAGCTAAACTTAGTGGTGAAATTAAGTTGATTTCATATGTTAATAATAGTAGTAATTTTACATAAACAATAAAAGAACCTGTCATTTTAGTCTTCTACATATTCTCAAGAACAAAAGTTAACCATGTTCTCTAATCTTAGGTAGTGCCATAGCCTCTGTACCTTGGTCTGCCAGTGTCTTGGGTTAGAGTTCTCTTGCTTGAGGGTGCACTCAAGCACCCTATTCTTTTATTTCTCTTCCTCTAGTTTTGTTAAAAAAAATTTGATTTATATAGGAGATATTTATTCTAATGTTGTAACTGTTCTAAATACATTTTATTTTTCCTTGCTTCCTTTCCTCACAGGGCTATTTTCCCTGATGGAGCCTCTGCGATTGTAGCATCCTGCTTTTCCAACTAGAGTTGTAGGTTAGCCTGTAATAATGATAATAATAATAATAATAATAATAATAATGATGATGATGATGATGATGATGATGATGATGATGATGATGATGATGATGATGATGATGATGATGATAATAATCCCCGCTTATTATTATCATTACCTTTAGGCTATTATTCCTTAATGCCAGGGATACAAAGACCCATTTTGATTATGACAGTGTAACAATACATAACTCAGAATGATAAAACTAGAATACTTTAGAAATCTGAACACTATTTTTTTTTATTGGCTCATCTTTGTTAGATTGCAGACTCCATATCTCCATACGTGGCGTTCCACTCCCTATCACACCATACCGCACTGCCTGTCATGTGGCTGGATTATGTTATCCCATCCGAATCATTTGGTCGCCTTCTAATGTCATTGTTATCATGATAAGTTTATCTAATTGGTATTTATTATGGTTTTGTCAGAATGATATCAACATTGATGAAGGTGTAGAAAAAAGTCAAAGTAAAGGATATAATTTGAGGATATAATAGATATAATTGAAAAAGCAAAACATCGTCATGCCAAACTGAGGCTAATTTGAATACGGTAGTGCTTTACCCGTTGCACCAATGCATTTC
Source organism: Palaemon carinicauda (assembly GCF_036898095.1). Classification (NCBI taxonomy): domain Eukaryota; kingdom Metazoa; phylum Arthropoda; class Malacostraca; order Decapoda; family Palaemonidae; genus Palaemon; species Palaemon carinicauda. Next base: position 186,081,904 of record NC_090725.1, read on the forward strand.
AGGTCTCTTGTGTTTTGTTATTTTAAATGAGCACAAATTCTTGTCCGTCATACAGGATCTAAGCCAGACACAATCAAGAGGCTGAAAAGGATTATTGTAAACCTTACGACCGGGACCTCGAGACCTTGGTTGAAAGCAGGTTTAACGGCCAGAAGTCCGATGTATTTGAGTCATAAGAGAGTTTATGGCAACATATTATTAAGTTTCCTCTGTTTCTAAATGACAGCTCACTATGAAAGTAAAAACAAATGAATGAATAGCATCAATTTCAGGTTACATTGAGTAATGCCTCCATAAAGTTTGTCTGGCATGAGAATGATCGACTGTTTAATAAGCAAGGTCACATGAGGATGACGATGTCTGGCGGACCTAGCAAAAGAATTGTGTCACTCAATAGTAGGAGACTTCTCTTCTCTTGCAATCTGGAGTCATAGATTAACAACTTTTATGTCTTTTGTTCTGACTTGATCCCCTCTCAACACCCGTTCACTTTGTTTTGATATTTATCTACAGAAGTAGGCCAACATCAATCATTTATTCTATCCGTAAAAATACATAACTCTATTAACTAGCTGTTATATATATACAGTACAGTGAGAACTTTAAAGTTATTATAAACATGTGAATAAAATCAGTATTTGCTTATATAATATAGTATCAATTTTTGAATAGAAGGAAAGCTACGCTACATATTTTTTTTGATTAATCATTATGATTTCTACCCCGATTGCAGGTGGTTTCACATATAAAAATAACAGTGATCACTACCACGTTAAGCATATGGATAGATCCACTGCATAAAGGTTTTCGTAACATTAGTAGTTCATATAACTACTAAAAAAGTCTACAACAGCACGTTGAATCGCTTGTACTCATTTCGACGCCTCACACCTCTGTCTAACACTTTGGTATCCTGGAAATGTCAGCACACCTTTTGCAAATGTAGGATACGTGTAAATCAGTGGCGGCTCGTACCTAAAATTAGTGGGGTTGCTGATCCAGTAAATTTCTAGTGTCTGTTTCAATTCTGTGTAAAAAGATATTTCATTCAGAAACTTGAAAGAATCCTGAAAGAACAAAATCAAACATTTATTACTTACTGATTATAGCCTAAACTGTTACACTTTAATTTTAATACATTCCTTTAAAAAATGAAATCCATTCTTCCTGTTTTGATTTGCACGAAAAGATAAATATTTTTCCCTGGACTCTGGATGACAACTGAGGATTTTTTCCCCCATTAAAGTGGAACAAATAAGTAAGATAATGATCTAATGCTACACTTTATGGTTTTCAAAAATATGGTACACGGTTTTCAAACACACCACAAGCTGAAAAAAAAATAACACTTCCACTAACACTCCAAGGATAGCACTTGGGGAGCGACAGTGCTCACTCTTCCTATGAGCATATGCGCACAGTAACCAAACACTAGACTGCTGGACCTGTAAAGTGAACAGTTCCATACAATGATTGTTTTTGTTTTTCATAAACTGGCTACTGACATTAATCTTAAGGATTATATATTGTACAAGCATAAAGAAAGAATTAAAGAAAAACTTCATTACTGGACTAGTAATATGGACTACTAATGACCTCTGTTATCAGACGGTCGACCTCTTGTTTCACCAACTCATGGAATTTACTTTTGCTGACTGCAGCAATGTCCCTCCAAGCTTTGCCTGTATTATAGATCGCCATCTTGATCAGATTTTTAGTTATTCACAAGATAAGAGAGAGAGAGAGAGAGAGAGAGAGAGAGAGAGAGAGAGGAGAGAGAGAGAGAGAGAGAGAGAGAGAGAGAGAGAGAGAGAGAGAGAGAGAGAGAGTTTCTAAAAATACAATGGCAAATATCAATAGTCTAAAAAGAGATTTCAACTGCATAACTTTATATGTATATTACCACGGAGCTAGATATTTGCTTTGAGTTAGGGGGTTTGTTTTCAGTGGTGTATATATATATATATATATATATATATATATATATATATATATATATATATATATATATATATATCATCATCATCATCATCTCCTCCTACGCATATTGATGCAAAGGGCTTCGGTTAGATTTCACTAGACGTCTCTATCTTGAGCTTTTAATTCAATACTTCTTGATTCATCATCTCCAACTTCGCCCTTCATAGTCCTCAGCCATGTAGGCATGGGTCTTCTCTCTCTCTCTCTCTCCTCTCTCTCTCTCCTCTCTCTCTCTCTCTCTCTCTCTCTCTATATATATATATATATATATATATATATATATATATATATATATATATAAATATATATATACATATATATATATATATATATATATATATTTATATATATATATATATATATATATATATATATATATATATATATATATATATATATATATATATATATATATATATATATATATATATATATGGTATTTGTTTACAAGAACACGCTCCATTTACTGCAAAATTATGTATTCCTGCAGCTCTCCTCTTCTTTTACAGTAATTAGGAGGTTCTAAAAATGTCGGGAAAGCAAAAAATAGCAAGATATGTTGCACAAGGTGGGGAGGGGGAGGGGTTGGATGAGGGGATACTAAATGACCTAGAACCGAACATCGTCAACATAGTCAATCAATGAGGCGTTCGTGACGTCAGCTGACATTTGGTATATATTCAAAATATATACAAAATTAAAAATGGAGCAATAACTCAAAAGTGTCACTATTTGGGAATTGTATATTTTATTTGGTAAATACTTGACAACAAATCTTATCTTTTTTTTAACTTTTTTATGATAATGACTATTTTTGCAGCGTATAATTGTTTTCATTGGCGGGAATTTGGCAGTCATCCTTAGGCAGTGGTCAATAGATGGCGTTAGTGTAGCAAAACGTTGTCTGGGAAAACTAGTCATTCTCAAAAAAAGTTGTGGAGAATTATCTTTTAATTAAGTGTTTTAGTGGGACCTAGTTATTCCAGGAAAGTCTCCCTATGTCAGTTACCTAAAGATCAACAGGGGTGGATAATGAGCACTTACACTCGGGGCACAAACACCCTGCTAATAACTTTACTGATGCAGTTCGCTAACCGTCACTCTTAAATACAAAAAGGGTAATTGCACTGTCTAGAGGCCGGAGAACTCCACACGTGAAAATAAAAGTAACTCAATGCCCTACTCTATCTTTATCAGGTCTATAGTCATCTTCACTCTTAGGCTCTGTTTCGGCTCCGTCCCAGGGACCCCAGTGAGTTTCTGGACAGGAATTTACGTTAAGTAATTAGAGACAATAACAAAAAAGGGAGCAGTGATGTAAAATAAAGTTATGTTTAAAAATATGGATCTTTACCTTCGAAGCAGATAGATTTTTACAAAGTTCCTCGCTGATTCACTTATGACTTACTTAGGCTTACTCCTTTCAAAATATCGGGTATACTGTCCCATGATCAACTAATCATAATAATAGACAATTGAATAAATGAGGGAGTAAAAATACGAAGGAGGTTTAATTAACCTAATCTTGGTTTATTTCACAAATTTACATTAAAAGAAAACGGACATCTTAACAAAAATTACGGGTATAAAAAAATGGTCAGTTAAACACGTGGTCTGCAATAATTAATAACTGAAATTGGGTCAGCCACGTGGCCTGTGACCCCGAGACTGCTAGTCTCGAAAGTTAAAATGATATCTAAGAAATATATACACACAATCCCACTGCACACAGTCTGAAATGTGTAATAGCCAGTTAACCTAAGCAAGTTGAAATTAGTCTAAGCTAGAAAATAAATGCGGGAAAACCAAGTGGCCCCTTTTGATACCTGCACCACTTGGAATATTGTCCTTTGCCCTTAAATGGTTGTTGACCGGATCATTGCACAGTTGCACTCTTGACTGGCTCATCCCTAAAATTCTCATTTGGGCAGATATGGTTTAACCGGCTCTTCTTCTTCTCTATCTCTTAAGACCGGCAGGACTCCTGGGTCCTGGGTGAGGTGAGTCGAGATTTGGGAAAGGGGGTGGGGTGAGCCAGAGGTGCAGATTCACTCACTGGCCAGTCGGCCAAGTAGGTCAGACCAGGGTCAGACGGCCACAACTGCTTCCGGACGAATGGGCGAGGTTAAAGGTTAAGAGGGATCACCTGGCTTCACCTTTCTAGACAGGTGAGGGTCATGATGCGCAAGGTAACCCAGTTGAGGTGCCAATATATTGTTGCAAGGAGTGCATAGGAGGAGGGATTTTGTACAAATACTTTAGAGAAATCTTGCTGCTCTAAGGGGTTTATATATACAACAATCCTACCTATTCTGGCTTGCTAGAAATTAATAGTTAAAATGAGAATTAGCAATGGGCTGGTGCGATGGGCATACATCTTAAAATTAAAATACCTTAACTGTTACTGAGAAATAAAAGCTGCATTAAATTCAGCTGCATAAAAAATGAGATTCAAATCAGTTTAGTAATTTATCTCAACCCACATAGTTCTAGGAAAAAACCAACATACGCAGGGGGTAATGCCTTTGCTGTGCGTATCTACGCTGTGAAGTCACGAGCATGGCGTACGCTACTGTCAACAGGTTTAGTTGATTTAGAATAGTTTTCCCGATGTTTCAGTAAAGAAAACTTAATGTAGGAGAGGACGTTTAAGGGATAGCTACAGTATTATTAGGAGGGAGCCAAAAATACGAATGAAAAAAAAACCTTTAATAAGATTTATTATCAATTATTTACCAAATATAAAATACACATTTCAGAAATAGTGACACTTTTGAGTAATTACTCCCTTTTCAATTTAGTATATATTATGAATGTATACCAAATGTGCGATGACGTCACGAACTTCTCTTTGGTTGACTGTTGACGGTGTCGATTCCAGGTCGTTTCGTACCTCCTCAACCAACCCCTCCCCCTCCTCCCTTGCGCAACATATCTTGCTATATTTTGCATTCCCAATATTTAAACAATCTCCTAATTACTGTACAAAAAGAGGAGAGCTGCATGAGTGCATAATTTTGGAGTAAATGGAGAGCGTCTCTTGCAAACAATTACCGTATATATATATATATATATATATATATATATATATATATATATATATATATATATATATATATATAATATATATATATATATATACATGTATACGCACACACACACACACACACACACACATATATATATATATATATATATATATATATATATATATATATATATATATATATATATATATATATATATATATATATAATCATCAGCCGTTGCTAGTCCTCTGCGGGACAATGGCTTCAGCCATGTCCTTCAACTCCTGTCTGTTTATGGTGTTTCCATGCCAGAATATCGTATCCGGACAATTATTCGAAAACAACTGTTCTGAAACAGTTGTTCGAAATTAATTCCTCGAAAACCAGTTGTTTGTCACAACAGCTGTTCGAATTAACAATTGATCGAAAAAGGTAGCTATAGAAAATATTTTGTTCTTAGTCAATGTTTGTTTTCCGAGAAAACTTAATAAGATTTTTGTTTAGTTTAGAGGAAACACCCTTTGCAATGAGCCATGGCTGAATTTATTCAACGCGAGGAAGGAAGAGCCATGCTATTACTGGACGGATTCTTATATGTGAAGGACAAGCAAGTAAGGTCAAAGGTGTATTAGAAATGACAACATTTTGCAAAAATATACAAAGGTCGTGCTATAACAATTGATGGCTCGATCAGTTCTACTTCTGGCGAACATAATCACTCAGGAAACTCGACAAATGTTGAAGTACGACAGTTTATAGATAAAGTGAAGACTCACGCAAGATTAACACGAGCTTCTCCTCATTATATCATGTCTAACGCATCTGCAGAATTAAGTGGTTATGTTGCAGTCGCTCTACCGCAAACTAGCAGTATAAAGCGAACAATAAATCGAGTGAGGCAGGAAGACCACTGTAGATCAACTGTTAGTCATCGAAAAGACTTAATATTACCTCAACAAGATACGAGAACAAGCAAGGGCAAATCTTTCTTGATATAATATTCCAGAGAAGTAGAAGACAGAATCCTGGTACTTTCAACCCAGAAAAATCTCGGTGTGCTTCATGCAAGAATTATTTTATGGATGGTACTTTTAAAACTGTGCCAGTTATTTTCGAGCAGCTTTATACAATTCATGGAATGAAAAACGGCTATGTTATACCTTTGGTCTATGCCTTATTACCGAATAAGAATGAACAAACATATAGAAAATTCCTTAGAACTGTTAAAACAATATCACTGACTTTAAATGTTCAGTCTGTAAACACAGATTTTGAGCCCGCTATAATAAAGGCAGTTAAGGAAGAATTTCCATCTAGTAATCATTACGGGTGTGATTTTTTTTTTTTTCATTTGTGTCAGTGTGTTTATTGAAGTCGCTTACCGATAAATTCTTTGAGCATCAGGATGTGATCGATTATGTACGAGCAATTTCATATCATTTCACTTTGTAAACTTGCAGATATTTTGTTTTTAAAATATCATTTAATTGAACTTATTTTATCTTGTATTAGCCGGAAATAAAATCATGTTCTTTTTATTGTCTCTTTTTTTTATATCCATTAATACTAATTTTTTGTACTTCATAACATAAACCAAGTAAGTGTTTGTAAAATAAATATTTATGAACAACTGTTTCTTGTTATTTTCTTTGAACAATCAAACAAATCTTTATAGCTATCTTTTTTCGAACAATTGTTAATTCGAACAACTGTTGTGTCGAACAATTGGTTTTCGAAGAATTAATGTCGGACAACTGTTTTCGAATAATTGTTTTCGAAGAATAGTCCGTAATTCCCAGAATATACCTGCAAATTTTCTTACCACGTCAGTCCATCGTCTTTTCTTCTTTCCCCTACTTCTTTTGCAATATCTATGGACCCAGTCAGTTATTCTTAATGTCCATTTATTATCTATCATTCTCATATGCCCTGCCCTTGTCTATTTCTTTTTTTAAAATATCCTCTGCGTTTGTTTGCTCTCATATCCTTGTTACTATTTTCTGTCTTTTTTTTTTTTTTTTTTTTTTTAAATACTATCATTATTCTTTCCATAGATCTTTGAGTTGTAGCTAGTTTATTTTCTAAGTCTTTTGTAAGGCTCCAAGTTTTTTATACATAAGTTATTACTGCTAGGACCATCTGATTAAATATCTTTGTTTTTGGAGAAAGGGTCTTTTTTATTTTCATAACCTCATTTTGTTTACCAAAAGTTTCCATGGTATGTTTATCCTTCTTTTAATTTTGGCCTCACGTCTTTGGGAAACATAAGTACGCATAACCCTTATTTGTTGTCTTTCAGAATTTCCATTGAACATTATCCTAGTTTTACTCATATTCATTTTCCGTACTAAGATTCTTCCTTTTCTATTCGAATTTTGTATTATCTTTTGCAATTCCTCCCATGATTCACTAAATAGAACTATGTCACCAGCAGAAAAAGTTGTAATGTTATTTCCTAGATTTTCCCTGTATAAATTCTTGAAAATATTTAGACAAGCTGTGCATAATTTATGATAGATGCGGTCTCCCTGTCTAACTCCTTTCTTAATCAGAATTTACAATATCTTTACGTAGGTTTAGGGTGGTTGTTCTTCCCGTATAGATATCTTCAAGAATTCTAACATAAGAATCTTTTATTCCTTGTTTCCATAACTCATGAAGTTTTTGACAGAATCATAGTCTCAAAAGGTCATAC
>NC_090725.1:186094607-186099607 GCF_036898095.1 Palaemon carinicauda
AGCTAGTTAAAGATCGAGGGAAAGTGTGGATTCATATCAACTTTGATGGAAGAGGTCTAGAGCTCAATAAAGGCTGAGAGTTGACATTGGAGCCGGGAATGTACCAAGAAAGACATCGAAAAGATAAGTGAAAATATAGCTGTTTTTATTTTGTATACTTAGCAGTTGGTACAAGGAAATTGGAACATTGTGTTTATTTTATTTTATTGTTTTTTAATCGCCTGTTGGTTGTTTTTATTCACAATACATTGAACAGAATTAGATTGGGTCCGTTAAGATGGTCATTGACGTCTAAAAGTGCGATCACAAAATTCCATTTCAAAACCGTTACTGTGGTTGTTGGATTGGGTAACAATAGGTCAGAAAGGGACGAATCAGAATTTATTAAAAGAGAATGGGTGACACTGGTATCAGAAAAACTAAGAAATAATTCCTTTGACGGTGACCAAGAATGGAAATGGTAAGCAAAGGCTGGTTTTTTATTACAAACTTTTTAAGGATTTAATCAGTCTACAGTCTGCTTATCGCATAGAAATCTATTAAAACGTTGCCAATATCTTTTTCATTGGGGAAAAATTTTAAAAGTTTTTATAATGGATTATCTTTAGATATTTTTGAAAGGGGCGGTACATCTTTACCAAAGTTCTTAAGTCTGTTAGATATTGGAGATCTATGGAAGTGAAAATTGAAGTATTTTTAGATGATAGCATAGCTGCGGATGGTTGTTTTGAAGGGGCATTGGATGCTAGCTATTTACTTTAAAAGCTTCAAGATTTGGATTTATTTACAAGAAAGTATAATTGGTTTTCAGACTCGAAATTGTATTTGGAAAGGTTTACAGTGGACGAATACTGAAGGCAAATTTCGTAACTACAGTATTAGGATAAACTATGTCGTTAAAGACCTTGTTTAGATGTCAAACCTTCTGAATTAACAAAAACGTTATTTTAACTAATATCTTTGGGACAGAATTGTCTGTTACATAATTTCCACGAAATTTGTCGTGAGAGGTATTGTTAAATTGAAAACGATAAAGTATTTCTGTATTTTTACATATTGAGCAAAGCTAGTTGGGAACTTAATGGGGAAATATCAGATGCTCTACTTGGGATCACGTTTTGGCGCAGAAATTCATTCTTTATATTTTGGTCGTTACTTTAACTATATACTTGCATCAGACTTATTTAACCTATTACTTCATTGTGACGCCTAAGTTGTAGGCAGTTTATCACTATATTGTGACGCCTAAGTTGTAGGCAGTTTATCACTATATTGTGACGCCTAAGGTGTAGGCAGTTTATCACTATATTGTGACGCCTAAGATGTAGGCAGTTTAGCACTATATTGTGACGCCTCAGATGTAGGCAGTTTATCACTCTATTGTGACGCCTAAGATGTAGGCAGTTAATTACTATATTGTGACGCATCAGATGTAGGCAATTTATCACATTGCGAAGCCTCGGATGTAGGCAATCTTATCAATATATTGCGACGCCTCATAGGAAATTTACCGCTATATTACGACGCTTCAGACATAGGAAATTTACCACTATATTGTGACTCCTCAGATTTAATAGTTATATTGTGACGCCTCTGGTGTTGGGAAATTTATATGTTGTGACACCTCAGTAGTAGGTTTGGAGTAATTCTGAAGTTTTTAGCGATGAATACAGCGCATTTTTTTTTATCATGAAAAGAGTGGTTGGAAACTGGACAGCAAATGAATCTTTAAAATTAAACATGAAGGAGCAGGAGGCAGTCGACAGCATTATGTAAAGTACTTTGGCAATGTTTGAACGTTGTTCCAGATAAAAAAAAAATTCGATTTTAATGCAAGTAGGTAGCAAAAAGCCAGATTTGGAAATCATAGAAAACCAAAGAATTTAAACTTGTACTGAATACACTGTTCAGGTCATCAATGTATGTTAGCCCAGAAAGAGTACAAAAGAGCGGATTTTTTGAAGTGTTGTCAACTAACATGGATGAATGGTAAATTCTTGCTTACATTTTTCAGAGTTATGGACTTGTGAGAGTTATTCATTCTTAAGACTGTTTTTCTACTTTTAAAAATATGTTGAGGTTTTTTAATCTCTAATATTGGTGTCCCGGTACAGAGGGAATTGATGCTTTAACTTGAGGTTTGGTGTTTTATACCAAAGGTTATTAATAAAATGGAGGTAAAAATTCTTGAGAGTAGAATATTCCAGAGTGAAAGTCCTCTCCATCTTGACTGTTGATATTAACGAGGGAAACTTTATTGTTAAACTTTGAGTGTTTACGTAACAAAAGGTTTATTACACACGGCAAAGATAAAAAAAAAAAAAAAAAAAAAAATGGGATTTTTCGCTGAAATTTAACTTTGATATAGAAGGTAAAGGTTTTTGAAATTATAAGTATATATGTACAATGTTTTATTTTTGGAATCTGCTTTCCAGGATCGTGAATGCAATGAAATGCCAGCAGTCGTCTTTAACGGTGGCATCTAATTTGGACAGGAAATTGGGGGACCTCAGTTGTCATGGGCATCTTCTATCATCGATGAATGACAGCACTGACAAGGCCTACCAACTTGTCTTTCAACAAAGAGAAACCTACAATAATGGTCACGAACAAAGCGAAATGCCATTGTATGTTGCTTTGTTTATCACGCTTTTATTAGATTCCGGTGCTTTAGTAATATCCAGTGATCAAGCTATTTATGCCATAACGTGCATGCATGAAATGAGGGGTTACATAGATCCAACGGAAAATTCACTTGTTAAATCTTTGCAAGCACCTGTGAAGCATTAAGCTGGTAGATCGATGCATACAAAGGATCTTTTTGATATGGTGTGGCAGAATCCGTGCGGATTATATTTTCCTATATTGAAAAACTAATTTATTATTTTGATAGATCATTAAGGTTTTCTTATCTGAGATTTGGGGAATTAAGTTTATTGTAATTTGAAGATTTCTGAGTTGAACAGAAAAAAAAAAAATGAAAAAGCACCAATACTGTGAAGTTTTTGATATCGGAAGTTGTCACAAATGCTTTTCCATATTTGATGTATTTTGCTTGATACAGAGGAAGCTGGAATGATTTTGTCCTTTGATCGATTTATCTTAAGTTTTTTAAAAGCTCCTGTAATGTAACCAAACAGAATTTTTTGTTAAAACTGTGGCTACAAGTTCAAACATCGCAAACGATAACGTCAATGATAGGTGTCTTCATAGACATGAGTGTTGGTAGTCTGTTTCAAGTAAACATGTTTGCCAAAGGCTTTAAAAAGAGGTTAAATGTGTAAATCATTCAATCGGAACATTTATTTCTTTCTCTCCATTTCTTTCCTTCTCTCCCTTTCTTTGGTATTATCTAGGGTCAACCGGCACGGTGCGCTATAATGCAATTTAATGTTTTATTATGTTTATACCTGTAGAGAATGCGGAGTGAAGTGAGGACTAGAATTTTTTCGCGTTACGAAGTATAGCGAAAAATAATTGTCCTAACGACATGTAAGCAGATCTTAAGTGTCTTGTTACTTAAGTTCAGTTGTTATGTAGGCACTGGCCAATGAGAATTTAGTGTTGGGTGAAACTTATTCGATGTTTGAAGAGGTATTTAGTAAGTGGTCACTTTCTAGCGCACGCTAGCCAGAGCAAGTCGAATTTATTATTAATATTATTATTTATTAGTAGTACAAGAGTGAGGTTCCACCACTCAAATTTGAGTTACTCTGCATTATTGCCGTGGATACACAGGTTTCCATAGTTTTTTCAAAACTTGAGATTTTGTTTTTTATCTATGGTTTTTCCTGGGCGGCAGAGGAGGCTTATATGTTAATTTGAAAGTTTGTTCATTTTGTTTTAAATATGCACTGCTATATCAGTACAGAAGTTTGTAGAAGTTATTAGAATATGTGATGTTACATCTATATTGTTTCAAAAATATGATTCATTGGAAAAATAAACCTGGCGTCAACCGGCACGGTGCGCTATAATGCAATTTAATGTTTTATTATGTTTATACCTGTAGAGAATGCGGAGTGAAGTGAGGACTGCCCCGTTCTTTGATTTCCACTTCAATGCAGAGTTACAGATGTTCATTCAGTAAACTACAAAACGTGATTTTAAATGCCCATATTGAAAATGCCAGGAAGGAGAAGTGTAAATGTTTCGAAGTGTCAGAAAAACTACGAAGAATATTCCGAAGAGACATTCCCATTGAATGGCAAATAAAGTTATTTGACTATGTATATAATCATCTTCGTCGTGATATTGCAGTGAATAGGAGGAGATTTGATAATAAATTAAGTCTCTCATATCTAAATCAGACTGGAAAACTTATGGTAAAGATTCTAATTATGTGAATATGTCATCAAAGACTTTAAATGACAATGAAAAGAACGTGTTAGCTCTAGGGTTGAAATTCAACAATCCGCCAAAGAAACCTGATATAGTGAATATTTGTAGACAGTTCATTATTAAACAAAAGTCATCTCCATATACACCAGACATTTCAACTGTATTATCTATAGCTAGAGGTATAGTATATTCTGCCTACTCACAATTTTGCTCCTTTAATTACTTCCCTAAACGTCTGAATAAAGCACTTGATTCCATCAAAAGAGACAAAAGTATACATGTAACTAGAGCTGATAAGGCTAATGTTATTGTTATTTTAGACCGTATTGACTATGTAGAAAAAATGAATTCTGTACTAAGTGATCAAGATACTTATGAAATGTTAAATTCAGATCCTCGTGAAAATGTTAATGCCCAATTTCATAAAAGAGTAAGGGAGATTTTTGGAAAGAACAAAGTCATGATTGAGTCATTTACCTCCATTAATGCAAGGCTTCCCTATCTTTATGGTACTGTTAAAACGCATAAACAGGGGCAACCATTACGTCCTATAATTAGCACTATTGGTTCAGCATCATATAAATTATCAACATTTTTAGTAGTCTTATTGCAACCATTAGTAGGCACTATCTCTAATTCACATGTAGAAAATAATTTAG
>NC_090725.1:186122107-186129607 GCF_036898095.1 Palaemon carinicauda
TTAAGCCAAGCATTATTAGACCAGGCAGTTAAGCCAAGCATCATTAGGCCAAGCAGTTAAGCCAAGCATCATTAGGCCAAACAGTTAAGCCAAGCATTATTAGGCCAGGCAGTTAAGCCAAGCATTATTAGACCAGGCATTTAAGCCAAGCATCATTAGGCCAGACAGTTAAGCCAAGCATCATTAGGCCAAACAGTTAAGCCAAGCATTATTAGGCCAGGCAGTTAAGCCAAGCATCATTAGGCCAGGCAGTTAAGCCAAGCATCATTAGGCCCGGCAGTTAAGCCAAGCATTCTTAGGCTAGGCAGTTAAGCCAAGCCTCATAGGCCAGGCAGTTAAGCCAAGCATCATTAGGCCTTAAAGTTAAGCCAAGCATTCTTAGGCTAGGCAGTTAAGCCAAGCATTATTAGGCCAGGCAGTTAACCCAAGCATCATTAGGCCAGGCAGTTAAGCCAAGTATTCTTAGGCTAGGCAGTTAAGCCAAGCCTCATAGGCCAGGCAGATAAGCCAAGCATCATTTCGCCAGTCAGTTAAGCCAAGCCTCATTAGACCAGTTAGGCCAGAAATCACCAGGCCAGGCAGTTAAGCCAAGCATCATTTTGTCAGGCAGTTAAGCCAAGCATCAATATGCCCTGCATGTAAGCCAAGCATCATTAGGCTAGGCAGTTAAAGGTAGCATCCTTAAACCTAAAAAAAAAAAAAAAAAAAAAAAAAAAAAAAAAAAAAAAAAAAAAAAAAAAAAATATGCCAGGCAGTTAAGACAAGCATGATTAGGCTAGGCAGTTAAGCCTGGCATCCTTAAACCTAAAAAAAAAAATATGCCAGGCAGTTTAGACAAGCATCATTAGCCTAGGCAGTTAAGCCTGGCATCCTTAAACTTAAAGAAAAAAATATGCCAGGCAGTTTAGACAAGCATCATTAGCCTAGGCAGTTAAGCCTGGCATCCTTAAACCTACAAAAAAAATATGCCAGGCAGTTTAGATAAGCATCATTATGCTAGGCAGTTAAGCCAATCATCATAAGCCTAGACAGTTAAGCCTGGCATCCTTAAACCTAAAAAAGAAAAGATTTAAAAATAATATTCCTTTCACAAAAATAAAAATACCGGTATATTCCTTTTACAAAATATGCGACGTCGCTATGAAATAAAAAATAATATTCCTTCCACAAAATATCATAAAAATATATTCCTCTTACAAAATAATATAAAATAATATTCCTTTCACAAAATAAAATAAAAAATATATTCCTTTTGAAAAAAAATGAAAAATATTCCGAATCAAAAAAATCATTTTTTTTTTGTTTTAATTTTTAATTTTTTTTTTTGGGGGGGGGGGGGTTTATTTTCAATTTTTTTTTTTTTTTTTTTATTTATTTATTTATTGTTTTTTTTTTATTTTTTTTCTGTTTAGTTTCAGACTTCTTAATTATTTTGGTTATTTTCCTCAGTTCGTTCGTTATGAACCTTATTTTCGTCTGTTTCCAAAACTGGGACTATGGGTCAAAGGGGGGCCCAAGAGTAAGCCTGGTCCCGTTTTGGTTTCTTTACCAAAAGTTTCTTTGTGGGTCCTTCTCCTTCTCCTTGTTTTTCTTCCTTCACGATGACTACTTTATTGCCATCTTCTACTGGAGTTTCATAACCTTCTACAACTGAAGTTTTATCAAGTCCGCATTTCTCCTTTCCTGGTGAACCCTCGTCACCCGTTCCTTCTTCTTTTTTAACCTTTTCCAAATCTCTCCTCTGAAGTTCCTTTTTCAGTGAAGAGATGAAACCCTTCGCTGCGGACAAATCTTTCTTCATTTCATTCTCTTTGTTGGTCATTCGAACAATCTTTCCATTCAGGTTTTTCTCTCGTTTCACTTTGTTCTCCAGTTGTTCACGAAGACCTTCGTTCTTCTTTGTTATTGTGAACACTGCCTCCTTTAGCTCACGATTCTGCACTAGAGCTTTAGAAATCTCGCCCTGCAGCTCTTCTACTAGACGTTGGTGTCCTTGGCTTTTTTTCTGATCATTAGAACGAGCCTCCATCAGCTCTTTTTCTAGTTTAATTTTCTGTAGAGCTAATTCTTTATTAAGGAAGCTTCGTTCCTCATTGGATTTTTTGAGATCTTCATTCTCTGCCAGAAGGATCGATTTCAGTTCGTCATGAGCCTCGATTTCCTTCTTGGCCTTTTCCAGTTCCTCATTCAACTGGAACATTTTCGCTGTATTTTCTTCAACCAAAATCACTTTACCTTCAAGCTCTCGTTTCAGAGGTTCCTTCTCTCCCATAAGTTCTGATTGCATTTGAATATGGGCATCATTTTTCTGCTGAGCCATTTTCAGTTCCGCTTTCAACTCAAGAATTGATTGATAGTAAGTTGCAAGTTGATTTTCCTGGCCTTCAATCCAAGCCTGTTTATTGGCAAGTTCCTTAGCCATGATTTCATTCTTTAGCCTGAGATCTTCAATCTCAGTGTCTTCATCAGTCTGAACTGTTACATCAGATTTAGAGACTGGTTCAGTCTCAACCTGAACGTCCCTGGAAAGCGAAGGATCCGTCCCACTGAGGACAGCTTCAGTCTCCTCAGAAATACTGTTGATTTCTTCCTGGTCCAAGACAAGCTCGAGTGCCTCACTCTGTTCCTCCTTGGCCCAGAATTTCCTCATCAGAAGACCACCTCCCAAAATGAGGCGTAGTCCCTCCAGTTCCATCAACCACGGCTGCTGGTCCTGAAAACCGTCTTCGGAAGAGGGACCCCCAAGTAGATATTTCTTCCCGTACTCACTGATAGCTCTCAATGCGTTGTTTGTAAACATCGTTGCAAAACTCAGAATGCAGATCACTTGACTTTGATCAGGTATAATTTGAAAAAATCGAAATAGGTCCTGGCAGAAATATCGACTCCGAGATTGGAGGCAGTTTGAAGACTGGAGACGTCTTCGTTTGCTTCGAGATCGTCTCCAGAAACTAATTCCGATTATAATTCGAATGAGAGCGAGACTTTGAAGACGTCTTCGTTCGATTTGGGAAAATTTTTCACTCGGTCTTCACCGAGACTTGGTAGTAATTTATTTTCCCCAAAGGAAATAGATAGATAGATAGATAGATAGATAGAAGATATAGATAGATAGATAAATAGATAGATAGATAGAATTGTATTTATAAGAAAAAGTTAAAATTCTTATGAGGTGTGAATGAGGACTCGGATGAAAACGGGATGGTGTGAAGCCCTTTGAAGACATCGTTGGGTCGTTGAAGAATCTTCATCAGGTCTTCACCGAAGATTTCTTTCTGCTTCAGTAGAAGTTTTGCGTTTTTTTTCCTTTTTTTTTTTTTTCTTTTTTGAAAAGACGAATCTAATATCTCCATTGACTATTCCTTTAGTAATTTCTTTTCCCCGAAGGAAATCTTGAAAAAAATATTACAAAAAATGAAAAAAGAGAAAATTAATATAACAAATAATCTCGGATCGAGTTTCGCCATCTTGTTTTAGTCTCTGGAAAATGTCAAAGATTTCGGAAATGAATAAAATACTAATTTATAGTTTTACTTTCCTTTTATTCTATCGAAAGATTTTTGTTTTAATTTTATGTTGTTATTTCATATGAAAATTAAAAGGCCATTTCCTTATTATTATTATTATTATTATTATTATTATTATTATTATTATTATTATTATTATTATTATTATTATTATTATTATCATTATTATTATTATCTTCAGGCCCAATGTGTATTGGTTGAAATATAGGGATTTATTTGTTTCCTTTCTTCCTTTTATGGGTCATTTTGAAGAAATATGTTAAACAGTTCGATTTACAGTTATAAATAAGGTATATCTATATATATATATATATATATATATATATATATATATATATATATATATATATATATATATGTATACATATATATATATATATATTTATAACACACAATATTTATATATATATATATATATATATATATATATATATATATATATATATATATATATATTTATTTATATACATATATATATATATATTATATAAACACAATATATATATATATATATATATATATATATATGTATATACATATATATATATATATATATTTATATTTATATTTATATATATATATATATATATATATATATATATATATATATATATATATATAGATATAGTTTTATATATGATAAAGTTTTGCACATTCAAACGTGTTTTTTTTTATTCAAATAAGCCATATATTTCTGATACATTAATGTCTGGATTCTCTTAACGACCTCGGGATCAGAGCCCCAGGCGGAATCACACAAAGACAAGAGCTTGTGACCGACCGGGAATCGAACCCTGGTCCGGCAAGCTTGTATAGACAGTGACTACCACTTGGCCACGAAGAAAGATAAAAGTCAATGACAATGCTTCTGTACAGTACAGTCGGATTGACATTTTTGAAAACTACTTCTTCAGGCACCATATGTATGTGTGCTTGATGATGTTCAGACACTGTGCCATTAATAATGCTTTGTATCAGTACAGTGTTAGATTTAACCATCTTTACATGGTACGGACCCAAATACGCTGGCTCTAATTTGTGTTTCCTAGGTTGTAATCGTTTCAAATACACACGATCGCCCACAAATACTTTTACCAGTGCGGCTTTGAACTGTATTTTTCATTAGCTCTTTTCAAAAACCTTTCAGAGGTGTTCAATGCACTACTCAATAGATTTAATATATATATATACCACAGTTGAATAATTTGGCAACTGTTGAGAATTAATCAGGACCGTATATGGTAACACAGGATCCTGTCCATACACTAAAAAGAAATGCGTGTCCCTAAGAAAAGCATTATATGCAATGTTCAAAGCTAGCTCAGCTGTAGGAAGCATGGCGTGCCAATGAAGGAGGTCATCCGCCACTCAGTAACGTAAAATTCGCACTACTTCCCTATTTTGCGATTCCAATAAGCCATTAGCTGAAAGTCTATATGCGGTCACTGAAAAGTGTCCAATTTTCATCAAGTCCATGACCGATTTCACCACTTTATTTATAAACTCGAGACCAATATCACTTATCAGAATTTTCGGGCAACCAAACTTAGTAATGAAAGAGCACAGCGCTTGGGCTAATGAATTTGCTGATTTATCCAACATTGCGTAAGTATGAGTGTAACGAGTAAATGCATCAACAAATACACATATATACTTATGTTGTGTTAAACCGAAAAGAAATGGTCCTATCTCATCCATATGCACTCTATGAAATTTAATAAATATCACAGGCCACTTTCTGGCTTCCGGTACTGTGTTTTTATGTTCTTTGAAACGGTTACAAGAATGACAACATTTTATATAATTCTCTATAGATTTTCTTATTCCTAACTAAAAGGAGGATTCACGTGCTCACCTATCAATCCCTAAATGTCCTGCACACGGACTTGAATGTACACCCAGCAACAAAACCGGTGTCGCCTGGCCAGACCTGGCTTGGAGAGATCATGCTCTTCTTGCTCTGAAAGGTGGCCGACGTTTAAACAACTAACACTCTAAGAAATGCGATGATTAATGATATATATATATATATATATATATATATATATATATATATATATATATATATATATATATATATATATATATATATATATATATATATATATATATATATATATATATATATATATATATATATATAGATAGATAGATATAGATATAGATATACAGTAGATATAGATATAGATATAGATGTATTAGAGAGATAAAGAGGTCTTTTCTCTTATTCCTATAAGAAATCAATCGTTTTCGATAACAGTGATCGAAAGGTATAATCACACTGATATATTTTTATTCCTTAATACATTTCTCTATAGATTATCCTTAAATACTGTGGGAACTGACTATTCCAATTAATATAAGTCAGAATGATAAAGCGCTCGTTAGCATTATTCTAGCAGCTGCTCTCTCTCTCTCTCTCTCTCTCTCTCTCTCTCTCTCTCTCTCTCTCTCTCTCTCTCTCTCTCTCTCTCTCTCTCCTACTTGTATCCATTAGTTAGATAAGGACACACTTTTTTTTATGTTATTTGGATGCGTCCAAGGATCACACAAAACCTATCACTACTTTGCAAGCTTGCGTTGGATTTGCATTTCTTTTGGGGTAAAATCCCAAGTTCCAAAGATGTTCAGTAACTACCTCAAAACACAAGCATACCTAAACCACGTGTGATATTGGTTGATTTTAAGGCGGTCCCTGGTCACGTGGTTTCTTTATTTTTTTTATCAAATCGCGGTTTGGTTATGGATGGTTTGTTACTTCACTGAAACCCCCCCCCCCCCCCACCCAGCATATTCTCTTTTATTGAATCGTAACAGCAGTAAGGAACCAATGTCTTATTTTATTTCATGAACGCTCATAGCGATCAGTGGTTCTTAACCTTTTTTCGATGCCTGCTCTCTTTTCAAATCAGCATAAAATTCTTGCACCCCTGAAGTGTCGAAATACAAGAGAAAAAACGCGTAAATGCTGTGATATAAAGTGGATCTGATGTGTATTAAATAAAAAATTGCTTCTAGGACAAATGCTGTATTACTGTTTTCACGGGAAAAAAATAAACCTGCGAATAAAACGAAATATTTTTGTTCTAATTATTCATATTCATATGGTTAGGAATCGACCACACACCTCTTAAGGGAACAGGCACCTATGTTTAAGAAACATCGAGCGAAGTCAATCATAACTTTGTTGATACCATTGTCATGAATTGTGGCTATTAAGTATTGCTGTCCGTCTATCTGCTATTTAGGTTTTGTTTTCGGTTCAGCTTGTAAAGATTAAAGCTATTTGTAAGTCATATATGGCTCATCACATTCCGACAATTAACAGTCCAATTATTGAAAATTATATCCTTAATTACGAAAACTTTGTTACTTTGTTACCGGAAGAAATAAGTCAATAATTTTGATTATTTCTTGCATCTTGGTTTGGTTTAGAAAGACCGGCGACCATAAAATTTGTTGGTTACCGATTCTTTGGACAATTAGTGTGAATATCTAAAACCAGCCCAAGCCACATCTTTAGCCTGGACTATACAGGTATATGTTACTCAAAACAAATGTTACACGCCAAGTTTTGAAACCGATGTTTTTATTAGTCATCATGGCTACAAATTAGCAATTGTAATATTTAATTATTCTAGACTGAGAAGACACTATAGGATATCTTAATCTAGTATAGGCTTTGCATATATGTCAGAACTTAGTTGAGTTACCAACAATAGTTTTTTAAACATCGCCATCATTTCAATTGGATGCATTTTATGCCATATTGCATGTAAAAATGATAAATGAATAACAATTTGATTTATTTCATGGAATCATAGATATTAATTGTTATCAATAAGGGTATTGCCATCATCATCATCACATCATCTTCATCACTTCACAAATGTTGATAAGCCATACATTAAGGTCTCTCAATTACCACCTCTCCATCATCATCGTTAACCACCACCTGATTTTATCCCAACCC
>NC_090725.1:186134607-186137107 GCF_036898095.1 Palaemon carinicauda
CACCTCAAAACCGAGGTAAAAAAAGCCCCTAATGCTATATATAAGGCTCCAAAAAATAAAGGTAAAAAAGCCCCTAATGCTATAAATAAGGCACCTAAAAATAGAGGTCAAAGAGCCTCTAATGCTAGAAGTAATGCACCTCAAGATCGAGGTCAAAAAGCCCCTAATACTAGAAATAAGGTACCTCAAAAGAGAGGTCAAAGAGCCTCTAATGCTACAAGTAATGGTCCTCAAAATCGAGGTAAAAAAGCCCCTAATGCTATAAATAAGGCACCAAAAAAATAGAGGTCAAAGAGCCTCTGATGCTCGAGATAATGCACCTCAAAATCGAGGTCAAAAAGCCCCTAGTGCTATAAATAAGGCACCTAAAGATAAAGGTCAAAGAGCCTCTAATGCTAGAGGTAATGAACCTCAAAATCAAGGTCAAAAAGCCTCTAATGCTATAAATAAGGCACCTAAAGATAGAGGTCAAAGAGTCTCTAATGCTACAAGTAATGGACTTCAAAATCGAGGTAAAAAAGCCTCTAATACTATAAACAAGGCACCTATAAAGAGAGGTCAAAGAGCCACTAATGCTACAAGTAATGGTCCTCAAAATCGAGATAAAAAAGCCCCTAATGCTATAAATAAGGCACCAAAAAAAAGAGAGGTCAAAGAGCCTCTAATGCTAGAAGTAATGCACCTCAAAATCGAGGTCAAAAAGCCCCCATTGCTATATAACAGGCTCCTACAAATAGAGGTCAAAAAGTCCCTAATGCTAAATATAAGGCTCCTAAAAATAGAGGTCAAAGAGTCTCTAATGCTTGAAGTAATGCACCTCAAATTCGAGTTCAAAAAGCATCAAATGCTATAAATAAGGCACCTAAATATAGAGGTCAAAGAGACTGTAATGCTAGAGGTAATGCACCTCAAAATATAGGTAAAAAAGCCCCTAATGCTATAAACAAGGCACCTAAAAGAGGTCAAAGAGCCTCTAATGCTAGAAGTAATGCACCTCAAAACCGAGGTAAAAAAGCCCCTAATGCTATATATAAGGCTCCTGAAAATAGAGATAAAAAAGCTCCTAATGCTATAAATAAGGCACCAAAAAAAAAAGAGAGGTCAAAGAGCCTCTAATGCTAGAAGTAATGCACCTCAAAACCGAGGTAAAAAAGCCCCTAATGCTATATATAAGGCTCCAAAAAATAAAGGTAAAAAAGCCCCTAATGCTATAAATAAGGCACCTAAAAATAGAGGTCAAAGAGCCTCTAATGCTAGAAGTAATGCACCTCAAAATCGAGGTCAAAAAGCCCCTAATGCTATAAATAAGGCACCTAAAAGAGAGGTCAAAGAGCCTCTAATGCTAGAAATAATGCACCTCAAAATCGAGGTCAAAAAGCCTCTAATGCTATAAACAAGGCACCTAAAGATAAAGGTCAAAGAGCCTCTGATGCTAGAGGTAATGAACCTCAAAATCAAGGTAAAAAAGCCTCTAATGCTATAAACAAGGCACCTAAAGATAGAGGTCAAAGAGCCTCTAATGCTACAAGTAATGGACTTCAAAATCGAGGTAAAAAAGCCCCTAATGCTATAAATAAGGCACCTAAAAATAGAGGTCAAAGAGCCACTAATGCTATAAATAAGGCACCTAAAAATAGAGGTCAAAGAGCCTCTAATGCTACAAGTAATGCACCTCAAAATCGAGGTAAAAAAGCCCCTAATGCTATAAATAAGGCACCTATAAAGAGAGGTAAAAGAGCCACTAATGCTACAAGTAATGGTCCTCAAAATCGAGATAAAAAAGCCCCTAATGCTATAAATAAGGCACCAAAAAAAAAAAGAGATCTCAAAGAGCCTCTAATGCTAGAAGTAATGCACCTCAAAATCGAGGTAAAAAAGCCCCTAATGCTATATAATAGGCTCCTACAAATAGAGGTCAAAAAGCCCCTAATGCTAAATATAAGGCTCCTAAAAATAGAGGTCAAAGAGTCTCTAATGCTTGAAGTAATGCACCTCCAATTCGAGTTCAAAAAGCATCAAATGCTATAAATAAGGCACCTAAAGATAGAGGTCAAAGAGTCTCTAATGCTACAAGTAATGAACTTCAAAATCGAGGTCAAAAAGCCTCTAATACTATAAACAAGGCACCTATAAAGAGAGGTCAAAGAGCCACTAATGCTACAAGTAATGGTCCTCAAAGTCGAGATAAAAAAGCCCCTAATGCTATAAATAAGGCACCAAAAAAAAAAGAGAGGTCAAAGAGCCTCTAATGCTAGAAGTAATGCACCTCAAAATCGAGGTCAAAAAGCCCCTATTGCTATATAACAGGCTCCTACAAATAGAGGTCAAAAAGCCCCTAATGCTAAATATAAGGCTCCTAAAAATAGAGGTCAAAGAGTCTCTAATGCTTGAAGTAATGCACCTCAAATTCGAGTTCAAAAAGCATCAAATGCTATAAATAAGGCACCTAAATATAGAGGTCAAAGAGACTGTAATGCTAGAGGTAATGCACCTCAAAACA
>NC_090725.1:186172107-186224607 GCF_036898095.1 Palaemon carinicauda
GGATATAAAAACAACAAAAGTTCTCTGACCTAGAAGATTCACTGATTTTCTTTTTGGTCAAGAAAAATTGAATTGTAGCAACATCCCAAGAGGTGGGAGAGTCAGCAATGCTTAGTTAAACTGCAATAGACAAGTGAAGAAATCAAGGACCCAGAATACCTCAAGCACAGAGGAAAGCAATATGGTGATAATCCACGAAAAACAGTATAAATTCTCTGACATCCATTGAAATGGTGTATAAACCCTTTCATTTGATAAAGTATTACCGCATTCATTATTAATATGTTGATAAATAAATGATTTAAGGGTCTTTAAATATCAAGCTGTAATTGTGAATATGTCCAGTTAGAAAAAAATGAAAACTGTACATCTGCCTTTTTATAATAATAATAATAATAAAAAAGAATCTGAAGGTTAGCGTTCTCAGATTATTTGAATTAAGTTAACACAAGACAACCCTATTCGCTTCAACATGTCATTTTTTAGTAATCCTAATCACTTACATTGTTCAGCATTGCAAACATAATGAACATCACCAATCAATTTGTATTATTTTCACAAGCGTGTACATCATATATTTTCCTTTATTATGTAAAATCAACCAATCAACAATTCAAACTTAGTAATATGAATGGACTAGGTTGACAGAGACAAGTCCAGAGGTCCACACTAGATATATTTTCTGCTTTAAAATTTTTGTCATATTAGCAGCATGCATTTTACAAAGGTCCGTCCTGACATAATACCAGCCCAATCTAAACCGCCCAAACATCAAGAAAAGAAATTAGAGCTGTCAAGCAACTAAACATCAGTAATGAAAGGTTGCTGCGTAAGAACATATAAAGTCATCATAATTTCTATATTTTTTGTTACTGAACCTCATTTGTGTTAAGATTGAACTGACTGCAAATGGTGTCAAATTCATAATTGCCACGTGTCTATAAAAACATTCTATTCTCTTTTATTCAAATCCTTGATTAACCTTGAAAGGTGTTGTTAGTAATAGTTATTAGACTTTTAGAGAGGAGTTCTTATTTTACTGATTGAGAATATTAGCGTGATGTCTTTTCATTTAGAATATATGCAATGTTTACAATCTTCAACCAGAGGTATTTCTATAAGCTAATGTCCCGTCAACAGTCTACAGTAACAGACACATTTGATGACTAACGGACTAAGAGAGTAAAGTAGGTTAACAAGGTGACCATCTCAAGAGTCGAGTTTATTTGCGCCAGTTCGATTGGGAAGCCGAAGCCCGATCCAATCGTTGATGAATATATTAGTCGCCAAGAATTTCCACCTGCGGAGGATGGTCTTGCGGTTCCTGTAAGTATATATCGGTTTTGTTATTCCATTAAATTATCTTCCAAACGTCGATGAAGATAGATAGCTATTGCATTATATTCATTAGTTTTCTATGGTATTTTTCTTTAGCATGTACAATGTTGTTGGCGTCTTTGAGTGAACACGTGATGTAAACTTTCACAGATAAAGTAAGATCTGTATAAGTGTGAAATCTTATTCATGCATTTTTTGTCATGCTGTCAAAGATTTGAGACTGGGCTAGTTGAAATGTTATTTGAATCTTTGCACAGCTGGACAAAGAGACTCTCCATTTGAATTTGGTTTTAAAAACTACTTTAAATTATAACTAGGAGTAAATGCAATGATTCCATAGTCTGACTTTTAGTTTACCAATTGTTTCTAGAGCTTGGTGGTAGAATTATGAATATTGGTTACCCTGACAAGGTAAATGACAATGGGTTATTTATTAGGCCAATGGAGCTGTAGTCAAAATAGCTGACATAGAAAAGAGACAAAAGCAGCCGCAGTAAATAATGGTTTCAAGTAATTTTCATTGAAAATGAGAAGAGAAAAAGACTCGCCACAGATAAGGAATAGATTAATATGGACTGCTTATCTAAAAAGTATTTATAGGGTATGAATTGTATTACCAGCACTGTGATAGCTAACTTTCGAATTACTTGGTTAGGACTCAAAAGTTTTCTCTTATAGTTGAGTGAAAACGGATCTTCATGGGTGAACAACAAAGGTGCAACGGGACCATATGATAAGTTTTTGATGCAATATTACAAAGTAATTGCTCTAGAATCAAAAGGGAGATGAGGCTATTGATTAGCAGCGTTGCTATAGGCCTACCTTCACGCAGCTATGTGGTTGTGACTAACATGACTCTAAGCATCTAGGACTGTACATTTGCAACTGAAGAGATATCCATTGCATGGTACGTACATCACTGGATTCCTCTGGGTAAATGAAATAGCATTTTACGCGCTCCGGTTCTTGCATGTGCAATAGTAGGCCTAGGCTAAATACAATAATGAGTAATAAGAAAGAAAATTGGTAATGAAAACTTCAAGATTTTGCAATAAAAAGATTTTTCATAAAATGTTATGTCTTTCCAGGTGGCCTGAGAGGGGAAGAGCGTTCGCACAAGATTGTTGTCAGAATTAGGTGATGTCTGCGAATGACGTAACCAACACTTTTCCCTTAAAATAACCCTTGCGTATTTACCTTTCTTATTCACTCACTATCCATTTCCAATTAAATAAATTTTGCTCTCTCTCTCTCTCTCTCTCTCTCTCTCTCTCTCTCTCTCTCTCTCTCTCTCTCTCTCTCTCTCTCTCTCATAGAAATTTGAGTTATTGTTTTTTTAATAAATCACTCTTCATCAACGTATCATGTTTAGAGAAAACATGGAACTACAAAATAAATATAATTAATTTCGTATATAAGAGTATTATTATTATTATTATTATTATTATTATTATTATTATTAATTGCTAAGCTACAGCCCTAGTCTGAATAGCAGGAAGTTATAAGCCCAAGGGCTCCAACAGGAAAAAATAGCCCAGTGAAAGGAAATAGATAAACTACAAGAGAAGTTGTGAACAATTGAATTAAATATTTTTAAAACAATAACAACATTACATCAATTATATATAAACTGTAAAAACTTACAAAAAAGAAAAAAACAAGAGGAAGAGAAATAACATACAATAGTAGGCCCGAGTGCACCCTCAAGCAGGAGAACTCTACCCCCAGACACTGGAAGACCATGGTACAGAGGCTATGTTACCACCCAAGACTAAAGGACAATAGTTTTATTTTGGAGTGCCCTTTTCCTAGAAGAGCTGCTTACAAAGATGTAATTTACAGTTTCATAAATAATTTCTCCATTTATTAATAATGCTTCCTTTCTATAATTTTCATATACCTACAATTAATAATCCTGCAACATCTTGACCTTATCTGTCGATATAAATGTTTTTTTTTTTCTGTTTGAATTAATTCCATCAAATAGATATATTTGTAAAGAAATATACGTCATCAAATAGTAAGTCCACACTTTCATTAGTAGTGAAGATTTAAATGAAATCTCACGGAAACTGGAATGGGATTTTGCATGATCGTTTTGGCTTGAATTGGTCACAATTATATAGTAGTGTAGATCCTGTTGTCCTTTTGAATGAAAATCTAGTCAACATAATTGATAGGCGTATCCCTTCTCATGAGCTAAGGTACCGAGTGAAGGACAAACCTTGGTTTAATTATGTTTGTAGATGTGTTTATTTGGAGAAGCAGGAGGCCTATCATCTTTGGAAGGGTAACAGATCACATTTGAACTGAAATAACTATACTCAGCTTCGAGCTTTTGCTCAGAGAGTTTATGCTTCAACGGAAAAAGAATACAATTTAACCATAAAAGAAACCCTGTCTGGTACAACCCAAGAGCATAAGTGGTGGACTACCCTTAAATCTGCACTCTTTGGTGTAGATGCAACAGTTCCTCCTTTACTTAAACCAGATGGCTCTGTCACTCACTGTCCAAAGGAAAAGGCATCCCTTTTGGCAGATGTTTGACAGCAAGCAGAGTATTGAGAAACTCGAACTTCCTCATTCCTGTTTTCCTAAGGCTAAACTAACTAGTTTAGCTTTTCGATCCCGTGAAATTAAAGCTCTGTTGATGGACCTTGATGCTTATGGAGGTGTAGACCCAAATGGTAATTTCCTTTGTTTTTTATAAAGACTGCAGATTTCTTAGCTCCAAAGTTATATGTTATTTTGCGCAAGTTAGCAAGAAGAGGAGCTTTTAGCACTTGTTGGGGAATTGGTAATGTTACTCCTCTATGTAAATGTGTTTGTGGTAGCTCAAGT
Source organism: Palaemon carinicauda (assembly GCF_036898095.1). NCBI lineage: Eukaryota > Metazoa > Arthropoda > Malacostraca > Decapoda > Palaemonidae > Palaemon > Palaemon carinicauda. The sequence continues at coordinate 186,176,287 of NC_090725.1, forward strand.
CCAACTGATTACTGCCCAATTTTCATAACTCCCATATTATCTAAAGTTTTTGAACGTCTTTTGACAAAACGCCGTAATAGGGTTGGTGAAGGTAATCATCTGTTCCCTAGTTTGCAATTTGGTTTTCGTAAAGGCCTCGGAGCATGTGATGCCCTTCTTACAATCTCCAATGCTGTACAGAAATCCCTGGATTGTGGTGAGGAAGATCGTATGATTGGCCTTGATTTTAGTGCTGCATTTGACCGTGTTAATCATGAAGCACTTGTTTTCAAACTCAAACAGTTGGGAGTTGGTGGGTCGTTTCTTAGCATCATTATTGAATTTTTAATGAATAGATCTCAAAGAGTTGTTGCTGATGGGCACCATAGTGAGTATAGGAATGTGATATCTGGTGTTTTCCAGGGTAGTGTTTTTGGCCCATTACTTTTCATACTATATACACATGACATGTGGTTTGGGCTAGAAAACAAGCTTGTTGCATGTGCAGATGATGCTACTCTCTTTGCATCAATTCCCTTTCCTGATGTAGATCTGGGGTTGCTGAATCCCTTAATAGAGATCTGGCTAAAATTAGTGTATGGTGCAAATTATGGGGTATGAAGTTGAATCCTAACAAAACTTAAAGTATGATTGTAAGTACGTTTAGGACCGTGGCTCTTCAACATCCGGATATCAGTATTGATAATGTTTCTTTAACATTGTATGACTCTTTCAGAATTTTAAGTGTGATTCTCGACAGCAAATTTACTTTTGAGAAACACATTACGTCTGTGTCTTCTTCAATTGTGCAAAAATTGGCTTATTGAGAAAGTCTTTCAAGATTTTTGGTGATCAATCTACTCTGAAGAAGTGTTTTAATTATTTCATTTTATCTTGTTTCGAGTATTGTTCTCCTGTCTGGTCTTCAGCTGCTGATTCTTATCTCAATTTGTTGGGCAGGAACTTACGGTCTATTGAATTTCTTATTCCTGATCTAGATATTAATCTTTGGCACCGTCGTTCAATTAGTTTATTATACATGTTGCATAAGATTTTCCATAATTCTGACCATCCTTTACATTCAGATCTTCCCGGACAGTTCCATCCTGTTCATAATACTAAGTATGTAGTTAATTCTAATAGTCGGGCCCTCTCCATCATGAGGTTCAATACTACACAGTACTTTAGAAGTTTTATTCCAGCTGTGGCTAAGTTGTGGAATGATCTTCCTAATCGTGTAGTTGAATCAGTAGAACTTCAAAAGTTCAAACTCACACCAAATATTTTTATGTTGAACAGGCTTACATAAGTCCTTTTATAGTTTGTATACCAAATATCTGCTTTAATGATGTTAATGTTTTTAAAATGCTTTATTTTAATTTTTCATTACTCCTTATATCGTTTATTTATATCCTTATTTCCTTTCCTTACTGGGCTATTTTTCCTTGTTGGAGTTCTTGGGCTCATAGCATCTTGCCTTTCCAACTAGGGATGTAGCTTAGCTAATAATAATAATAATAATAATAATAATAATAATAATAATAATAATAATAAGTTCAGCCATAATAAATAAGAAAAAAACGATGTCAGTACCTGGAGAAAACAAATAACTATTTAGTTTTAATAAGAATGAAAGACATGGAATCAACAATACAGTCATCCATGAGACAAAAACGTATGGAAAACAAAATTAATTTTCAATGGAGGAAATAGGAAAAATATTTCAAGAAATAGTAAAAAAAAAATTTACAGTCCGAAGCCAGGCAACTTGAAGTGGGCGGAAAGTGGAATGGCAAACCCCAACATAACTCAAGGAATGGGATATTTTATGTCGCAGGGTGGTCAGGTCATAATAGGGCATTCCCTGTAGAAGAAGAAGAGAAAAGAAGAGAACAAAAAAAAAAAAAAAAAAAAAATAGGAGGGAGAAAAATGAGGCACAATTTCATAAAGCAGATATATTACATTACTATGAGGGGTGTAAAATCAAAATTGATTCCGCTTGAGGAGATAATAGAAAAATTACTTATAATCTGCATTACTTAGACCCAATTGAAGAATGGAGAAAACCTGAATATAGACGGTTCTAAAGGGTCTAATAATAGTCGAGAAAAATAAATGGCGGAGGAGTGTTAATTGCAGTAAAGACAGAATTGAAAAACATAACAGAAGAAATAAAAAGTGAAAATTGTATCCATGAGTCTCGGTAAGTAGAAATTTATAATGAAAAACTAAATTTCAGACAGGAGTAATTTATGTTTCTCAAAAAAAAATAAAGCACATAAAAAAAACTTGTTGGTAGAAAACATTGAGAAAAAATAGTCGTAATGAGTGATTTCAATTGTAAAGTGGGAAATAAAAAAATAATGAAGATGTCTCAAAATCTGGTAAAATGTTAATTTATAGTTGACAATAGTAATTGGAGATGTGAAGGCACCTAGACTAGAGTTGAAAAGGAAACGAAATCAGTGATCGATTATTCTCTAAGGGAAGACTGTGAGGAAGGTATTGATAGTATGATAAAATATGAAGATAAAGTGATAATCCATTATAGGATATCTAAAGAGATAGTGTACTCAGATCACTGAGCAATCCTATTCAAGATAAAGTGGGTAATATTAAACAAGAAAGAAAGATAAGACAGATACAGTATGGAATGGAATCAACTGAAAGTCCACAAATATAAAAAAGAATTAGTGAAGATCGCCAAAGATAGATATGTATTGAAGTATTCAAATGTCAAAAAAGCAAGAGAATTAACAAAATGTAGTGTTAAACAGATTTTAATACTCTCAATACATAAAAAGGGAAATAAAATGAAACTAGAGAACTAAAGAGAAATATTTATTACAAGCAGAATAAGTAAGGTATTTGAGAAAATAAGAATGAAAACATCAAAGAACAAATTCAAGGAAGGGATGAATAAGTTCCAATGTGAAGGCATTGAAGGAAGGTCGACAACACTGGATGCAGAGATCAACAATAATGCTTATATTATGGGCTAATGGGAGGACCAACGTACATATGGATTTATGGAGCATACAAGTACTTTGATTAGCTAGATTTTAAAGATTGAATTAAACAGATGGAAAAAATGATAGGATGGAAGCAAATGAATGAAAATGTATAGCATTCGTTGACTTTCCTGCAAGAACAACAGAGAACATTGAGAATAAAGGCAAAGTAAGACAAAGAACTATAGTTAGACTCGAGATATATGGTATAGTGACTAACAAAGTGAACAACATTATCAGAAAATACTATAACGTTGATAAGGAATATTGAAACTGAATCATTGGTATTTGTAGATGATGATATGTTTCCCACAGGAAGGAAAGAAGGAATAGAATGTGCCTAAGTGACTGTCATAGTTTGGAGGTCCTGAACAAATTCACAATCAATACCAGTCCAAAAATATCTGGTGTATTGATAATGAACATATGAAAGAAAAATAAAGAAGAGATTAAAGCAAAAGTGAAGAACGGACAATAAGTATAGTTAAGGAACACAAGTATCTGGGAGAATGATGCAAAGAAAACAAAGAATTGAGTATCAGTATAGACAGTCTGAGGGTCGTGTATATGACCCAAGAATTACGAAAATATTGAGACGTGAGAAGAGTAGGAAAATGGTATTGCAAGTGAGAAAGAAAACACATGAAACAGTAATTGTTCCAACAACATTTACTAATAAAGAGACCTAGAGTGATATTAGAGATAAAGATATGAAAGATCTGGAAAACCTTCAATACAGAAAGATAAGGATCATGCATGAACAACCTCCAAGTACTCCACACTGGAGCATCATAGCGAGAACAGAAATATGGCCAGTGTTTTGCATAATAGACTATAAGAGGATAATTCTGTTTCATAACAACGTAAACTATGACGAAAAAAGATTGATCAGAGATATAATTGAAGATAAATTTTAAAACCCCACAGGAAAACCCCGGAGGAGCAGCATTGAAGATATATGTTGTAAATATAAAATGGAAATAGGAAAAATAAGAAATTAGGGGAAAATTGTCCTGAAAATGAAATGAAAAAAAGAATTATGGGAGACAGAGGAAACTATTGAAGAAAAGAAAAAAGGAAGGAATGAAAAAATTGAGATTCGTAGAAGGAAATGACTCAGTCTTATATCATATAAATTGATAAGGATAAATCAATCCTTATTATAAAGGCAAGGTTAAAAGCTAAAAGCAAATTTCAGGGGAAAATGCTTAGATGATGTGAGGGACCTATGCAAAGAAGAAGATAATACAGAACGTTTATTTTCCTGCTTAAATTAGGAAAGTTAAAAGAACTAGGTATAAAGAATGGATATGTTACAAAAATCTGGCAGGAAGCAGTTGGTATACATAAGTCGGACAATGAATCTGAAAGAAGAGTTTAGAAATACCATATTTACCACAATAGGTTGCCAAAAAGGATAACAAAGTATTACCCCAAGTTCCCAACAGATTTTAAGGTGAAAACTGATGTTTATTGTTGCAGGAAAAAATTCTCTGTTATAGTTTTGAGTTTAAGCTTAGAAGCTTTGCACCTATCTCCTAATTGATAGTGCCCGAAAACTTATTTTGCGGATTGAGTGCTTAGGAACCAGGAACCACGCGTAACCATTGTTAACAAGAGCAATCAGAAATTTCAGACCTCCGCTAGTGAATAATGCTAACATTTAACCAAAGCCTACGGACATCGCCTCTCTCATTTCATATGCTGACTGTACAGTAGATGGTGAAAAGTGTAATGTTGATCCAGAATCGTGATCATGATCCGTATCACCTCGAGAATTTCATGGTTTTTTCCGATTCATAATACCTATCCATTAATAAAATTCGGTGAAAATCAGATGTGTCAATTTGTTTGGACATAATCTTGAAAATAGTGAAAAATGTAACTCGGGATCTAGAATCCGGATCCGATACCGTATCATCTCCAAAAGTCAATGGCCTAAGATCTAGCTGTGGTGGAAATTTCGCCAAAATCCGTCAGTTTGTTTTGACGTAATCTTTAAAACTTATGGAAAATGCAAATCCGTAACCGGATCCGGATCATCTCCAAAATTTAATGGGGTCGTCCATGACCCAAGATCAATGTGGTGAAAATATTATCAAAATCCGTTGAGTAGTTTTGACGTAATCCTGTCCACAGACAAATAAATAAAAAAATAAACAGACTCGAAAGTATAACCTCGTTGGCGGAGGTAATAAGCGGTAGGCGATGTAGAAACGAGACACAATTCTATATCAATTGCGATAAATTAAACTAACAAAATTTAAGAAAGGAAATAAAACTTTAAATCATAAATATAGTGAAGCAAAAATTTAGCTCAATCAAGAGAAAAAGAAAGCAATCGATATAAGAAAGACGATCAATAGAAAAATAACAATCCTGAATTTAGGGAAGAATCCAATAAGAAATATATCAAAGCAAAATAAGCTGCAAAAAATTTAGTTTATAGATCAGTTACAACTTTTGATATATATATATATATAATATATATACATATATATATATATATATATATATATATATATATATATATATATATATATATATATATATATATATATATATATATATATAACTGAATAAAAAGAACTAAAGAAAATATAAAATATGTTGATAAACTAAGGAATAGAGTCAAAAGAGAGACAAACAAACAAGTGACAACCGCATGAGATGAAAATGGAAATGCCTTGAAGAAATCAAATCAAAGAAACTTTTTGGATGAAGGAAAACAGATATGACATGGAAAACAAATGGAAAGAAGCTGAGAGGCTTCAATAAGAAGAAAAATATAAAGAAGAAAACACAAACGAAAACAACATGAGTAATAACTTAGAAAGCTTTTACTGTAGATATCTGTCAAAGAAGATTTGTAGCAAAGATTGATATTATGGAAAACTGGGAAGTAATTTACATAGATACAGTATTGAAAAATCGATAAAGAAAATGAAAAAAAAAAAAAAGGCTGGGTCAGATGGACTAAAAGTATAGATGTATAAGAAAGCCATAAAACACAAAGAAACTTTGAAGATAGTTACTGTTTGCTACATAAAAGCAATCATAAAAGCACGAGAAGAAAACAAGTGCTACTGGACAGAATCTTTTACTAACCTGACCAAAAGCACCTACTTTACAAAAAGAACAAATATTTGATAAAACCTACAAGTTCATAAACTAGAAACCCTTCGCCTCAGCTAGAGACAAATGATGGGGAAGGTCTTCGGGAAAGGAATGGCCCTCCCCAGTCGCCTGCACTCAACCAAAGCAATCCATCTAACTAAGGAGGAGATAGATAAACTACAAAGATTAGAAAATAAAGGTTATACGTTGATATTAAGAGCTTCAAAGTATACACCAATTAGTGCATTGAGAGCAGAAGTTTAGTCGTCCTGTTACTACATTACATATATGAAAATGACGCTCAGTTATTTGAGAGATATAATAAAAGACAACGGAAATTCATTGATGAAAGACATTTTTCTTAAAAATTTTAATAGCAACATATGAAATGGACAAAGGCAGTTAAACAATATCTTTAAGTCCTGAACTTAAATACCATTTTCATTAGTTAACTCTTATTCTATAGACCTTGAGTTACCTCCTACACAGACAGTACAACTTGCATACTTTTATAACTAATTTCCATAGCCTGTCAAATATATCGACCAACTTCTTTAGTTGATGAGTTTAACTTTCTTAATTCCATGCGATAATTGTATCTGAATTTTCTTAATTCTTTACAGCTAAACACATGTTCTGTTGTTTCTTCTGCCTCACTACAAAACACGCAAAGCTTATAAGTTTCATTCCTGTTTCTGTAATTTTCTATTAAGTCTATCATACTTAACCTTGTCTTCATTATTACCTCTGCCAAGAAGGTATTGCCATCGAGTCGGTTTATTTGTTAGTGTTGCCTGTGGACAGGATTACGTCAAAACTGCTTGGCTGGTTTTGACGTAATTTTCACCACAGATAGATCTTAGGTTATGGGCAACCCCATTGAATTTTGGAGATTATCCTAATCCAGATCTGGATTCTAGATCGGGATTTGCATTTTTCGCCCTTTTAGAAATAACGTCAAAATTACTTGGCGTTTTTTTTTTTTTTTTTTTTTTTTTTTTTTTTTTAACGAAATTTTCACCACCTGTTGATCTTGGGTCATGGGCAATCCCATTAGATTTTGGAGATGATTGAGATCAGGATTTTAGATCCGGATTTGCTGTTTTTTCGCCATTTTAAAGACAACCTTAACACAAATTGACAGATTTTGACGAAATATCCACCACAGATAGACCTTACGCCATGGACGATTCCATCAACCTTTGGCAGAGGGCAGAAATCTCTGATTGCTCTTGCTATTACTGCTTCCTAAAGCAGGCCTTAAACGCATAGGACTAGCGCCCTGATTTGTCTGCGATTGGCACCAACCTGGCGTGATTAGCCTATCCTAATATCCTTTCAGCATGTTTGACCAGACAGGCCAGTCCCGCCGAGATTGGCAGTATCCCCCGCCAGTCTCTTGCCTGTGTGGGGATGGACTGCCAAGGCGACTGGGTTGACTCACCTATTTTGACACGTACAATATCATTATACAACTATACTTTGTCCTTTGATTGGAGCGCTTTTTATGATATAATTACAAATTGATTGAATTTCACAATCGAGACTTTATTTATTGTTATATTTATTATGACTTATACCTTTAAATTTTACCTATATTACACATATTTGATCTTTTTTTCATTGAAAGTAATAGAAATAAGTCATCATTATATCCTATGACATTTTCTTATAATCTTTGTCGGCAATAACTTCTATCTATTCCTTTTTATTACTTGAAATTTCCGTCTGCTACACTATCCATTTCCTTAACAAGTTTGTAATATTTTGCATTTCATTGCTCTTTATTTTAGGGTTTCCCCTCATTTTCATTCATCAAGTTATGATTTAGTTAATCTCATTTCCTTTTTATAGTGTATTTTGCCTTTAAAACTAAACAGTATTCTGCCGTATTCATGCAATAGTATTTTGTACTCCGATAATAAACAGATACTGATAAAAAAGGAAAGCAATTGAATATTCCGATTATCTATTATGAATAGGCTACCCTTCATGGGGAAAAACGAGGGTGTAAAATGTGGATAGATGATAGATTAAGTAGATGCCAATAATTCTATTTATACAATCTATGTATATCTCTTCCACATTTCCTCTCTGCTTACATAAGCACAATCCTTTTCAAATATCTATAAACTAATGCCAAAACAAGTAGGCTTAAATAAAAGTGTAGAAGTGCTTCAGAAAGGTCCAAAAATCCTTTTATTATAATTCTCCCAGGAGACATTTGGATCGTAGCAGACGAAAGCCTTTATAGAAGCCAATAAGGAATGCCTATCATGTTCCTTCATATTATTTAAAGTCATATTTCATAGATTCATATTAGGTGAAAAATAAAGGAAGTATAAAATACAAAATTTGGCATTTTTAAAATAAGTTGTATTAATTGTACTTGATACCACATAATGTACCAAATTTGGTAAACAAGTAGCCCACTAAAAACGTAACCATGTAGTCCTTTAGTCCTGGGCGCCCAACCCTCTTGAACTAAGCAAGCAAGTCTGTAGCGTGTATGGGCATTTTTCTTCGGACAGGAGCGCCGCTCCAGTCCAGCAGGACAAACCATAAAATCTGTTTTGCTGGACTGGAACTGCATATATGTCTATTTCAAGAAAATCTATACCATTTGAAGACAAAATTCTAATTCAATCGTATCTAAAACGATGTTTGACTGTGGGTCGCATCTTGTGAGATAGGTCGGATTAAAGGCTTTGTTAATCCTACAACTGGATTACTTTTCCAATGTTCTCTTCTATCTCCTTTCTACGTCACCTGTACAGGATTAGTACCCTCATCAATCTTTTGACTTTGGGAAAAAGAGTGAAAGAGCAATCTCCTATGATATAACAATAAAAAAAAGCCGAAATTGTTCCAATACAGTAATAAAACAAAATATTGTGAAATGCAATCAGTTTATCATTACAATATAAAAAGCTCTCCAATCAAGAGACAAAGTATGTTCGTATAATACTGAATGTGTCAAAATAGGCGAGTCAACCTAGTCCCTATGCTAGTCCATCCCCGCACATGCAAGAGACTGGTGGGGACAGGCTAGCCACGCAGGGTTTGTCCTGTTTACCCCCGCCCCCCCCCCCCCATACACGTTAAGGATTGGGCGGTTCGTGCCAATTATGGACTGAGTGAGTGCCTCTAAAGTGTGAGTGTTGATTCAACACTTACCCTGAACCGTGCTTTAGCTTTTATTGCTTGCTTAGAATGTCCTTGAAAAGATGATGATGAAGGGACCAACGTGAGAAGAAACCCCTAACTTGGTCTGTCTTGTATGTGAAATCACGGAGGGAGACCGGAAAAATGGATGGAATGTGATTGCAATAGGTTCTATCATATGGTGTGTGTGTATAGAGTGACAGGCATCACTGATAATGAAGTAAAAATCTAAAATGGTTATGCCCACACTGCGTATATGAAGCCAGAACGGCCAAGTTATATATATATATATATATATATATATATATATATATATATATATATATATGTATATATATATATATATATATATATATATATATATATATATATATATATATATATATATATATATATATATATATATATATATATATATATATATATATATATATATATATATATATATATATATATATATATATATATATACATATATATATATATATATATATATATATATATATATATATATATATATATATATATATCAAAATTGAAGGAAGAACTGACTATAAGAGAAAAAGCTTTTAGCGAACAAGAAGCGAGAATTGTTGAATAGGGAAACAAAGTTGCGGACCTTAGCACGCACGCAGCAAATTCCACCCAGACAACAGACCTCACTGAGAAAGTTGATAATTTTGCTATGAATATGGAATCAATTAAGGCAACAAACATTGATGGACCCGAAATCAGAGAAAATGGCATACACTGAGGAAGTTAAGGAAAAATTCTGCTGATAATTAAATCAACTAATACAACAACTAAAATTACTGAAAGAAAACATGAGGCCAAACGGGCACTTATAGACATTCCAATACTTAACACGAGGTCAACTTCAAATGGAAATATTGATGTAAACTTTGCTAACAAAATGATCAGAGAAGAGGCTGCAAACAAAATTCAGACATTTGTTGCTGACACTGAAACGAGGAAAATCGGAAAATAAAAACCAAAAGTAATGATATGCAATGTGTGCAATGATGAAGATGAGGTAGTAAATGACTCGACTCAAAGAAATCATTACCTAGACCATATCTAAATCATAGAAGAGAAGATAAGTGTGGTACGGAAGAAAATTGCTGTAGGTGGGACAACCCACCATGTACTGAAATGTGATCCTGAAGTTTGGAGAGCTAATCATAATAATGGGGACAAAGTTTTGTTACGATGGGGTACTTATAACATGCGTGATAGGTACCACGTGATCACCTGCTACCACTGGCATTGTCAGAGGTATGAACATCTTGATAAAGATTGCAAGTCTAAGAATGATGATAAAGTCTGTGGGGAATGTTCAGGAAAACATTCCACCAAGGAGTGTAATTCGCAAGTGTCAAAGTGTATAAACTGTTCAAAGTTAAACAAACTAAGTGACCACACAGTAAATTCTAGAGACTGCAAAGCTTATGACTTGGAATTGAAAAGACTAGCGTAAAATATTAATCATGGTTACTAGGGATGTCATAAACTGTGGCTATGTAAATATATAATCTGTGGGTAATAAAACTATTCAAATTCAAGAGTTGATAAACGGGAAATATTTGGACATACTTGCATTATCTGAAACATGGTTAAATAACTTGGACAAGGCTAAGATCTCTGAAATGACACCGCCCCCCCCCCCCCCCCCCACACACACTCACCTTCTTTCACATACCGAGAGAAGGTAGGTCTGGTGGGGGTGTCGGTCGGACTCTATCCATAAAGGTTACTCAAATCTCAAAATGTTAATAGGAACTAGTGTAACCAGCTTTTAATATATAGCAATGAACTTTACGCATATATATATATATATATATATATATATATATATATATATATATATATATATATATATATATATATACATATATATATATATATATATATATATATATATATATATATATATATATATATATATATATATATATATCCTGTGTAAGTCTACAAACTTCCGAAAACCAATACTAGTATCTTCTTTGAAGAATTCAGTGCATTCATTGAGATGATTATCATGGAGAAAAATGAATTAGTTATTTGTGGAGACTTCAATTTTTGGATGGATGACGCATCAAATCCTGATGCTTTGGCATTTAGTGGGTTACTAGAATCATATCAATTAGTGAATAATGTCGACTGTATAACTACTTAAACTATTCATATGTTGGACCTAGTTTTGAGTGATGAAATGAATAACATTGTATCTGATTTAAATGTTGAAGAGAAGTGTACTATATGCCCAGTGCACAAACTTATTACGTTTAGTCTATCTCTATAGAGACATCATTAGTAAACCAAATAAACTTTAGACGTAAATCAAATTTTTCTCCTACTGTATTTACTGGAGACGTTACAAAGAAAGTAAATGATGCTATCAAGATTCCTTGTGATCAGGATAACCAACGTCTATTGAGAGCTATGTGTGTTAACTGTCTTAAGCCCAGTACAGACTACGATTCATGTATCAGCCTCGTGGTGCAGTAGTGGTGTTGAAAAAACTTGCTAGCGGCTAAACTGTACTGCAACACTGCTCACTTGTTTTCCCGCGCTAGCTGCCTGCAAGGTTCCCAGTGGCGTTACGAAAGTGACATTTTGTTAGTTTCTAATTTGAGCTGTACATTTATACGACACTGAGAAAAGAAAAGGCTATGAAATTGAAATTTTGAGAAAATAATTGTACTTTCTACTAAAAAGATGACCAATTTTGTTACATTTTGCATCTGAATAAATAAAAAGAAATTCATCCCATATAACCTTAAAAAATAGTTCTTATTTCCATAAATAACTATTTTCGACCTAGTTGTAACCCCACATAAGGTAGTTAATGAAAGTCCCAAGGGAGAAAAAGCACAAAAACAAACTTAGCCTTTATATCACGTTATCAAAACGATCAATAATCCTGTACCTTAAAGTTTTTGATGGTTAGTCGAGACTGAAGGCAAGCAATGGTCTAGAGCTGTAGGTAACATTTCAATTGACTTGTTTTGGACTGAAGTCAGGTTAGGTGTGCGTGATATGCATATGGCCTCTCTCCAGTCCAGATATAATTTGTCTTCATTGGATAAGAATGTGGTGAAATCAAAGACCTAAGATAAGATATAGATTTATAAAGTATGTAGCCTACACATTGTGATGTTTTTAGTTTTCCATTACCTAAATTCTATATATATATATATATATATATATATATATATACACGAAAGAACTTAATTACCAGGAAAAGTTACTTTTTGTTGCCATGTGTTACGTTTTTTTTTGTTACAAAACCAACCCTCTTCACTGGGAACACCAGTGCCTGCCTAGTTGCAGTTCAGCTTTCATTGAAAGACCATGTATGTTGGTGATCTTTACCAGGAGACTGCTGTTATTATTATAAAAATTAATAAAATTTATATTATTAAAATCAGAGAAATTATTATTATTAATATCAATAAAGTTATTACTATTATTATAATCAAAAAATGAAATGCTGGTCGTTATAAACTCAATGGAAGACAGAGTTAAGCCATTGGCGTTGGAGAGCTGAGGCTGAGCAAACTTCCTTCGACTTCCAAGTTTCAACACTGAGCACTGCAGCAGAAATTGAGCTGGCCCATCAACACGTTGGCTGTGCGGGTTCGAGTTGAAAAAGTCGTTTTTCAACGCATCCATTCAATACTACGTGCATCATGAATCATAGTCTGTACTGGGCCTTACAACCACTTATAATAAAGTGAGTAAAAGTGAATATGATGCCATGTGCCCACTGATGGAAAGGACTATCACTTAAAGAACAATCTCCTTGATTTGAATGAGACACTTTAGTGATAAAGAGGGGAAAAAAAACGTAAAGAAAGTGGAATCTGTTAAAAACTGAAAGTAGCCTACATGGGTTATACAAAACTACTATGTGTCAATACAACTACTTATTAAGAAGACAAAAAAGTAAATACTATAAGAGAAAGATCTGCGAAGCAGCAACAGACATAAATAACGGATTTTGAGCGAAGCGAAAAATCTATTTTTGGGTGAGATAGCCATGTCGTCCTGATGGAAGTTCCTCTAGGGTAGCTTCCTAGGGTATATTTGAATACGGTGATATGCCCAGATAATTTACCTTAAGGTATCCAGAATTCTAACTCCTGGAGCGAATATCCCTAAATAAACTTAACATGGGATATTGCATAATATCAGAGGACGTATTCTTGACACGCCACATAGCTATCTTCACCCCGAATAGAATTAACACTCCGAAGGGTCAAAGTGGCAAGAAAACGAAAAACGAGAATGAAAGGAGAGCCGTTAATAAGGTACCTCTCCTATCCTGCTTCGAGTGTGTACACAATGCCGCCGACGGTGCCATCTTCATTCCTTGTAGCGATACACGAGGTGCTACAGATACTGCATTAGAGGGAGGGGCCCTATAGCCCTTTTTATAAAAAGGAAGGGCGGGTCCATTAGGACGACATGGCTATCTCACCCAAAAATGGATCTTTCGCTTCGCTCAAAATCCGTTTTTTGGGCTCAGGCCATGTCGTCCTGATGGAAGTATACCAGAGCATTACTGTATCTGTGGATTCTCAAATCGTGCTGTACTCTCAAGAAAGTATTTCCTGGTCAGCATAGACCTAGAGATCTATGATGTTACCGTCATACATCATTTCATCTAAGCATAAACCATGTTAGTGCTTCCTGCCCCCTACAGGGAAGAGTCATACTAGACTCTGGAAAAAGTCTCGAGGAGTACATATACCTATGGATGACTAACAGACAAGCCAGTATAGTGGTCTCACCCTATATGTTATATAGCAAAGTTTGTATAAGAACCACCAATGTCAGTATGAAATACCGACAAGTCCCCCGGTGTGCCCGTTCTTATCACTGGATTGGACAAAGGTTTATATCCGTGTAGGAATAAATTTTGCATATCCACCACCATCCCTATAGGGTATGAAGTCTTTCCTTCTTGGGGAAAGCATAAACCAATGAATGTTTGCTTGTAGCAAGGAACAATCTTTTAGGACTATTCATGTTAAAATTATCCATAGTTTTAAAAGTAATGCTAATACATTTTCTAGTAAAATGACATAGGCGAATAAGACGCAAGGTTCACAAAGAACTAGTTTATTGACAATCAATAAAAATATATAGGTTAATTGACAATTACAAAATTATAAGATGTGGATGAACAAATAAATAAGCATAAGGATCACAGTAAAACAGAAAATATTGTTTCATCTGAAAAGGAAACATATATGCGCCACTTTTAATATCGAAATATTAATATTATTATTATAGTCTGTCTTACTACTCAATCACACTAGCGTCAGAAACGCTTGGCACACGTGTCTGCACTTATGCTTGGTTCACCTATGTTTATGGAACAGTTGATAAGGACACCTTAGTGGCCTAACGCTTAGTCTGTAGAAACAGTCTGTGACTACACACCCACCCTTGAATTAATCGTCCCAATTAATTTCACTGTTCCTCGCAGAATTAAACAGCAGGTTTAACGACACTACCTACTGCTACCACAGACCTCTTCAGTTGCTCCACTTGCTTCGCATAGTGTCTAAAGAATACTCTGGGTGACTTCCAGCCAGTGTATGAGCGAAGATGTTCAAAGTCCATATAATTAATGAAATTTGATGGAAGAGGCAACTTTTCTCGGATCATGACCTGCAGGTGTACTATCTGGATCCGCTCTGCGAATAAAATAGGTGATTTTCGCCCTTAGTTGCTTCAGAGATAAATTTGAGCCTGATGTTTCTCCCCTAAACAGCCGTCCTCCCCTAAAGTCTGAAGTTCTACGAAGATAGACCTTTAGGCACTCCACTGGACATAGAGATGCATCTTCCTTCAGAGGGCAGATTCTCCAGGGACCCCACCTATTGGTGGGTAGCTCGTTCTTGGCAAGAAACGTTGGGTCCGGAAAAAGGTTCAGTTCTCCCCCATCTAAAAACTGAACATGACCTTCCTCTCTCAAGAGGGCTACTATTTCACTAACTCTAGCCTCCGAAGCGATTGCAAACAGAAATATAACTTTTTGGGTCAAATCCTTTAAAGCACACTCCTCATTATTCATCATTGAAGCAAAATGAAGAACCTTATCCAAAGACCATGAAATGGGTTTCGGAGGTGCCTAGCACAGGCCTTCGGAATTTTGTTAAAAATGTCATTAGAGAGGTCAACCTGGAAGGCATATAGAATAGGTCTTGTCAAAGCAGACTTACACATTGATATTGTGTTGGCTGCTAAACCTTGACCATGGAGGTGGATGAAGAATGATAAGCAGAAGTCTGTCGAGATCATTTGTGGGTTCTTCACCTTGACAAAGGACACCCACTTCCTCCATGATGACTCATATTGTCTTCTGGTAGATTTGGACTAATATTCCTCTAAAAAGTCTATACTGTCTCTTGATATCCCGAATCTTTTTCTCACCACTAGGGAGAGAAAATCATGAGCTGCAGGTTCCGGGTTTTCTGTGATGAAGCGAAGACAGTCGACTTCTGAACTCGCTGAGTCAAAACTGGATCCAGTAGCGGTAGAAACTTCAGCTGTAGTTCTAATGCCAGAGGGAACCAAACGCTGTTCGGCCACTTGTGAGCCACTATTGCCGCTTTCCCCTTGAAAGATCTCAGTTTGTCGAGGACCCTCAGTAGAAGATTGTGCGGAGAGAACAGATGTAACTTCTTGTTGTCCTTTGTCGCAAAGAGGTCTATCTGCAGTTCCGGGACTTGACTCGAGATGAAAGGGAATGATCCTGCGTCCAGGGACCATTCTGACTATCGGCGTGAGCCTGGATAGAGCGTCCGCCGTCACATTGCGGACCCCTTGAAGGTGAACTGCTGACAAGTGCCATCTCTTCTTTTCTGCTAGCCGGAAGATGGCCAACATCACTTGGTTGATTTGAGGTGACCTCGATCCTTGTCGATTCAGGCATCTCACTATCACCTCGCTGTCTAGTACCAATCTTATGTGGATCGAATGGCGAGGAGAAACTTTCTTCAATGTAAGAAGCACTGCCATGGCTTCCAGAAAGTTTATATGAAACTTCTTGAATAGGTTGGACCAAGTTCCTTGGACTTTCCTCCGGTGAGAATGACTTCCCCATCCTTCCTTCGAAGCGTCTGTATGAATATTCATTGAGGGGGGAGGTGGCTGAAGAAGTACCGATTTCTTCAGTTGCTTGGCTTTGGACCACGGCTTGAGAAGCGTTCGTAGACGAGTCGGTATTGGTCTTATCAGATCTCTTCGCGCGTTTGATGCATATTTTCTCCAAACTCCGGTTGTATCCTTTAGCTGTGCTCTTAGCACAGGGTCTGTTACTGAGGCAAACTGAAGAGAGCCCAGCACTCTCTCCTGTTCGCGTCTTGATATCCTTTTGGATTCTAGTAGTCTCTTGACAGAACCTTCTATTTCTTTTCTCTTCTTTACAGGGATGGAAAATTGGTGTGACAGTAAGTCCCAGTGGATTCCCAACCACTGAAACTTTTGAGATGGAGAAAGTCGAGACTTTTTTCTGTCGATCTTGAATCCTAGATGTTCCAGGAACTGGATCACCTGTTGGGAATCTTGCATGCATTCTGTCCTGGATGCTGCCCCCAACAGGCAGTCGTCCAAGTAGGCCACTACTTGGATTCCCTTTAGGCGTAATTGCTGGAGAGCTGCGTTCGCAAGCTTCGTGGAAATCCTTGGGGCTATGTTTAGCCCGAATGGCATGGCTCTGAAGGCATAGAGTCTTCGTTGTAGCTTGAACCCTAGGTAGGAGGAGAGGTGACAACTGATTGGAATATGCCAATAAGCGTCTGACAAGTCTATAGAGACGGTGAATGCCTGTTTGGGTAGTAAGGTCCTTATGTGTTGAAGTGTCAACATCCTGAACTTGTAGTTTACTATGAACTTGTTGAGTGGCGACAAGTCCAGAATGACTCTGAGTTTTTCTGAGTCCTTCTTTGGAACACAAAACAGCCTTCCTTGGAACTTGATGGACTTACCCTTCGAATTACTCTTTTCTCCAAGAGTTCTCGAATATATTCTTCCAGAACGGGGGTAGAGTGTTGGAAGAATTGTGGGAACGGAGGTGGAGTGCTGTACCAGCTCCAACCCAGTCCATTCTTGATTAGGCTGTGGGCCCAGGGATCGAAGGTCCAGCGATCCCGAAAAAGATGAAGTCTCCCTCCTACCGGAAGCATTTCACTTCTACTGTTGTTGACCTGAGGCCTTGCCTCCTTGACCGCGTCCTCCCCTGTACCCCCTTCCTCTTGAAGGGCGTCTAGATGAACCTCTGGCTGTTCCTCTAGCTCTTGGGCGAAAGGAAGTTGTCTGCCTTTCGAATGCTGGGTTAAATTCCGGTGACTGAGTTTTCACGGCTTGAGGTACCAACTGGTACGTGGTCGGGGTTTGTGCCACCATCTGAGGCACTGCGGTTATGGGAAGTTGTTGCTGCTGCTGCCTATAAGGTTTGATTGGCCGAGAGGATAGCCTGGGTTTCTTAGTCTTCCTTTCAGGTTGGGGACCCTCATCCGAGGAAGACTTTCTTTTAAGAGTTAGGCCCCACTTCTGGAGAAGGTTTCTATTCTCTGTGGCAGCCTTATCCACTACCTCTTTGACAACTTCGTTAGGGAAGAGGTCCTTACCCCATATGCAAGAGGAGATCAGTTTCCTCGGTTCGTGCCTCACTGCAGCCAAGGCGAACATGAACTCTCTACAAGCTCTCCTAGCTTTGATGAAACTATAGAGGTCCTTTGTTACTGTGGCCAGATGGGTTTTGGCCACTACCATAAACATATCTTGGATTTTGGGGTCACTTGCCATCGTTTCCAGAGTCGTTTGTAATGACATCGATGCAGCAAGTCTCTCTTTTCTCTTGCTCCTTGCGCAAGAGAAAATCTGACAGCTTTGGAAGGTCTTCACCGAACTGACGTCCGGCAATATCGGCCTCCAACTTCCCGACTGAGAAGGTAAGATGGACGTCCTTCCAGTCTTTCTGGTCCATGGGTAAGGTCAGAGACAGAGGCTTACATTCCTCCAAGGAGGGACATGGTTTCCCTGCCTCAACCACCTTCAAGGCAGCCTTAAATCCCTTCTCCATAAAGGGAAAGCCTCTGGTAGGAGAAGCCACAAAGGAAGGATGCTTCTTACTCAAAGCAGGTACCTTTGAGTTTGTGAAGCCCCTCTCTTTACTATGGTAAAAAACTATGACCTCCTTCGGCTCCGTCTCTTCCTTTGAGGCTGGCTCCTTCCTAAGACGGACATAGCAGTCCGGGTAAGACTCCTTGTTGGGCCAGAATTCCACTTCTTCAAAGGGAATTGAACCCAACTTCTCCGATATGACAATCTTCCCAGTTGTCATAGGCATGTGCTCGGCATACCTCCAAGGATTAGCATCCGAGCACAAAGGAAGATCCTTCACGTTGAGCTTCTTCTGGGACCCACGTGATGCTGCAAGTCTCCGCATCTCCAACTTCATTGCAGCTTCCTTTTCATCGTTCTTCTTCTGCATCTGTTGAATCATTTCAACGATGGAAGAGAGAGTCCTTCCCAGATCATCTGGGATAGCAGACGATGTTGAGGGAACAGGTTTAGGGGCCTGAACCGATGTAACCGAACCCTTGTCGATTTTTTCCTCCTCAGTATCCGGAGCCTGGGTCAGCTCCTCTTCTTGGCCTTCAGCCAGAAGGTCTTTTTCAGTGTACTCAGACACCTCAGACATCCTATCGTCCAGTTGGATGTCTTGTAGGGCGTCCGAGACTTCAGAATCAACCGGAATCTGAACTAGTGGTATCTCCACATGAGGCTGTGGAATCACTGCATCCACCGATGCCTTAGGAAAAAGGTAAGCCCTCATCTTCTCGCTTGGAAGATAGGGGCCAGAAGTATTCTTCTGGAAGCCCCTCACCCAGATTCGAAGCTTTTCCCTAGCTGCGTCCCTTGACTCCGCCAACTTAGGGGCGTCAAATGCCTCAGTAATCAGGTTAGTACAAATAGTACATACCTGAGGGTCCCAATACCGGAGATCACCTTTGGAGACTGCGCATGCTGCGTGCCTCCTGCACAACTCATGTCCACAGAAGTTTTTGCTGCGGACGTTGCAGAACATGCTCCCGCACTTCGGATGGTCCTCCTGTATAGAGAAGAAATTCCATGAGTATCAAGTGAAAAACATATCACTGGATAACTAATGTTAAAATATATATAGCTTAAAATAACTAAGCTAGAAAGGAAAGAAGGAAAGACACATACTTGAATTTTCTGCCCAGCCTATTGCTGTAACCTTCCAGATAATAAAATTAAGGTTAAATCTTATTCTAGAATAACCTTCATCATATTTCCTAGAGGAAAATGTAGGTGTAGCTCACACCATTATAAAGAATTTTAATATACAGTACTGGATAATTAATAAAGAAAGAACTCACTTTCTTCATCTGTACAGTCTCAACAAAAGGCTGTACAAGGCAACACAAGTATGTTGGAAGAACTTGGTGTTACAATATATTTTATACTATAGTTTTCTCCATGCAGTATATACTATACTGTAAAAATACTGGCTACTGTATACAATATAAAAATCTGCCGGCCGGCACGTACCTTGATATAGTTCCAAGGTATACTACCTTTAGACTACTGGGCGGAAGATCGCTGGTTCAGTTGTGTGTGCCGGCCGACACTCTCTGCCGGCCGGCAACTAAAAACACTAGCACCCGGCTGCCGGCCACTAATCGTAGCACCTGGCTGCCGGCCGCTAATCGTAGCACCCGGCAGATCTTATGGTGTGCTTCTGTTGCTGGCCGGCAATGGTAGGCTACCTATGCCGGCCGCCAGTAAAAGGAACCAGAGAACTTCCACCTGCCCGGCTGCCAGCCACTCAAGCCGGCAGCCGGGCTAGGGGTACATACACTAAAAGAAAAACAGAATGGATGTAAGGATATAAGATGGCACTGCCTTACAGCCCTCCATCCAGAAAGAGTGAACATAAGGAAGGGGAGAATGTAAAATTCAGGCTTCCTTCTATCCATTGCCTGCCGGGCTCTACTGACAGACATGGATGTAAGACCAAGGGAGGTCTGGGGAACATTCTACAGAAGTTAGGCCTCTGCCGGCCGGCAAAGGACTGAGCCAGTTCCACATCTTAACCTACTCTAGATACAAATGTAGAACGACAGCCAAGAGTTGTAATAGCTAGGCCATTACTAAGGATAGGGGGGAAAGGGAGAAGAGGGTCCTGCAAACTCTGCTGTAGTATGAGATCATCCCACGGCCAAGAAAGCTCAACCTAGCCTAGGGATTATCTAAGGGAAGGGAGGTCAGCAATACTTGCCACCTCCCTCAATACTAAACAAAATTTGATGTTGTTCTTCACAAGAAAATGAAGAATCTTATCCTTCAATCCGAGAACAACAACACTGGACTAGTCTGCTAGATCACTAGAAGAAGGAATCATCTCGTACAGAAACCTTCAGATGTGGTCTAGGGAGGCTAAGCCTCCTATGTCTGCTCCTAACCTAGCAAAGGAATCTCATTCTCTATGCTAGAAAGAAACAGACCCCAGACTAATTACTCTGATGTTCTGCCCACACCTGAACCCAGATTCTCTGGTTACAGGAATAGAACAGAAACACCCTAATATAGTTATATCTGAATGCTTATTCAGATAAAACCATTAGGGTTAAGCCTTAGGCTTAATTCAGAGGGAAAAGGGATTGAACTTAATCTCCAGAGGAGAAAAGAGCAACCGGGGAAGTGTGTGAAAGTATACTAAAGCTCCATAGGCTACTAGCCTAGGCGCGGAGAGTATCGATTACCTAAATCACCAAAACTCTCACGTATACAATCTTGGAAGAAAATATCAACAATATCTTATATGTATGAAACTGCCTATAGCTTCAATAAATTTTAAAAAACAAGGAAATCTGTATATCATGCATGAAAGTAATAGGGCCAAATGCCTAGGCTACAAAGCCTAGCGTAGGCTAGGATCGGTTACCTCAACCGCCGAAACTGAAATACTAACGGCATCATATAAAGAACTCCTATTGTAAAGCTAAATAGCTAGAATTATTAAAGCATAAGGACCGGGAACGTCGCTCTGGCTAACTAAATGACTCATGCATGGCGAGCGACAGCGTCCAGGACGCCTCCGGTAGGCAACAGCTCTTGTATACATTAATATCGCTTTCAATTTATTTCAAAACACCAAGAGCTTACATTTATACATAACAAAGATAATACTCAACTTGGTATTATTACAGTTTCATCCCTGTGGGATCCGTGTGTACGATATGTTTTCCCGCGCATTTATAAAGACGTGCGGAGCCTGTTGCAGGCACTTGTAATCTGGGTATCTGATTAATAAACAATGAATCGTCATCGACTCTTCTTCTTCGACCCCAAGATGGCGCAGTGAGATATGAACCTACGCCTGTGGAGCGTAGATCAGGATGGCACCACCTATTAGACCTCGTCTTGCAACGCCCTCCAGGAGGGCCATCGCAACTCCGTCACTTCGTCAGGCCCGCGACACCATTATGTCCCAGCAACGAGCTATCACTGCACTGCAAACCCAGGTGGCTAACCTGCCGGTAGCCGGAGTGCCACGGGTGTCCAATGCTTCAGCTCCTGAGAAGTGTGATGTGGAAATGTCTTCAGCGGCGTTCAGGACATGGAGGCGGTCTATGGAGTGCTGGATTCACCTGAACAGGTGGCCTAGTTTGGAGGCCGTCATGCACATCCGTCTTCTGTGTGTGCCAGCTCTACAGAGAGCTTTAGATGCAAAGTTCTCAGCGGCCCAATGGTCATGTGTGAGCCCCAAGGAGGCATTAGATAGCGTTGAAAAGCTAGTACTACGGTCATCCAACCAAGCAGTGCTATGGAGCGAATTCTTTAATGATGTTCAGGCCACGGATGAGCCTATCAATGTGTATTTTCAAAGGTGTTCTCAGTTAGCTCTAGATTGCAAGTTCGAGTGCCCACAGTGTAATTTCGATCTGTCTGAATATATGCTATTGCGTAAAGTGATGGTAGGGTTGAATAATTTAGTGCTTAAAAGAGAAATTTTTCAAAGTTATCATAGGTATGATAGCGTAGACGCCCTCAGGGCACAGTGCATAGCATTTGAAGCTGCGGTTAGGGATGTAGGTGAGAGCGGGAAAATTTCCCGCCAAATTGCAAGTTATCCGCCAGTCGAGGCAGCCAATGTCACGGAGGAGGGGGAGTGTGCAGCCGCCACTATCCACCGTGCTGTGCATCGTACGCCGCCAACGAGGTGCGGCAACTGTGGCAGTTCGCACTCTGATAAGAATTCGTGTTTGGGCAAAGGTGTTACTTGTTATAATTGCCAGAAAGTGGGGCATTTGAAGAAATGCTGTAGGGGCAAACGTAAGGTCCTGCCAGAAGTATCTAGTGCTGTAGTGATTGCATCTACCGCCGTTGCGGGACAACCGTTATTAAATGTATCAGTGTCAGTGCCGGGGGGGAGGGAGTGTGTACCCACCACCGCCGTTGCCGATACGGGGGCCCAGGTTTGCGTCGCTGGCAGCGAGCTGTTGCAGCTGCTGCACCTCGACCCCGCGAAAGTTGAAAAGCAGCAGACGCTGAGAGATGTTGCAGGCATTCGTTTGAAGTGTTTAGGGGCAACTAAGTGTTGTGTATCATTAAATGGTCGATCCTCTATGCAGGAGATTTTCTTCGTGAATTCTGCAACAAATTTATACTTGTCATTGTCAATGTGTAAAGAGTTGGGTCTAGTCCCAGCTACGTTCCCCTATCATCTCGCCAGTGTTGCCACCGTTGATACAGTAGAGGAGGTGGATCTCTCACGTCCGACAGTGTTACCATTACCCCCGCTGGAAGAAAACGTTCCCTTACTTCAAGATTGGCTACTCCAACGTTTTTCGGCGACAACCTTCAACACCTCCAAGTCACCCCTCCCAGTTATGGAGGGCCCACCCCACCGCATCCACCTCGTCACCGGGGCCATACCCTATGCTTGCCACACACCTGCAGCGGTCCCAAAGCACTGGGAAGATGAAGTCAAGGCTCAGCTGGAGGAGGACGTACGTAGGGGCATCATCCAGCCAGTACCACCGGGGGAGGCCACAGAGTGGTGCGCCAGAATGGTAGTAGTGGCCAAAAAGGATGGCCACCCGAGGAGGACAGTGGATTATCAGCGCTTAAATGCCTGTTGCAAGAGGGAAACGCACCATACACCAGCACCCTTTGATATAGTATCTGGTGTACCTGTTCGAAGCTATAAGACTGTTGCAGATGCGTTCTGGGGTTTCCACCAGGTGGAGTTGGATGAGGACAGCCGAAGACTGACAACTTTCATAACCCCATGGGGCAGGTACCAGTATCGTCGCACCCCGATGGGCCACTGTGCAGCTTCCGATGCCTACACTCGACGGTTTGATGACGCAATTATGGATATTCCTCGCAAGTACAAGTGTGTAGACGACACCCTTCTGCATGACATAAGTGTTGAGGGAGCCTTTTGGCACACCTTTGATTTTCTGGCTACCTGCGCGAAGAAAGGCATTACCCTAAAACCAGAAAAGTTCTCATTTTGCAGGAGAGAGGCTACCTTTGTTGGTTTTCACCTGGGGTGGGACTCGTATGAGCCTACAAGTGAAAGGTTGGCTGCCATAAGAGACTTTCCCATGCCAGCCCAACCATCAGTTACGGATATCAGATCCTGGTATGGTTTCGTCAACCAGCTGGCACCCTTTTTGGCCACCGTGCCCCTCATGGAGCCCTTCCGGGAACTACTGAAGAAATCTACAGGAAAGAAGGTATATTGGGACGAACAACTGCAACACAAGTTCCGACAGGCTCAAGATATTATTTGTCGGCTGGCAAAGGATGGACTACGGTATTACGACAAGACTAGGCCTACAGCAGTAATCACAGATTGGAGTAGGGAAGGTATAGGTTTCGTTGTCCTGCAACAGTACTGTGGTTGTACCTCCCTAGAGACCCCTTTTTGTTGCAAAGGGGGTTGGCGGCTGGCTCTGTGTGGGAGTCGTCACCTGTCTGCTGCCGAATCCGGATACGCAGCAGTGGAAGGAGAAGCTTTGGCAGTGGCCTGGTGTCTACGGAAAGCAAGATTGTTTCTGTTGGGATGCCCCTCCCTCATTATCGTAACAGACCACCGCCCACTAGTGAAGCTTTTGGGGGATAGGGCCCTCACAGATGTGGTGAACCCAAGGTTATTCCGCCTTAAAGAAAAGACACTGCAATATAAGTTCACAATAAAGTACCTGCCAGGAAAGTGGAATTCAGCAGCCGATTTTCTATCTCGGTACCCCTCCCTAATGGCAGTCCCAGATAAGGAGGACACCATACAAGAAGAAGATATCTCCGCGGCGGTAGCAGCAGCAACAGTAGCTGTATTGAGCCAAGATGACGGTATTACAATGGACGAAGAGATGGTCATGGACGCAGCAAATAATGATCCCGTATACCAGCTGTTGCTTGCAAGAGTCCGTGCTGGGGACTGGCCTAAGCAAAAATCCCAAGAACTACAGTGTCTTCGACCCTTCTACAGCGTAAGGGACAGGTTGGCTGCTGCACAAAGTATGGTGACATATACCCATGAGGAGGGGGCAGTGAGATTAGTGGTACCTGACTCATTACGTAATAAAGTAGCAAGGAACCTGCATGCCAGCCATCAAGGGCTAGATTCGATGTTACGTCGTGCAAGAGCAACCGTGTATTGGCCTGGAATAGCAGGCGACCTGGAACAATGCCGAGCTTCCTGTGATGTCTGCAACCTGCACACGCCCTCTTCACCGCCAGAAGTCATGATTGTTACCCCTCCCCCTGAGTACCCCTTCCAGCAGACGGTGGCTGATCTCTTTCAACTCGAAGGACAAGTTTATTTGGCCTACGCTGACAGACTGACGGGTTGGCTAGAAATAGCGCATTTCCCCAAGGGAACTGGTTCCAACAAAATTATAGCGAAACTACGTGGCTACTTTTCCAGGTGTGGGGCTCCCGAGCAACTCTCCACTGATGGAGGCACTAACTTGGCTAGTGAGGAGATGATGGACTTTCTTAAGAAATGGAGGGTTACTGTCCGCCTTTCATCTGCTCATTATCCGCAGTCAAATGGGAGGGCAGAGGCTGCTGTGAAATCCGCCAAAAGAATCATCCGCTCGAACACGGGGGCCAACGGTAGTTTGGACAACGACAGGTGCACACAGGCAATGCTGCAATACCTGAATACGCCCTTGAGAGAGATAGGCAAGTCACCAGCTCAACTAGCAACAGGAAGAGCACTTCGTGATGGTGTTCCTACAGCAAGACAGCAGTATAAGGTAGATCGCCACTGGAGAAGAACCCTTCGACAGCGGGAAATATTGATGGCATCGTCTAGTGACAGATTTCCCCAATCACCAAGACAACGCTCTTGCAACATGACTCCATTGCATGAGGGCACCCAGGTTAGGATTCAAGATCCCGGGACTAAAAGGTGGGACAGATCAGGTGTCATCATCTCCCATCACCCATACCGGCAGTACACAGTAAGGCTTGACGGGAGTGGAAGGTTATCATTGCGCAACAGAAAACATTTAAAGGGACAGATAGCTTGTCCCACGCCCAGCCCACCGTCTGACCCAACCCCTAGCACCACACCAGCTGACAGCAGCAGTGAGAGCCCGCCCAGGTCTAGCTCCCCCACACCCAGTCTACCCCGTGCTACGAGACCGCAACGCTCCAGGAAAGAACCTGGCTGGCTCACTGAATTTGTTAAATAATATGTAATTGTCATTGCTTTTGTGTACTGCTAGCCTATAAATAGATGATTTCCTTGTCCACGTGTTATTATGGATTTTTTTTTTTTTAAAGAATTATTGAAAATTCATGCTATACTATACATCTGATAGTGTTGCTCACATTGCTTTGTTCTGTGAATGTTTTAATTTTTTCTTGTATGGCTATGTTTGCAGTATGCAGTTGATCCATTTCTATTATGCCAATTCGACCCATTTTTATTAAGCGATTATTGATTTATTTACTCTGATTATTTTTGTGTAGCTAGATGCTACATTGTGCATCCTATCTGTTTTGTTACTGATTTACCCCAATTGATAATTATCAGATTGCAGTGTAATTGTTGTAATTATTACATGTCAATCTTGGAGGGGCATGTGGGATCCGTGTGTACGATATGTTTTCCCGCGCATTTATAAAGACGTGCGGAGCCTGTTGCAGGCACTTGTAATCTGGGTATCTGATTAATAAACAATGAATCGTCATCGACTCTTCTTCTTCGACCCCAAGAATCCCTTATGGGAAACCTATTATAATAATATATTTCCCGAGTAAAGCAAGTCTTTTGTAGTATTTCTGTAAAATATCATCTGTCGCAAATGCCTAGTTCTTTATATATCGACGATCAAACTCACGCTACTCATGTCTTCCTCCCAGATTTTTTCTAAGTCTTGTTATTGTTGACTGTGTCCTGTATTTGCTTAAATGAGCCCTGTAACCACTATAATCCGCTGACAAACTAGTCCACTATGAAGTCTTACACGTTTGGCCAATCACAGCGCCTGTCCACTATGACGTCATACATGCTTGGCCAATCACAGCGCGACAATACATTATCTTCCCAGGCATTTCATTTCGTTCTTAGACATGGAGACCATAGAAAGCACTTCATCTCATGTTGCACAAGAAGTTGAAATTCCATCTTCTTGTCCTGACTGTTTCCTAACTTACAATGAATTTGTTGAAAAACTAGTGCATTTGTGCCAGAGACATAATTTGATTTTACAAAATAAAAATTGTCCTGCATGCCAAGGAACCTTCCCAACGGCTTCACGTTTTCCTCAAAGCAGCAGCACATCTTTATGAACCAACAGTTTAAGGTAAGCTTCATTAATTTATAGAGTATATTATAATGGTGATAGTATAACGATGTATACAGCAGTACCATCACTTTGGATTTGGTTTGATGGATGTGTTAGGTAGTGGCTGTAAGGGGGGGGGGGTCGCAGGGGCTAGGCCTAGGTAGGGGTACAGGGCCCTAGGTTAGGTGGTTGTATTAGGTTCGGTAGTGTCCCGAAAATCACTGTGGCCTTAAGGGGGGGTCGCAAGGGGGCGGAGCCCCCCCCCCCCCCGGTAGGCCTAGGTAGGGATACAGGGCCCCTATGCTAGGTTAGGTGGGTTTTCTTAGGTTCAGTAGTGCCCTGAAAATCACTGTGGCCTTAAGGGAGGGTCGCAGGGGGGGCAGAGCCCCCCCGGTAGGGCTAGATAGGGGTATAGGGGGAGGGGTGGTGGAAGGATAAGTATTCATTTATTGCAAATATCATTTGACGCCCCCCCCCCCCACCCAAAACCCCGGTTCCCACCTGATGTCCCCCATAATTGTTGGGATGAAGTAGGGTCTTTCTGCATTCTGGAACAACTTGTTGTTTTAACTCCAATTACATAGTAAATCTCTAAATCGGATGGTTTGTGGTCAAAATAAACGTTAAATTCGTTGAAACTACACTATTTCTGATGCAACAAATATATTTTTATTCCAGTTTCCCCATAATGGATGAAACTGTAAATTTACACTCAACTTTCCAGAGGCAGAAGAGGCTGGAGAAAGCATCATAATGTTGAAAATATTCCAAGATCACGAGAAAACACAGGGAAAACACCGAGTTGTTGAGCTACGGAAAAAGGAATGAAGATGCCGCCGTCGGCGGCATTGTGTACACACTCGAAGCAGGATAGGAGAGGTACCTTATTAACGGCTCTCCTTTCATTCTCGTTTTTCGTTTTCTTGCCACTTTGACCCTCGAAGTGTTAATTCTATTCGGGGTGAAGATAGCTATGTGCCGTGTCAAGAATACGTCCTCTGATATTACGCGATATCCCATGTTAAGTTTATTTAGGGATATTCGCACCAGGAGTTAGAATTCTGGATACCATAAGGTAAATTCTCTGGGAATATCACCGTAGTCAAATATACCCTAGGAAGCTACCCTAAAGGAACTTCCATCAGGACGACATGGCCTGAGCTCAAAAAAGTTATATCATCTCCTAAATGGTAAAATGGGAAATGTAAAAGAAAAGAAGCTACCTGATTACCTGATGGATGCAGTGACCAGGAACTAGCAAATCATTTTCTAGTAATCTTTAAAATCATAATTGAAAATGTAACCAAGTCATTTGTAAATATTCAACATCAGATTAATGATACACCTGATACACGGATAAAATTAATGAGATTTAACATTATAACACAAAATGACATCACCAGGATTATCAAGAGATTAAAGAAAGCAAACTACGCGTTCGATCCTATGCCAATATTTGAAGCAATTTGAGAGAGAAGCTTTTCTAGTCTAGCCGAAATAATAATGAGAATAGCAAATGTAAGCATTGATGAATGTAAGTTTCCCAAATCTGAGAAAATGGCTATAGCCAAGTCACACCAGTTCTGAAAAAAAGTGATCTGGATTACCAGGAATTAAGCTCATGTAAACTTATTTCGAATCTATCCTTTGTTTCAAAAGTACTAGAATACATAATTATTGAGCAATTAGTCAGTTACTTAGAAGTAATAGAAGCTTTGCCTGACAACCAATCTGCTTACAGAAAACTATACTCTACGGAGACAGCCATCTACTCTGTTGTAAAAGATAAACTGGAAATGATGGATGAAAATAAATGTGGTATTTTAATATTACCCGATCTCATTGCTACTTTTGATACAGTTGTGCATGAACTACTACCAAATGATTTACGGTGCATTGGCGTTGAAGATCAAGCTTTCGAATACCTAAAAGACTACTTGGTTGGTAGAAATTACTGTATGCAAATTGGAAACTCTTATTCATCAGATGAACCTTTAAACAGAGGGGTACCACAGGGGAGTGTACTTAGCCCAATCTTAATCTGCATCTATAGGCTACTATCGGTCTATCAAAAATACTACAAAGGCATGGTGTGAAGTTCAAACTATTTGCGGATGACATACAATTTTACTTCTCCATGAATGATATAGACGACACCACTGAAACTCTAAACCGAATCCTTGATAGTGTTAGAAAATGGATGTCATTTAAACAACTAAAATAAAATGAGAACAAAACTGAATTCATGGTGGTGAGAAAGAGAAACACCATGAAAAGCTTGGGTGATATTCAAATGAACGTAAATAATGACTCAGTGTCGATATCTAGTAAAGTTTGTGATCTAGGTGTATTTCTTGACTGTAACCTGTCGCTAAGTGCCCAAATAAAAAATGTAGTAAAAACTGTTGGTTATTATTCAATACAACATAAGACAGGACAACATCTTGGAGGGAACTCTCCGTTTATTTCAAAGCGCATGCGCGGACTACAACATCTCCCCTTTAAGATTTTTTGATAATTATTTAAAATTAACAATCCATTTTTCCCCTTAAGAAACATAACAGTTTTATGAAGTTATATAATCCATTTCCTCCCTACATGTATTTGTGATAATACAAATAATAGTGACCCAGCAATCAAATATAATACACTACACGACAAACGCAAATGAACTGCAAGGCTCAACGCTTCTCCACAATTACCATATGACAAATGTTGTGAATGTCTCTTGAACATTAAAACACGAACATTATTGCTTAAATGTGACATTAACATGGCGTTAACACAAAGTACATGTTCATTTTATGTCATTGACATGGTTGATATGAAAATAAAATCATTTAATAATAAGCCATATCGGGCTGTTGGGTTGTTTTTGTCATTCTTCCCGATGTTTTGGGGGTCACTTTGGGGTTTGATTTGGCAGGTTTTGGTGGGTTTTGGAGTGGACCTTTGGTAGGGGTAGGGATGGGTGGTTCGGGCGCAGTCGGTCGTGGTTCAGTCTGAACTCGTAGGGTGTCAGGTGGTTCCGGACCCTCCTGCGGTGGCGACTCTCGGGTGGTGCCGGTATGAACTAGAGCGCTCCAATTGCGTCGAATAACACTTTCGTTCTCCATAGCTACCCGGTAGGATCTAGGGTTGGTCATCTGCTGTTTGATTTTACCGTAGCTAGACTGGTCTCTCACAAAGACTTTATCTCCTCGGGTGAGACAGGGGAGCTGCACAACTCTATGATGGCGGTCATGCGCTTTGGTGTACTGATTCTTGTACTCTTCTTCTCCTTCCTTAATCTTCTGATGGTCTGGTACCTGCGGTATCAACTTAGCTGGAGCTGTCTGGACGGTAGTGCTTAGCTGTCGGGACATAAGGAGCTGACTTGGTGACTTGCCATTGTAGAGCGGTGTCGATCTATAGGCAAGTAGTCCGAGGTAGGGGTTTTGGTTTTTGCTCAGAATCGCTTTCGCTGTTCTGACGGCTCTCCCAGCTTCTCCGTTGGCTTTTGGATACCACAGTGATGAGGTGATGTGTGTAAACCCCCAGTCTTTACTGAATTCCTGGAACTCTCTTGATGCGTACTGAGGTCCATTGTCGGATATTACAACCTTGGGAGTTCCATGAGTGGCGAAGACTTTGCAAAACTTCCGGATGACAGCTTGACTGGTGGTAGATTCTAATTCTTTGAACTCAAGCCATCTAGAACTGTAGTCTACTATCAACACATACTGCTTCGACTTGTACTCGAACAGGTCAGTTCCCACTCTTTCCCAGATTTTGTTGGGGGGGGGGGGCGGATGAGAGGGCCAGGAGTGACTCGGTTGGTTACGATGTAGGATACAGGTTGAACAGCTTCTGCATATTGCTTCTACCTGTGATGTGATAGACGGCCACCAAACACTTTCCTTCGCACAGGCCTTGCATTTGGTCATACCCAGGTGTCCAGAGTGGAGTTTCTCCAGGATATTCATCTGGAGTGACTGCTGGATGACTAAACGGTCGTCAAACATCAAGATCTCGTCATTGATGGTGAAGTTTGGTGCCTTTTCCCAGTAGGTCTTGAGGAGCAGTAAGTTGGGCATCACAGGAGGCCAGCCCTCTTTCACCCACTTCCGGATCTGCCTACAGACTGCATCGTTCTGTTGGGCTTCTCGGATTTCTTCAAGTCTCTTGTCACTGGCAGGCAGGTACTGGATCACTGAATCCTTGAACGTCTCTTTTTCCATGCTGAAAATCTCTTCTTCCTTGGAGGGCTTCCCAACAGGTGCTCGTGAGAGAGCGTCGGCAGTCTTCTGATATACCTCTTGGACGTACTTCACTTCTGGTGAGTATCTCATGAGCCTTAGTCTGAATCTGAGGATGCGGGCTGGCAGTTTGGACAGGTCAGTTGTTGTGAGTAGTGGTACAAGAGGTCGGTGGTCTGTTTCCACGGTGAATTTTGAGCCAAGTACATAGTCTGAGAATTTCTCGCACGCCCAGGTTACAGCTAGTGCTTCCTTTTCTATTACCGCGTATCGCTTCTCTGTGTCAGTAAGGGACCGAGATACATAGTATATCGGGCGTTGGATGCCGTTGCTGTCAGTTTGGAGAAGGACAGCCCCAAGGCCATCTTGGCATGCATCTGCTGCGATGACGCATGGTATGTTCGGGTCATAATGGGGCAGGTTCAGTTGAGGACAGCAGGTGTTTGATGGTGTCGAAGGCGTCTTGTTGAGCCTTGTCCCACATCCACATTTGCTCCTTCTTCAGAAGTTGGCGGAGAGGTTCGTTCACTCGGGCCAGTGTCGGTATGAATTTGGCGAGTTGGTTTGTCATGCCCATAAACCGCTGTAGCTCTGTGATGTTTCAAGGCTCTGCTAGTGCCTGGATGGCTCGTGTCTTATCTGGATCGACGCCGATGCCTTCTTTGGAGATGACATGACCGAGGAACTTCAAGCACAGTTGGTTGAAACAGCATTTGTTGTTCAATGTCACTCCAGCATCTTGCAGCCTCATCAACACATTCCTCACTCTCTCATCATGTTCAGGTTTTATCGTTGCATAAATCAGTATGTCATCCATATGACAGATTACCCCTTCTAACCCATTTAGGATCTTCGACATCAGTCTCTGGAATACTTCCGGCGCCGAACTAATGCCAAAGGGCAGGCGGTTGAAACAGAAGCGCCTGTATGGCGTGACAAAGGTTGTCAGTAGTCTGGAGTCTGGGTGCAGAGGGATCTACCAGAAGCCGTAGTTTGCATCTAACTTGCTGAAGATTGTGCTTCCCCTAATCTTTGCCAGATTGTTGTCTACCTTTGCCATCAGGTGAATTTCTCTTCTGACTGCTCGGTTCAGTGGTATCTGGTCCACACATACGCGGATGTCTCCTGATGGTTTTGGGATGAAGACCATGCCGGACAGGACGTAAGGGCCCAATTGACAGATGCCGACACGCTCCCGATGAACGAACTCCTGTCGAAGGCTCAGAAGCTCCACGAGGCCTCCAAAGCATCTCGCCTTGGAGCATCATCGTCAACACCGCCTTCGTTCTCCTCCTTCAGCAGCTGCTCTTCCATAAACTCCTCGGCAACGGCCCCTGAGGACGACGAGATCAACGTTCTATCAAGAAAGAAACCGCCGCAACCAACACGATCGAACCCTAGGACTAACCCAGCATGGTGCTTCTACCACCAACAGTTCGGCAGCGACGCCAAGAAATGTAGAGCACCATGCAGTTTCCCTAGAAGAGGACGCCAGTAGCATCCACCTGCCACCATCGCAGCCGCAGTTAACCAAAACAAGAATGGTTTCTATATCCTCGATACCATTTCCAACTGTAGACTCATGGTAGACAACGGCGCAATGCAGTCAACGTTCCCACCTTCCAAGTCGGACCTAGACCGTGGTCCCGACAAAAACGCCCTTCGCTATCGCCGACGTCAATCACCCCCTCCTCGGTGCGGATTTCCTCGCCCACCACGGACTCCTCGTCGATGTCGCTAACAAACGTCTCATCGACACGGGAACCTGCCAGTCCTGCGCCCTAAAATATGGCCCTGCAACAATGTCCGTACCCGCCGTAACGACGCACCCCTACGCCGACCTCCTACGAGAATTTCCCGAGGTTTTCAAGCCCGAGCTCCGACACTCGCCAGGTTCCCCGTCCAAGCACGGGATCTACCACCACATCACAACGACAGGACCTCCCACTCACGCCAAATTCCGCCGCCTCCCGCCCCAGAAACTGAAGGATGCCAAACGCGCCTTCGAGGACATGGAACGCATGGGTATCTGTAAGAAAGTATCGAGCCCCTAGGCATCACCCCTACACATGGTAAAAAAGCCGGACGGGTCCTGGAGACCTTGCGGCGACTACAGGCACCTCAACCTCATCACAACGCCCGATGATCACTACCCGCTGCCCAACATGCAGGACCTAACAAACGCGTTGCACGGCGCGAAGTATTTTACCAAGATGGACCTCCTCAAGTCTTATTTCCAGGTCCCCGTATTTCTGGAAGACATCCCGAAAACTGCCATTGTAATGCCGTTTGGATCCTACACCTTCGCATACTCAACCTTCGGTCTACGCAACGCCGGGGCGACCTTCCAACGACTAATGGATAGCATTCTGGGTGACCTACCTTTCTGTGTCTGCTACGTCGACGACATCCTGATATTCTCGAAAACCAAGGAGGAACAGCGGAGGCACGTCCGCACCGTCCTCAAACGCCTACAGGAGAACGGCCTGGTCGTACGTTTCGACAAATGCACGTTCAGTGCGGAAGGAGTGGATTTCCTTGGTCACCGCGTATCCTCGTGCGGGGTAAAACCCATGATAACCAAGGTCGACGCCATCAGAAAGTTCCCGATACCTACGACCATCCGCCAACTTCAGGAGTTCCTGGGGACGGTCAATTACTACAGGCGCTTAATCCCCAACATCGCACAAACTCTGTCACCCCTCGACAACGTCCTGAAAGGAAAAGCAAAAAAACTTGAGTGGGGTTTGCCCCAGCAACAGGCATTCGCCCAGACGAAGGATGCCCTCGCGAATGCCACCACCCTGGCTCATTTCGACGACAACGCGCCCCTGCGACTAACGACCGATGCCAGCAACGTCGCCTGTGGGGATGTGCTGGAGCAACTCCACGATGGTTCTCCTCGACCGCTGGCATTCTTCAGCAAGAAATTGAAATCCGCTGAAACAAGATACAGCACCTTCGATAGGGAACTCCTTGCCGTCCGCCACTTCAGGCACATCTTGGAGGGCACTCCCTTCACAGTCGCGACGGACCTTCAACCCCTCGTACACGCTTTCACGAAATCGACAGACGCATGGTCCTCCCGACAACAACGTCATCTCGCAACAATCGCCGAATTCGGGTGCACCATACGTTACGTCCCAGGAAAGAAAAACCCAGTCGCGGACGCCCTTTCAAGGATTGAAATTGACGCAATCCACCTGGGAATCGACTACGCCAATCTCGCAACCGAACAACGCACCGACCGAGAAGCACAGGATCACCTGAAAGGGCCATCCGTGCTCAAGATAAGTGCGATTCCCCTCGGACCAGCAGGAGTAACTATTCTTTGCGACACCAGCACCGGCCGCTCACGTCCCTGGATACCAGCCTCCTGCAGAAGGAAAATATTCGATATCATCCATGGACTTTCACACCCCTCAGGTCGCACCACCGTTCGCCTTCTGTCTGAAAAGTTCGTCTGGCCAGGGATAAAAAAGGACGCCCGGGAATTGGCGAAGTCATGCATCAACTGCCAGTCAAGCAAAGTCAGCCGTCACACCGAATCGGGGGTAGGCGATTTTCTCCAGCCAAAAAGACGTTTCGGTCACATACACATCGACGTCATGGGACCATTGCCCCCTTCTGGATCTGCTCGCTACCTGCTTACGATCATCG
The DNA here is from genome assembly GCF_036898095.1 of Palaemon carinicauda. Taxonomy (NCBI): domain Eukaryota; kingdom Metazoa; phylum Arthropoda; class Malacostraca; order Decapoda; family Palaemonidae; genus Palaemon; species Palaemon carinicauda. The sequence continues at coordinate 186,211,319 of NC_090725.1, forward strand.
ATCGCTCCACGAGGTGGTTGGAGGCATCGCCGATGACCGAAGCTACGACTCAAGCATGCGCTGAAGCCCTCCTGTCAAGCTGGGTGAGCAGGTTTGGCGTTCCTGACGACATCACGACAGACAGAGGCCCCGCTTTCCTCTCAGAAATATAGCTCGCTTTGGCGAACCTGATGGGGACGACGCTCCACAGCACCACGGCATACAACCCCGCGGCAAACGGCATGGTCGAAAGAACTCACCGCGCCCTCAAGGCGTCCCTGATGGCGAGCTGCACCGACGGGGACTGGAAATCACGACTTCCTTGGGTATTCCTTGGCCTTCGCACCGCCCCTCGCGCAGACGGCGAACCTTCGCCCGCCGAAAAGGTTTACGGGGAGGCGCTCGCAGTTCCTGGCGAAAAGGTTTACGGGGAGGCGCTCGCAGTTCCTGGCGAATTCTTTCCCTCATCAACCGACGACACGCAGCTGGATCACCTAAGGGACATCACCAGGAAGTTCAGGCCATGTCTCAAAACTTACCAAGACAGAACCAAGCACTTCAAGCCAAAAAACCTGGATGACTGCGGGTACGTTTTCGTCCGTGTCGACGCTCATCGACAACCACTAACTAGACCTTATCGAGGACCCTACCGGGTAATTAAGAAGACAACGAAAGCCTTCCTTCTCGACGTCCATGGCCAAGAGGACTGGGTCTCAATAGACTGCGTGAAACCAGCGTTTCTCGAAGGAAGCGACACCGCCTCCGCCGGACCTGGCAGACCCAGAGTTCCACCTCAAAACTAGGCGCCCAACGAAAGAAAAATCATCAAACGACGACAAGAGGAAGAGATCCTTACGCCGACCGCCGGCGCGCCCCTCCGTTCAAAAACAAGAGGAACCCTCCGACGCCCGAAAAGATACGAAGATTGATCATCAGCCCTCTACGCCGCCCGATGTCTTGGGGGGGGGAGTACTTGTAAGAACACCGCTCCCTTCGTCGTCCAGAAAATCAACAAACTGTTTATTTATTTGAATTCTCCTTTTGCCACACCGTGGTTTCCCATGTATATGTATTCCGCTCTATCAGAGCTACATTTTGACATATGTATCATTTCATTACATGTTTCTGTTAACTCATAATTCGTATATTTGTAAGTGTAAGAAAACACATATATTTTGGCGGGCAATTCAATCTGATTTGACGCCAGCGCCATCCTACCTTTCCGTCCGCACCTTGTAATATACTCCCATGCACATTTGAATAAAGTATCAGTTGATCTTGGTGACGCTTGTCTCACTGTCCTTACAAGACATTAAGGCTTTCAAGAGGAAACTGAAGACTTTCTTATTCCGTGAGTCGTTTGACAGTGACAATATCAGGTTCAGGTCGAGGGCCTCAAGGCTTTGCCTTTGCATCGGCGCCAGTAAATGAGCAATACATGATATTAAATGTTGAATATTTTGAACGAACCAGATAAAACTACAATGGAGGTCCTGAAGCGAGAAGGGTTCCCCTGCTGTATGGGACCGGAAAAGCAGCCGTCAATGTAAGTAAAGACTATTCTGTGTATGTGTCGGCAAAGATGAAATGAGCCGTAACCAGAGAGAGGGATCTAATGTAGTATTATTGGGCCAGTCAAAGGACCCAGTAACTCTCTAGCGGTAGTACAACTCAAGAAATTACAAAACATAATAAACATAAGAGCAAGACTGATAAAAGGTGTACCACCTAGAGAAACGATCACTCCTATACTAGTTGGTCTACATCGGCTGCCTATTGAAGGAAGAATTGACTTTAAAATATGTACAATAACCGGTCCTCCAAAATATCTAAGAGAATTGCTACATATGCAGCCAACAAATCGTCCTGACACGAGACTTTACAGATGTCTTCAAACTATTGGAACCTAGATACATGTCTAGAGGTTTTAATTATGCAGCCCCTAGACTATACAATAAGCTCCCCCGAGACATCCGAATACTTGAGGATATTAAGACTTTCAAAAGGAAACTGAAAAATTTCTTATTCAGCGAGAGTGGTTCAAAACTGACGATCTAACCAAGATCTACATATACAGTAAGCGGGTAATACACATTGTGATTGTGAAATGTTAAATGCTCCCGAATGAAACAAGTAGGTTCCCCTGCTGTACAGGACCAGAAAAGCAGCCCGTTAAACGGAACGAAACGAAATCAGGGCCCAGTCCTCTGCGTGTATGGCCTGCTTTTGTGTTAACTTAACTTATGTAGGTTAAACTGTTTTGCCATTATTATTGATAAACCTTAGTTTGCTTATTTCTATTTTCCTTTCCTCTATTTTCTTTTAATTTCATTAGTCATTTTACTTTTTATTTTTTTTTCTTGAGTTCTCTCCTTAAATTATTTCTTACTTCTTCAATTTTAATGTCATATTTTTTTGCATATTTATAAAAGACTTTCCCCAGCATTCACCATATGGTTCCCTTATTTGATCTTTCACTATCTCCTTAATTGATCTTTTATCATCTAATGTAATGATGTTATGAAACAGCATCAATTTTCATACTCTATTTTCTTTCAATTGGCAATATTCCTGCTTCTGCTATTAATTCTCAGTAAGGCGTGGTTTCATCCTGTTCAAATATACCTTTCTAACTCTTGTACTATATACACTCTAGTTTTTTTCCCTTTTCCCCTTTATTACATCCTATGCCTCAATATTTGCAAACATTTTAGGTACTAGCCTGTCTTTATTCTCACCAGTAATGCCAAACCTCATACTCTGTTAGTCTCCATACTTCCTAACCTCTGAAAATGTACAAGATTCAGCTCTACTTTTTAGAGCAAGTACTAACGCACTAGATCTGTAGTAGAGGAAGTATTTGAAAATGAAGATACAAATTGTACATTATATGAAGAGGGAGATGCAAATTTGATGTAGGCCTACTTCTTATTAGCTGCAAGAACTCAATAACATAAGAATGGAGTGCTTTTTATTGATAAAGCCACACCCAGAACATTTGCGAGAAAAAATAAGTATAGAAATATGTATTACAATTTGTGAAAGGCAAAAAATAGAAATAGCAAGCGAACTCTGAAACCAAACTCCAAAAAGTGAAACCCGAACCAAGAAAAACCACTCAGGATGGCCGTTACAAAGGCAACAGTCCAACATAATACTGGTGTAACTACGACTATATTCAACTCTTCCACACTGACATGCAAATAGCACGTGAATTTATTGAACTAAATATTTCGTGAATATATGTATAATTATGGAGAATACAAAATCAGTAGAGCTATCGCTAAAACATCTCACAAGTAAAGATTTTGGGAAAATACCGAAGACCGCAAATAAGGTGAGTAATGAAGAAAATGTCCTATTATTAGTCTGACTAATTCAGTCCAAATTGCAAGATTTGGAAATGCTGTGGGAGTATACAGTACGTACCAGGTTTCTCAATGCTCATTCCACAACAATCTCACTGATTGTGAGCACACAACTAAAAGAAGTTTTAGTGCAAACTGCAGAAAGTTCATTTAACGTTTAACTGGGCTCAACAAGGAACAAGAAGATTTGGAAGACTCAGGCCTACATGGCTTAGGACTATAAAGCGCGAAGTAGGAGATGATGAATGGAGAAGTATTGAATTAAAAGCTCAAGATAGAGACGACTGGCGAAATCTAACCTAGGCTCTTTGCGTCAATAGGCGTAGGAGGAGATGGTGATGATGAGTTACCTCCTACACTAACAGCCCATCTTACACACTTAGGCAACTTCATGGGATGACTATTCTAGTTTCCTTAATTCGAGGCCACTAACCTCCTCCTCCTTTGCACAACTCGCAAAGCTTATCATTTTCATTCCTGTTTCTATACATTCGGGTATTGTAGAACAACACAGGAAAAGCTTTAATAATAAAGAAATGCTGGCTGTATGTATGATAGCAGCCACCTGCATGTATCATTATGTCTAACTTAGAATACGGTAGTGTAAAGGGGTCAGAGGAGATCGTTTGCCTCCCCCCCATTTGGTAAGTAGGTAAAGACACATAGCTCTAGCTTAGAGCAAGTCTAGAAGAAGTTATGGTAGTTCTGTTCAATAGCTGCACCACTAATAATTTTGATATTTTTTTCTCATGAATTACTGAGTGCTTTATTTAAAGCTGATTTTTCAATATTAATCTTACCCGATGATCATGTAGCTGTCAACTCTGTTGCCCGACAGAAATCTACGGTCGGGATACGCCAGCGATCGCTATACAGGTGGGGGTGTACACAACAGCGCCATCTGTGAGCAGGTACTCAAGTACTTCTTGTCAACAAGAACTCAATTTTTCCTCTGTCGTGCCTCCGGCTAGACCTACTTGGATACGCTGTTGATTCTGGAGTTATTGTTCACGATTTGGTGATGTATTTGCTCTAGAGTTTAGCCTTCGCTATTCAGGAAGCTTTATCTTTAGCTTAGCAAGCTTTTGGAATTAATTTGAATTAATTATGGTGACGAAGAGAGTATGGACTCTCTTTCACTTTTAAATGGCCGACCCTTCCCTTAGCGGAAGTGTTGGTGTCGAAGAGAGTATAGACTCTCTTTCACTTTTTATTTTATATCTCTCCGCCATTTATAGGCCTCTTCGATTAACTTTCCTTAAAAAAAAAAAAAAAAAAAAAATATGCGACCTTTCCTAATAGTAGGCGGTCCTTACTTGGAACCGAAGTTAATTAACATTGAGCTTGTCATATCGTTTTTCCTGTTAAGAATTTATGCTATTTTAACTTTATGTTTTTGAAAGAATTTCTTTGATAAGTCTCGTACTGTTTTCAAAGTTGAACTAACGTTTTGTTTAGTCTCCGCAGTTGTTGACGTTCAGAACGTTCAACTTGCGCTCTATCGTTACGATAGAGAGAGAGTATTCACGGTTTCACGTTGCAGTAAGAGTAAACCGATTCTAGCGTTTCGTTCATTCTTTCTTAGCTTAAATGGTTTTAATTCTAATAAAGGAACTTTTTATTTGGGAAACCTTTCAGTTTTTTTTTCCTTTAACAAATAATATGTTTTAACGATATATATAATTGGGCTCATCTCTCAGGTTCTAAGTCAAGAGAGATAGAGAGAGAGATAGAGACGGAGGGAGAGAGAGGAGGATAAACGTTTCGTTCAAGCGGGTAACGTTGTTCTCGTTTTTTTGCTCTTCTCCCTAGTCGATAGAGGGGAAGAAGGTAAAACGTTTCTAGAGTTTTATTCTTGTTCCCAGGCTTTTTGCGGTGAGAGATTTTAAACGTAGTTTATTTGATCTAGTGTTTAGTCTCTTTTCCAGCCACTGAATTCTTTATCTTTCATTATGTTTTTCTGTTACATTGTAATACTGTTTTCGCAATTACTACCTTTTAATGAAGGATAGGATTGCGTGTTTCAGGTACAAACCACTTAAAGTTTCGAGTTCAGTGAAATAAGTGCAAACAGAAAATCAAAAGTGATAAAGTGATATGCGCAAAGTGTTACAGTGTTGCGTTCGAGGGTTCGTCTGTTCGTGCCAGTTGTTCACCTAGTCCGATACCTCTTACAAGCTCCCAAGCCCAGGGGAGAAGTAATGTCGAAGGACTTATGGGTTCATCAGGCCTTGATCGACAAACAGACGTTTCCCTCTGTGGTTTCGGGTGTATCTACACACGTTGCCGACGTGATCACCCCACCCACACAAAGACGAGAGAGCCCATTTATTCCTCGTCTGCGGAAGAGGTTTCTCGCAGAAACCATGGACCAAATCTTGCAGCTTTTAAGTGCAAGTCGGTCCCTTCCGCGCAAGTCCAACGGCCTAGGTGTAGCCACTGGGTCAGTTCGGACTCGCTGCAGTACGACAACTGCACACCTCCTAAGAGAGGCTAGGTGGTACCGCAACAGGCAGTAACTCCGTCTGTTGCCGCACCAGCTGTTTTAGACCCTCAGTCACAACGGACAGTAGCTCCGTTTGTTGTTGTCTTTCATAGACCCTAGTGGTCCATGCTGCAGACTATACAGTCTCAGCTTGCTCCTTCATGCAGGAGTTTCATGCTGGAAGGTTGACAATGCAGCCTGTTTACCTACAACCCGCCGAGGTTGTGCGCTCAGCAGATACTGCGGCTGCCTGCTCCCACACCACACCTGTGAGAGCTCCTCCACCGATGCGCAGTCCTCACTGCCAGACGCATGTTCTTGCTGCACCATCTGCTAACATGCGTGAGCTGCCGCATCAGGAGTTGCCGGGTTCCAGCACTATGCGGCATTCTCCTCAGCCCATGCAGCATGCTCTGCAGACCTTACAGCATGCTCCGCATACCATGCAGCATGAGCCGCATACCATGCAGCATGAGCCGCATGCCTTACCTCATGCTCTGCATACCATACCGCATGCTCTGCATACCTCACAGCATGCTCTGCATACCTTACAGCATGCTCTGCATTCCTTACAGCATGCTCTGCATACCTTACAGCATGCTCTGCATAACTTACAGCATGCTCTGCATACCTTACAGCATGCTCTGCATACCCTACCGCATGCTCCTCAACCCACCGCAGCCCCTCCCACGCACCAGCACTCTGCTTTTGTACACAGAGCACTCCGTTGCCGTGCGGGAGCTACCACAAGCTGCCGTGTTTTGACACGGTGTGTCAGCCTCCGCTACACACTGTGGTTACCGCCACTCGCCAGCAGCAAACTAGTCAGGCAGGAGTTGAGGCTTCCCCACACATCTTTGGTTGTTGCCAACTCACAAACTGTCATGCAGTTACATGACGTTGCCTTTTGGTCTGCTACTTATACACCAGTGCTGTATGTCCTCACGCTCCTGTTGTGGTTGACAGTTCAGTTTTTGACAGTTCATAGACTGTCAAGCAGTTTCATAACGTTGCCTTCTGGTCTGCTGCTTTTGCACCAGTGAAACCCTCACTGAGAGAACTTAGCTTTTCTCGGATATGGTTCCTGTAGATGAGAAAGTGCTGTTCTCCCTCCTTCTGATATTCACTTGAGGACTCTGTCATTTGGAGAGGAGCCTTAAGCTGCTTAGCCTCCTATGGACTTTTATTTAAGCATAACATGCTTCCAGGGAGGGTAAATGGTTCCGCTTCAGTCGCTAACCCCGTCTGTTGCCACACCTGCTCCCATAGACCTTGAGCTTTGTTGCAAGACATGCAGTCCAAGCTTAGTCCTTGATAGAGTGACTTGTTGTGACGCAGTGCGGCAACCTCAGCAACCCGATAAGGAGTTGTCTGTACTACCCAGACAGTCTAGACAGTTTCGGGTTGTCGCTGTACTTCCTCGCTTCCCCATGGTTGACAGTTCACAGACTGTGCAGCAGTACCATGATCTTGTGTCCGGCTCCGTCAGACGACTGGCTTTTAAGAGCTCCCACAAGTCGTCGCTGTCTGGAGAATCTCAGATGGACTATGGATCTGACCAAGGAACTGGGCCTCCTGGTCAATTTAGAGAAGTCCCAGCTCGTCCCATCCCAGACCATTGTCTACCTGGGTATGGATCTTCAGAGTCGAGTTTTTCGGGCTTTTCCGTCGGCCCCAAGGATCAACCAAGCCCTAGAATGCATCCAGAGCATGCTGAGAAGGAACCGATGCTCAGTCAGGCAGTGGATGAGTCTAACAGGGACACTTTCATCGCTGGCCCTGTTCATCGAGTTAGGGAGACTCCACCTCCGCCCCCTTCAGTTTCATCTAGCTGCTCACTGGATAAAGGACATGACGCTAGAGACGGTCTCGGTTCCTGTTTCCGAAGAGATGAGGTCTACTCTAACGTGGTGGAAGAACAGCTTTCTTCTCAAGGAAGGTCTACCTTTGGCTGTTCAGAACCCCGACCGCCGTCTCTTCTCGGACGCATCAGACACGGGCTGGGGTGCGACATTGGACGGACAGGAATGCTCGGGAACATGGAATCAGGAGCAAAGGACACTTCACATCAATTGCAAGGAGTTGTTGGCGGTTCATCTGGCCTCGATAAACTTCAAGTCCCTCCAGCTAAACAAGGTGGTGGAGGTGGACTCCGACAACACCACAGCCTTGGCTTACATCTCCAAGCAGGGAGGGACTCATTCGAGGAAGTTGTTCTAGATCGCAAGGGACCTCCTCATCTGGTCAAAAGATCGAAAGCTCACGCTGGTAACGAGGTTCATTCAGGGCGATATGAATGTCATGGCAGATCGCCTCAGCCGGAAGGGTCAGGTCATCCCCACAGAGTGGACCCTTCACAAGAATGTTTGCAGCAGACTTTGGGCCCTGTGGGGTCAGCCAACCATAGATCTGTTCGCTACCTCGATGACCTAGAGGCTCCCGTTGTATTGTTCTCCGATTCCAGACCCAGCAGCAGTTCACGTGGATGCTTTTCTGCTGGATTGGTCCCTTCTCGACCTGTATGCATTCCCGCCGTTCAAGATTGTCAACAGGGTACTTCAGAAGTTCGCCTCTCACAAAGGGACACGGCTGACGTTGGTTGCTCCCCTCTGGCCCGCGAGAGAATGGTTCACAGAGGTACTGCAATGGCTGGTCGACATTCCCAGGACTCTTCCTCTAAGAGTGGACCATCTACGTCAACCTCACGTAAAGAAGGTACACCCAACCTCCACGCTCTTCGTCTGACTGCCTTCAGACTATCGAAAGACTCTCAAGAGCTAGAGGCTTTTCGAAGGAGGCAGCCAGAGCGATTGCCAGAGCAAGGAGGACATCCACTCTCAGAGTCTATCAGTCTAAATGGGAAGTCTTCCGAATCTGGTGCAAGGCCAATGCAGTTTCCTCAACCAGTACCACTGTAACCCAGATTGCTGACTTCCTGTTACATCTAAGGAACGTAAGATCCCTTTCAGCTCCTACGATCAAGGGTTACAGAAGTATGTTGGCAGCGGTTTTCCGCCACAGAGGCTTGGATCTTTCCACCAACAAAGATCTACAGGACCTCCTTAGGTCTTTTGAGACCTCAAAGGAACGTCGGTTGTCCACTCCAGGCTGGAATCTAGACGTGGTCCTAAGGTTCCTTATGTCATCAAGATTTGAACCTCTCCAATCAGCCTCTTTTAAGGACCTCACATTAAAAACTCTTTTCCTCGTGTGCTTGGCAACAGCTAAAAGAGTAAGTGAGATCCACGCCTTCAGCAGGAACATAGTTTTCACATCTGAAACGGCTATATGTTCCTTGCAGCTCGGTTTTTTGCTAAAAACGAGCTTCCTTCACGTCCTTGGCCTAAGTCGTTCGAGATCCCAAGCCTGTCCAATTTGGTGGGGAACGAACTGGAGAGAGTTCTTTGCCCAGTTAGAGCTCTTAGGTACTATCTAAAAAGGTCAAAACCTTTACGAGGACAATCAGAAGCCTTATGGTGTGCTATCAAGAAGCCTTCTCTTCCAATGTCTAAGAACTCAGTTTCTTACTACATCAGGCTTCTGATTAGGGAAGCACATTCTCATCTGAAGGAAGAAGACCTTGCTTTGCTGAAGGTAAGGACACATGAAGTGAGAGCTGTGGCTACTTCAGTGGCCTTCAAACAGAACCGTTCTCTGCAGAGTGTTATGGATGCAACCTATTGGAGAAGCAAGTCAGTGTTCGCATCATTCTATCTCAAAGATGTCCAGTCTCTTTACGAGAACTGCTACACCCTGGGACCATTCGTAGCAGCGAGTGCAGTAGTAGGTGAGGGCTCAACCACTACATTCCCATAATCCCATAACCTTTTTAACCTTTCTCTTGAATACTTTTTATGGGTTGTACGGTCGGCTAAGAAGCCTTCCGCATCCTTGTTGATTTGGCGGGTGGTCAATTCTTTCTTGAGAAGCGCCGAGGTTAGAGGTTGTGATGAGGTCCTTTAGTATGGGTTGCAGCCCTTTATACTTCAGCACCTAAGAGTCGTTCAGCATCCTAAGAGGACCGCTACGCTCAGTAAGGAAGACGTACTTAATAAAGGCAGAGTAATGGTTCAAGTCGTCTTCCTTACCAGGTACTTATTTCTTTTATGTTATTTTTGAATAACTAATAAAATGAAATACGGGATACTTAGCTTCTTTGTTAACATGTATGCTGGTCTCCACCCACCACCCTGGGTGTGAATCAGCTACATGATCATCGGGTAAGATTGATATTGAAAAATGTTATTTTCATTAGTAAAATAAATTTTTGAATATACTTACCCGATGATCATGAATTTAAGGACCCGCCCTTCCTCCCCATAGAGAACCAGTGGACCGAGGAGAAAATTGAGTTCTTGTTGACAAGAAGTACTTGAGTACCTACTAGACAGATGGCGCTGTTGAGTACACCCCCACCTGTATAGCGATCGCTGGTGTATCCCGACCGTAGATTTCTGTCGGGCAACAGAGTTGACAGCTACATGATCATCGGGTAAGTATATTCAAAAATTTATTTTACTAATGAAAATAACATTTTTTTTTTTTTTTTTTTGAGGTGGAACATTATTTTTACCCTATTTGAAAACCCTTCCAATCTTTGGGGACCCCTCAGTGAGAAACCAGGTTTTCTGGGTGGGGAATGAATTGAAGAATCCGTTTTAACATACGAATTATGGCACATGTAGAATTAGCAATAAACAAAGCTACCAGCTAACTTAAACAAACAACCTAAATTAACCTAGTAGCCATATCCTTACCGAGCTGGCAGGTTACGACCTCCCTTACACAGCCATATTAAATATAAGACAGCCTAAAACCCTTTGTGTACTTAGGTTGGAGAGTAAAGGTGAATTGCACCTCTCTGACTTAATACCCAATGCACATTAACCTCACGAATGAATGAGCACCAATCATTTTTAGTTTTGTGAGAAATTCTTAATTCATTTTCAACAAATTTATAACTAAATTAACACCAATATAATTATATACAAGTAACAAATTAGATTCTATATCTAAATGAGACTTTTCCAACCAAGTTCCCTTAAAAATGGATACGTAAAAACTGCACCTTTTTTCACTTCTTATTTTTCAATACAACATGCCTTCTGTCACACTGAAATGCATTTTTGTTAATATTAAGTCGGCACTTAAACCACAGGTAGGGCAAATAGTGTCACTTTCACTTTTAATAACACCGTAATCTTGGCAGTAATTTATTATTCTTTCAAAGTCACCATAATAATGCAAAACAAAATATTTATAATTTAAATAACAATTGAGACAAGAACTTGGGAGAAAATCCACAAAAATTGATGTCGAAGTAGAAGGTAAATAAAAAACCGCACCATAAGTTGAAGGTTCACATGCCCCCATGGCTCTCAAAAGATTGAAAAATTAGCCGTGGAAATTGTTTGAAAAGTGTTCAGTATCCTAGTAAAACTGTCACTTAATTGGGTATTCAAGTCTCGTGATTCTAGTTTTGTTATAATGCTAGTCCAAAGTAAAATGTTGATAATCATCATTGGTTAAAAACTATGACGTTTGGGTGACGTCGTGTTATGTAGAATACAGTCGATGATGTAATAATGACATAATCTATTTGTTCCGTAACTGACATACAAACCACGCTATTTGATACTGGTTATTACTTTCAGGGTAGCTGAAATGATGAGCCATTAAAATTTTAACAAGGGTTTACTACCCCACCGCTAGTTAGCGGGGGGTAGGGGGTAGCCTGCTATCCCCCCTCACACACACCAGTGCTTGAGTTCACTTTACTTTTGGCTCGGAGCGAGAACGGTTGTTGCCACTCTCTCTCCTCGCCTATTTTGGACTGCCATTAATGTTTGTCTTTTTACTTACTTTTTCTTATACTTGTAATATATATATAAACATTCTTTATGTTTATGTATATATTTGGGTATAGAAATGTAGTAAGTTTTCTTTTCAGTGTTTGTGCTGTGTGTGTGATGTATGACAACGACACCTGTATAGCAAGGCCACCACAGTTCCTCTTCGTGGGGAACGACCTCTCCCTCTCGGGTCCATCGGTCTTCCCGTCGGCTTATTTACGTTAACTCTGCCGCCGCCGGGGAATCGTCATCGCCTGGACCCTCTTCATTCATATATTATCTTCGCTTTTCCTCTTTTCCTACGGGAAACTTGGATTCTCAGCGAAGGGAATGTGGTCTTTAGATTGACTACGGTCTCTCTCTACTCGAGGTCGTTCACCTTTACTACTACTACGTACTATTACGGTAGCTCCTTTCTCGTTGCGGGTTAGGTTGCTATTCCGTTTGTTTGTTTCAATTATTTTTTAGTGAAATCTAATTGTATTTTAACTTTTCAGCTTTTTCCGTAGGGAACACTTCCCTTCGGGGGTTCAGTGGTTCTCACTAATATATTCTTAGATGATTAGATAATTATAATTCTGTTTTTATTACAGTTACTCCGCCCCCCTCCCCTTCTCCTGTGGATGTCATCTGGGGAAGGTGGGTTTTTCCCTCGGGGTTTCTCTTCGGAGTTCCTCCCTAGGGAATTTCTGTTAAAATAATTATTTAATTTTATTTTCCCAGTTAACTATGCAGTTTTTCTTCGTTCGACTAGAGAGTGCCAACGAAGCAGAGCTGTCCTGTTCATGCCTGGGGATTCTGCTGTTGCTGCCGTCCCACAGAGGACGTCGTCATGGGCGTTATCTCTTCTCTTAGAAGTTCTCCCGTGACAACATGCCAGCACTTCAGATCATCTTAGAATGCTAATGGAGATTCGCCTCCAGGGGTTGGACAACTTCCCTTCCGAGGGAGGTTTTCTCCCTTCAGAGAGAAAATCTCCATACCTTAATAAATTCATCGCCTTCGACTACTGTTGCTGCCCTGCGGCCAGACTTTTCTCCCCCCTTGCTGAGTTTCTCTTCCTTCAGGGGTGGAGCACAGTCTTGGCAAGTCTCTTTTACGAAGTGTTCACCTCTTTCGTTCGCGAGAGAGGCCACTCATAGAGACTTCTCTTCAGAGATCGCTACTGCTAAGGTCAGCTTGCTGATCCACCAGCCCTAAGGGTCATCACCACGAGTGTCTTCAGGTCTCTTCTACGAAGTGTCACCTCTCTCGTTCGCGAGAGAGACCACTCATAGAGATTCCTCTTCAGGGGATCACTACTGATAAGGTCAGCTTGCTGATCCAACGGCCCTAAGGGGCGTCACCACGAGTGTCTTCAAGTCTCTTCTACGAAGGGCACCTCTCTCGTTCGCGGGAGAGGTCTCATAGAGATTCTGCCTCGGAGGATCAAGCAGAACTTCCAGTGACCTCTACCTTGTGCTGCAACGTGGTCCTTTGGACTTCGGTCCTGGACTCTAACACGGACCATTTACGGTCCCATCGGTGGATGTTGACCCTTCCAAAGGGCACATCCCAGTTCCTGATCATCCTGCCAGCTGACCTACCGATCTACCTGCGCAACCT